>NC_136512.1:38803327-38908327 GCF_053919585.1 Euprymna scolopes | reverse complement strand
CAGAAGAGAGACCACCTAACATAGGTGTCGTCTTGGGACACTTAACTAATAGGCAATACATTCAGGGAAAGACAAAACAAAGGTAATTTCTCTTTGGAAGCACAGGTTCGAATCTAGTATGTCTCATTTTTCACTTTGTGGTATTCTTTTTTTATCTTAAATCCCGTGAACTAAATAAATACTTTGCTTAGTAATACAAGCAAACAAATATTCTTTGCTTAATAAATTGTTGGTTTCGTAACATTAACTGTGCAGACAATACCATAAATATCACCCCTCCATCTTAATGCATAAAATACTGTTAAGATTAAATTCACAATATCAGAAACATATAAATATTATACTATATATACTTCAAAGAAGCTATCCTATCTTCTGAAGTAAAAATTAAAAACTTATACATTACCATGATAGAAATATTACTATTGAATTAAATTGAGACAAGAAAAATTAAATTTGTATTATTTTGTTTACTCGGACTGCTGTTCTTACCTTCTATTAGAACAATGTAACCAAGCTTGTTCAGGTGCATCTTGTAAAACATAGAAATCTGTACAGAATTTCAAACTGGGCCATTTATTTATTTCACAGGGGTTGATTGTTTTTGTTCAATCATCCATGATTGGGTAAAAGACAAAATGGACCTGTGATGCAACGGAGGTTCAATCCTAATCACAGGTGATACAAACTGGATAGAAACAGTAATTATTATCTTATGTTAGCCAGGGGTACTTTTGAGATGAGGATTGATAGTTTGTATTATTTGAATCATTCGGGTTACTGTTCTCATCTTAGATGTTATTCTCACAACGTTTCAGCCGATGTAACTTTCAATTTTCTGCAACTATGTCTTGTCAAACTCTGTAATCTTTATGAGACAGATTTCTACAGGTTTAAGGCTCACTCTTCACTACAGGCGATACTAAGAATATAATTAGGAATTACTTAGACTTATACCTTGTCATGGATGTCAAAACAAAAAAAAATCCTCATCCTTGAATCAAATAAATGGTTAAATTTGAAATTCTGCACTGATTCCCGAGTCTGACATATGGATTCTCAAGTTTAACAAGATGCATCTTAAGGAGGTCGTAGGTCACATCACAGAAACGTTGTAAAGATAACATTCTAGATGAGAACAGTTCTCTGAATATTCCAAATAATATAAATGATCAAAAATGACTTCAGAGAATCAAGGTGTGGGATTTACTAACATGAAAAAGAGCTAACGATCTGAAATGCGAAATCGTCCCAAATTAATACTAAGGAAAATAATTTATGAGTGCTTCAGTAAAAAAGGGTTGCTTTTTACCAAGCAGAAGAATCTGTAACAACGGAGACATAATGATTTTTATACTTCTAAACATTAAATTTTTTTTTCATCCAAACAAGGCATATTGCCACCTAGACGTAAGGGGTTATCGAGATTAGGAGTTAAATTTATAGGGAGCCTCCAACTGAACAGTTGTGTAGTGCAAAAAACCTAGGAAAATTGGCAGACTTGTAGATCTTCAGTTAACCAACCAACTGCTGATCATGCACCATCAAACAAATTGATATATATATAGTTTATTTTTTGTTTTTACTTTTGATTTGCCCAAACAACGCATATTACCATTATGAAATAAGAAGCGATTGTTATTAGGGACCTAATTAATAAGGGGTATCCTAAATGCAGCAAGATATTTGTGCACATTACATTTAAATGTCTGTATAGTTCTACAGTCAGGGAAACAAGAGAGCAACTAGGGAATTCCAAAGATAAGTGATGTGAGGGAAGAAGCGATTAAGAGTAGAAAGCTTGCCACACACCTGCCATTTGGAGACTACTAGAATGAAAGGGTGGAATTTTGCTGATAGTCTGGTTTGCCAGAAGTATTTACACGGTGGAATTACAAATACAGTAAATTCATCAGAGCACATTCAATGAATATACTTGAACTAGCGGAACAGTATGAATTCATATATTTTCCCTCCAGTTATACATTTTCTATTAAGTTATATAAAACACTAAAGGATTGTTTGTGCAACTAGTTTAAGAAAGTAAAAAATTACAAAGTACTGTGTCTTTTTCTGCTTATTAGAACAATGTTATTAGACCTGTTTTCCTGAACATTTCCTTGCCACTTGACTCAAGCAATGCGTAGATCAGGAAAGGTGATTGTACAACTTTTGTTACAATATAAATTGCCCATATAAGTACCCTTACGGGGAGTACCCAGTGTATCCTGAGACTGAATAAAGGCCTTCCATGAACAGAGTTTCTATCCAAGAACTAGCCACCTGTGGAACATAATACCACAGGTTTGCTTCCTAGATGGCTACAACATGGTTCTTTTCAAGCTCAATTTTAATAAATTCTTGTAAAGCCATCCTATTAAATTATTAAATTCCATCCGATTTCTGACTAACAAATTTCCATTTGTCATTGTTGTACTGTGTTATTCACAATATAACATACATTGCTACAGTTTATTTACAGAATTACTTAGTTTGGCCCAGATAATCTATATCATGAAAGAATTTTATCTAATTTGCGAAAATAAATCAAAACAGGAAAGAGGAATAACTCCTATATTTAAGTCAAGGGTTGATCGTTTTAAAACTAACTCATATTTTAAAATGAATAGTTCTTTGCTATACAATTAAATTTATTGTTTTCTTTTGGCCTAAACAATAACAACAAAAAAGATTACAAACAAAATTAACTTCAATGCATCTTGGAAAGCTCTCAGTAGGTATTTCTAGTAAATAATAAAATTGTCTTTGTAAATAACGCAATTTGTCAATTTTTTTAAATAAAAAGTGTTAAAAATATTATTAAAGTTTAGTGGAATTTGGGACATTTAATCAATAAATTATAAATATGCATGTTACAGAAGGTGATCAAAATGCAAGAAATGGAAATATGATGGTGTGAGAAGGAAGACAAGAGAAATCCTTTGTTTTCTCAATACATAGTTTTGCTTTTTGCGTTATAGTAGCCTTCTCTGATTCTCTCTATGCAAAATTACACACAATAAAGAGATTTGATAAAGAACCAGTTCCGTTGTCGCTCGCCGAATTTGATTTAAATACTGAAAAAGGACACACAAGACAAAAATAAAGGATAATATGTGTATTCAATTAAACAATAATAAAGAAAAGTCTTTGCAAAACTAATTGTATTAGCGGCTCATAAAAATTTCAGCTGTAATAAAAACAAGTTCTTAATACCCAAGAAAATAGAATGTCAGATTCAGGTGGTCACGTTCAAATCAAGGACTTTCGTTAATTATTGATTGGACGGACTCCCATTCAAAAAAAAAAAAAAAAAAAAGAGGAAGAATAAGAGTTTTTGCATTTAGGCCGCCAAAATTGGGTGTATGTTGATTGGCCAAAGAGAATCGTCTTGTCAATACAAATAGGGCTTATTTTTTTTTTAGAATAGGAGAGATAGACAAAAAGATAAATATTTTATGGGAGGCAGAAGTGAACCCTTTTTTTTATAACAGGGTTGCAAGCAAACTACATCATCTTATATTCAATGAATTATATATCTTATAAGGAGTACAGATTTTAAAATCTAAAATGAAAGCATTTTTCACAAGTTTGAGAGGAGTTATGTATGGGTAAGATTTACACTTATAATGCAGTAATAGTGTTTGTTTTTCTAAATAGTTGTTACTCTTAAAACTTTTTAAAACTTTGTATTATAATTTTTCATGTAAAAAAGTAATTTCAAGTAAAAAACAAAACAAAACATAAGGGTTGTCTTACATACTTAAGAGAACTTCGTCAAGTGCTTGAAAATAAAATTCTCCCACTTATTACAGCCTTGGGCGAGTCTTTCTGATATTAGGAGCCGCATGTCAGTCTCAACTCATAGGTGGTTCGTCCCTCGTTTTGGTGATTAGTCCTCCCCTCATCAAACTTACCATTCCCTGGCATAGATTGTTTGGAAGTAGGGCGTGTCAGCTTTTGTCACAGTAAAAGATTAACTAATTAACTAAGAACTAATAATAAAAGAGGACATTTATGATTATCGACATTTATAATTATCGACATTTATAATTATCGACATTTATGATTATCGACATTTATAATTATCGACATTTATAATTATCGACATTTATGATTATCGACATTTATAATTATCGACATTTATAATTATCGACATTTATAATTATCGACATTTATAATTATCGACATTTATGATTATCGACATTTATGATTATCGACATTTATAATTATCGACATTTATAATTATCGACATTTATAATTATCGACATTTATGATTATCGACATTTATAATTATCGACATTTATAATTATCGACATTTATAATTATCGACATTTATCTAAAGCAGTCTTCCTGTAGATTATTTCAAATCAAGCATATTATTTTAAGGTTAGTGTACAACTTTAGCTTACCCACACGTGTAAAAACGATTATGCACGTGTGCTGTTATCATTGTTGTAAATACGGACTCTTGATTATCTGTAAACACAAAACGTTTTGAGTGCCATTTGTCAGTTTTTGATAAGGTTTAAAAAAAGAAAAAATCCCAGGTTATTTTCGTATATGTGAGAGAGAAAGAGAAAGACAAACAGATAGATAAATAGACGGATGACACTGTGCGTTCTGGACCCCATTGGAGATAGTAGTCAGACATGTATTCCCTTCCTCCTTGAAATCTTGCCAGCTAAGAGAAAGAAAAAACTTCCTCTCCCGGAAATCACATGACTTCTGCATTGTGTCACTCTTAATCCTTAAACTTTTCCACCCAAACACTGCCCTAATTATGTAAAACTAAGAAAAAAAAGCATTCATACCTTCTTAATGTAGTAAAAGCAGGTATTTAAACACGACAAAACAAGTTAATTAATATAATGGCTTCTAATCCACATTTGCCGATAATTGTACCTATGAAGTTTGATGACAGTAAATCCAAATATAAGAGTCGATTTAATTAAGTCTAAAAATAAAGCTTTATTATTCTATATTGTAGATGGACATTAAACATTTTATATTGTGAGTGGATAGCAAACATAGTTATTTCGTATTGTAGGTGAACATCAAATATTTTATTCTATATTGTAGGTGAACATCAAATATTTTATTCTATATTGTAGGTGAACATCAAATATTTTATTCTATATTGTTGGTGGACAGCAAATTTATTCTATATTGTTGGCGGACAGCAAATTTATTCAATATTGTAGGGTGACAAATTTTAGATGAACATCAAGTTATCAACTTCGTTATTCCATATTAACGGTTGGCAGATTATAGGTTGGTATCAAATTATTCCATATTGTAGGTGGACAAAAACTTTTTTATTCCATATTGTACGCGAACAACAATTAATTATTCCATATCATAGTTTGACAGATTTTAAGTAGACATCAAATTAGCTATTCCATATTGTAAGTGAACAACAAACTTTGTTACTCTGTAGATAGACAGCAAATTTAGTTATTTTATATAGTACGTGGATATACTACTTGAATCAAATGGAATATTCTGTTTTGTTGCCGAAGACAATTCTATTCACATCCGAATCAAAAGTGGCCTCAAAGCTCCAAATTTGATGCAACATAATCTGACCTTCTTAACAAATAGGAAATTATCAAGTTTTATCATTTCACAGTCTAAACTTTAGCGAATAATTTTCACCTAAGATTAGCATTTGATAAATACTTAAATAAATTAGTATGTATCGATTTACAAGAACTCTTGACTCAACTATTTGAGATAACAAATAACAAATAACAAATAACAATACATTTGAAAAAAATCTTCTTAGAAATAACCTGGACAACAACAACAATAACATGAAAACAAAATTAAAATTAAACCAAAAACAAAAATAGAAAATACTATGTTTGGTCTTTGTTTTTGTTATTTTGTTTATTTTTTTTGTTTGTGTATCTTTTCTATATTTGATCTTATTTTTTTGTCTCTTAAAATGTAAAACTATCTCAGTAGGAATTCTCCATATCTATCTACATATATTTATCTATGTCTATCTTCTCAATTTTAGTCTGTTCATATGTTTATTCACGTCCCTATTTAATACCTATTCACACTCATATTTTCTATATTTTTTAATGCATTTTTCTGATATATATATATATATATATATATATATATATATATATATATATATATATATATATATATATATATATATATATTGTTACTTGAGAAGCATATTGCAGTTTTTAATGTGAAAACAGATTTTGGGGAAGTATTATGTATCAAAACTTACTAAGATGTTCCCATTAGCATGTTAAATACTTGGCGGTTTTAGTAGAAAGTTTTATATTTTTTTATCTCAGCAGATTTATTTTTGTATATAGTGTTGTAGAAAAAAGAAATGGAGTCAAATGAAGATAATTTCTACCTTTTTCCTCACTGGAATTGATTTCTCACAAACAAAATATCTTTATTTGATATTTGAGCATTTTTTTCTGTAAAACATTCATGTAATAAAAATGATCCTGTGTTATTTCTTGACACAAGCTGAAAAATCATTTTTATCTCTTTTTTATTATACTGTATATATGCATTCACATATATACGCATCCAAACTATTATGCGTGTATAACAACTTACACAAGCTCCATTCAATAAATAGGATGATTCTTGTTAAAAAACAAGATATTTTTTATTTAGAATTCATTTCCATTGATTTAAACTCTGCAATTTTTGGAATTGGTTTGAAGCAAAAATTATTTTACTCCTGTAAAAGTATCTTAAAACTATTTTTAGACAGAGTTCTTTTTTTTTTTTTTAACCATTTCTTCACATGGGTTTCACTCCAGAATTCAATAGAATCTTTGTTGCATACTGCAACTTTTGAGTGGACCCATCAAGTCAAATCAAATTTATTGGCCAAATATATCAAAGCATATATATGACGTACAACGTGACACAGAGAAACGAGAGAGAAGACAAGCAGAATGTCATCTCACAGCATAATTTTAAAATTTTTCAATTCTTACGTGAGACTGATTAAAAAGAATAATTAATTAAATTCTCATAATTAAGCAGTTTGTTTAAATCTGACTTGACAACTGCAGAATCATGAATAATTTTTTGTCAGATAATGCTTGGGTTTATATATATTACATACATATATATATTACATGCATATATATATTACATACATATATATATTACATACATATATATATTACATACATATATATATTACATACATATATATATATTACATACATATATATATTACATACATATATATATTACATACATATATATATATTACATACATATATATATATTACATACATATATATATTACATACATATATATATATATATTACATACATATATATATTACATACATATATATATTACATACATATATATATTACATACATATATCTATATTACATACATATATATATATTACATACATATATCTATATTACATACATATATATATTATATACATATATCTATATTACATACATATATCTATATTACATACATATATATATTACATACATATACGCTAATACATTAAGTGCGCAAAACAAATCCAAGTTACACAACTATACATTTACATTATATAACATTATTTTAAAATCAATAATGATTAAAATTATCACTTATATATCTTTTAAATCTAGCTGCAGGTCAGACTAAAGATGTCTTTCACCTTCGTTTTAAACTAGCAGAGCTACCCGGCGCTGATCGAGGCCATATAAAATTATATAAAAGTGAATCATGTGTGCAACATTTTTTTATTAAAATTAAAATTACTATCTCTCCCTCTCTATTCGTCCATCAATTTGGCATAAAGCTTTCATTGTAAGTCAACATGCTATAACTGTTTCTCATATATATATATATATATATATATATATATATATATATATATATATATATGCACCGACAAAGGTTGGCAGTAATACCAAAAAGTGCTGTTGATTCTACACAAAAACCTTCACCACTATAAACAAATCATCTGTGAGGATTTCCGTGCAACTTAGTTCTTATGGTGGAACCTCATACGTCGAAATCGACGGGAGAGTCCATCATATATGCATATATATATACATATATACACACACAATATACGCATATATATGTATGTGTTTATATTTATAATATGTATGCATATATATATATATATATAAATATATATATACTCATATACACACATACACACACACACACACACACACACACATATATATATATATATATATATATATATATATATATATATATATATACCATCTCATAGCATTGTTCGACACTTTTGCAATTCTTAGGTGTGATTGATTAAAAAAGAATAATTAATTAAATCCTCATCATTAAGCAGTTTATTAAAATATCACTTGACAACTGCAAAATCATGAATAATCTCTTATCAGATGATGCACGAGTTTATATATGCTTACATACATATATGCTAATATATTAAGTGCTCAAAAAAATCAAATCTAAGTAACACAACTATACATTTACGTATATACCAGCATTTTAAACTCAATAATGATTCAAATTATGAATAATATATTTTATAAAAACTAGCTGCTGGTAAGACTAAAGATGTCTGCCAGCTTATATGTATCTAACAATATGTACAGGGTCCATCATAAGTGATTATATAGCGACTGCACAAAGTTATCTAGCTAGGCTACAGCATCAGTTCTTGCCTTTATTCTAGCGGGAGAATAGTGCATAAGGTTTGTACTTTCAGCATAACAAGGCACCAATCCATTATGCTGCACTTGTGTGAGACTGGCTGGATGATAGCCTGGCAATTTGATGGATTAACAGGCATAGGTCACTTGAGTAGCCGTCTCGTTGGCCAAATTTGAGCCATTCCCACTTTTGATAGGGGAGAATCTCAAAGGTAGTGTTTACTCAGTAAAACTAGCATCGTTGAACTTAAGGAACAACTTCGAGCTGTCATTGCTCAAGTATCATTAGAGCGGCACGCCATAGTAATCACCTCAGTCTTTAAAAGATTAGCAAATTAAAATCCACGGAGAGCACATAAACATCATATGTTATTATGCAAGAAACTTAAGCGTATCATTTGTTAGTTTTTATATAGCAGTTCCATATTTATTTCATGTTACATTTGTTGAAATAAATTTATATAGTTATTTATATCTGACCCTAAACCCATCACATTTTTTTGTCTGTAAAATCTCCTAATTATTAGACAGTCATATTGATAATTATTTTATAAATATTTTTTAAATCAATGTTGAAAATTAATTCAAGTCTCGTACTCTTTGATCGCATATGACCTTTAAACATATAATGACAAACAAATGTTTCTTCTATAAACTAATTCTGTGCAGAGTTTAAATTTATGGAATGAGATTTGCAAAAAATATTTCTTTCCCAAAAATTTTCATCAGAATTTTTAATGATCCTCGTTAATGCGTTTCCGAGTACATATGCATCTACATAAAACAAATTTTAAAAAAAAAACGAAAACTGTTTATATGTCCATCGGCGTTTCGTTTTTATTGTTGAGAGACTTTCATAAGATGACTTATTTGAAAAAAAAAACAGAAGTTAAAATTTTAGGCATGTGATGCATCTAGAGCTGTTAAATTCATTATAAAGCAATCTCGCTAAAGGCTTTTTGAATCAGCATTCATTATAAACTCTGATACAATTAAACAACATAATGGCTTCTACAGTTTATCTCCTTTCATCAGAAAAATAATATTAAAAGGACAAAATTTAGATTCAGGATCGTTATTTTTACATCACATATCTGACAAAAGTTTGTACAAAATAATGTCAATAAAAAATACATCCATTCCTCTTATTAAATGCACTATATATTTCAAATTGTGTTTTCGAAAAAAGAGGACAAATACGTGTTTCAAATTTCAACTTCTATATTTTGCTTCAAATCTCTCACCTTAATAAAGTCTTTGAACAATAAAGATGAAGCGTCGATGAGCATATAAACAAGTTTCGTGTTTCCTATTTCATTTTTTTTTATTACATTGGATTATTAATTCTTTACCTTTTATCATATGTATCTATATATAATCGTATATATGCACACGCACGTAAAGGTTTATGTGGAATTAGTTGACCTGTGTCCCGGCGTTACCCAGGAATATAGATTAACTCAAGAAACTCCATGCTTCAACATTAATGTATTGAATTATTTGCTGCTTATGTATAAATGTGCATTTATCTATGCATATATTTCCCCATTATGATAGTTCTTTGGGCAAATAGGTATTTATTTCCAGTTTTGACTCCGTATTTACATTCATAGTTGTTGACCAAACATTTTGAGAAAGAATTTGTGAAATATATCACAATATTTATCCCAAAATAAACAACGATCCCTTAGTATTGCTCATTCTGAAACAAAACTTCCTCCAATACCTGTTACAGTTGAACATCAAAATCATTTTCTCCATTTTGTTTTTACGAAGTAAAGGAACTTTCCTAATTATGAGACAATTATATTTTTTTTTTTTGTAAATATTTTTTATTGATTTTGAAAATTGATTCAAGTTTCGTACTGTTGCTATTCATATATTGATTTTTTTTTTGTAATTAACGTCAGTATTTTTTATTATTATATAATTGATATTTTTTTTGTATCTCTACATTTATATTTATTTTTTTACATATGTTTACAGTTTTATTTTTTTATCATTTTAATAATTTAAGCTAAGATGTTGGTGCTTTTTAAAATGGCAATCACTGCAAAAATATTTATTGTTGTGCTGACATTTCGTATTCAAAGTTTACTTGAAAACAAGCAAGTAGTTATGTTTTTTTATTTAAAAGTTTGATATAGCGACTATTTTTATGATTGATTAACAAGAGAAAGTAAATCGACAAAGGGAAGCTAACTCATACGATTAATTATAATTTTGACGATTACTTTGACATTTATTCAGTGATGAAGGACAAAAGAAGGCCCTTCATAAACCTCAACCTAACCCTAAATCCACAATAGTGGTTGAGAATATCTGAATCTATGGTTGAAACCATAAATTTATTTATGATGCATAGTTAAAAAGTGATGGTTAAATAATCAGAACCAAATATTCAACTTCATCTCATGTTACAGATTATACGGTGAAGTCATAATTAATTATAGCAGAAGTTATCTTCCCCTGTAAATTAATTAATTCTTGTGCAAATATATCTCATAATTAAATGACAAAGGGAAGATAACTCGTGATATGACTAATTATGATTTTGACGATTACTCTCAAATTTATTTTTCGATTAGGAACGCGAAAACACGTCCTTCTTTAACCTCCAAACTAACCGTAAATCCAGAATAAATTGAGAATGCCAGGATCTATGGTTTAAAATATAAATTCAGCTATGATTTGGAATTAAAATGTAGTTGATATACAAAACTAAAATTCGGCTTTATCCCATGCTAGTCAAAACGTTGCTATATAAACTCATTATAGGAAAATTTGAAATTCTGAAATAAGAAAAACAACAAACTACTTGTTCGTTTTTTTTAAATGTTAAATAAAACACAACAAACCTGCATAATATAAGATAAACAAAATCTTGTATCGTTTTTTAGCGCTGATTGCCAATTTAAGGAGCACTATTATTTTTATGATCTCAAAATAAGATTTAAGCTATAAGTAAAATTATTTGAAGTTGAGTTTTTTTTATTGTATATTAATTTATTCTTAACAGCTAATAAAATAACTCAAGTTTAACATTTTTTCAAATGATCTAATAATGTGATTTGAAGACTCATTTTACAAATAAAACTTGAACTGATTCACAAAAAAATGCAGAGATTAATATTCAATAGTTTTATTTTATAAAGTTAATTTATTTTCTTTTATTTGATTTACACAATATTAGAAGAGAAATGGTTTAAAATAATTAAAAATACAAATATAACATTTTTTTAAGTTAAAAACTACATTTTATTGAAATTTTGTCTCAAAATATAATTCTTAATTTTATTTAAAATCTTTGACATAGAATATAAATTAAAAAACACATTTAGCTTTCGGAATTTTTTAGATGAGGATTGATAATTTGTATTATCGGACTACTGTTCTCATCTTAGAGATTATTTACACAACGTTTTCACAGATGTAAACTACCGCCTTGGGAATGTGCATGGAATTTTAAAGAGAGGTCATTATTTGGCTTGCTTGTGTTCTTTTGTCATCTTAAAGGAGTCAAAAGAAATTACACGAATAGGAGGTAATTAGCAAGAACTTGTATAAACAGAAAGTACTGAAGTAATGGCTTGACAGAGACTGCTTACTTCGCTTCTCTTCTCTTCTCCTAATTGCTCATAACGACTCTATACATAGAGTTAGGAAAAATCTATACAGTGATGAAATAGGGAAGATCACCATAGTATGTTCTGACATAATGATTCCCGAGTTTGGCAAAATGCACCTGAGTAACATTGTGAGAATTGCATCCAAGATAAGTACAGTAGTCCGATTAATTCAAATAACATAAATATTTAGCTGTTGTGAACTTTCTATGCATAAGCAACATGTTGTACACATTTGACACAAAATTGTTTGACATCTACCTATCAACGAAATATCCATCGTCTCGGATTTTTTGAGATGAAGATTGATAATTTCTATTATTTAGACTAGTGTTCTCATCTCATCTCACAACGTTTTGGCTGATTGTAATCTCCGACTATCAAAACCAAACGGAACTTCCGTGAATCGAATTTCTTTACATGACTTCACATTTATGGAGCTTAATAGCATTGGACTGTTTCATTGCTGGCTACAGCATAGTTGTCTTTAAGTTCAATGTTAAAAGTACTCACTGAGCCGTCCTTGTAAATAATCAAACTCCACTTTTTGACCCATCATTTACAGTCCTAACACAGTATTGTTCATCTGCCACTTTACAATCTCATTAACCCTTATCCTCGAATAGCTTTTGGCTTTGGTAAGTGGTGGTGCCTGATTGGATTTTTTAAAATAAAAAAAGGTTTTCTAACTCTAGAATCTATATGGAATAGAGAGTTCAGTTCGAAATTCTGCACAGATTGCCGAATTTGTCATTGAATTTGAAGAAGGTTGGAGGTTATATAAACCGAAACGTTGTGAAAATAACCTCCAAGATGAGAGTAGAAGTCTCAATAATAGAACTATTACAAAAGATTCTTTTCCATGGTTTTCCTAACTGTGAACCAGTTTGTTCTATGACTACATAAAAAATGATTCGGAAATTAAAAAAAAAAAAAAAAAAACGCATTTCAAAGCAGCTGAATTTTTGTACAGTCGTAATAAAATCTAAGACCTTTTTATATTTCAGAAAAAGAAATATTTATATACATCAAGTAACAAAACCTATATCAAAACAAAACAAAACAAACAAAAAATAAACAAAAAAGGATTCCACTATATGCAATCTTTTTTAACTAATATAATCTGCAAAATATTAATAAAAGTCTCGGTTCTTCTTTAAGATTTCGTCTAAATTAAACACTCTGTTTAAAATGTATTAAAAAAAAAAAATAGATCGGACATTTTGCAGTATAGACAACAAAACGAAAAATTGGTAAAACATAAAATATGCAACAAATAAATGTTTCCAAAGGCAGGATAAATTACTATTCTACGTATATGGATAAGTGTTTTGTGTTTGAATTTATTTTAAAGCGTTTATTTACTTTGAAGTACAAGTAGTGCTGATTATGAGGAGTCTCGATAATAGCTTAAAATTGAAAAAAAATATATTGGTAGAAACCCACACAATAAATATCGCGATGACATTTATTTCTTATATATTTGTTTGCTTTTTTAATTACTTTTTTGTTTTGTTATCTGTACTGCAAAATGTCCAATAAATCTATATTTAAATAAATGTTGATGGGTACAGAATTTAAAAAAAATAGTCAACAAAAATGACAATTTCTTATATAAATATATTTTTTACTGATTGATGACCTGCACCATTATTTTCAACATCAATTATTGTGGGTTTTACTTCAAATGAATTTCCTTGTAAAATGTCCGAAATAAAATTTTTAAATATAATAAAAAGGAATTTACGTATAATGAATTTTTCCCCAAAGAAGATTTCCCTCCGAGTAAGAGCCATGGTAAGAACTACATTAGAATCTAAGTTAAGGTTAGACTCGACCTATAAGTCTTGGTAGAGCAACTAGTATAAAAAAAGAAAACTCAGAAATTACAACATTAGCCCAATCATGAATGCAATAATAGGGTAGATTAGATTAATGCACTTGAAGGGCAACTAATATAGGAAAAGGAAATATTTATTCTATAGTACTGACGAATAGAGATGAAACTATTAACTAGCAAAGAACTGTCAGAATACAAGCACGTCCTGTTTTTTTTTTTGTTTTTTTTTTGTTTTTTCTTAATTTCGAGTTTTACGTAACTATTTTAAAAAGGTTTAAGAGGCAATTTATATTCCCTTCCGGCAAACATTCTTTGTATAAACAGGATGAATTTATTTATTCTTCGTGTTTTTGAAAAATATTTTAAGGATTTCGTGAAATATGTAATTTTTTTGTTGTATTCAATAGTATTCAGATTTATGTAATAATAAGTATTAGATCAAAGAAGATAGTCTTAGGAGACAATTTACTTGAATGAACTATTAAAGATATGCATAAATCTTTTAAGTGCTATATATATATATATATATATATATATATATATATATACATACATACATACATACATACATACATACATAGATTAGTATTTATTCACAGGACAAAAGTTCGGAGGATTTCAACCGGATTTATATAATAGTGCACAATAGTATAGAACTATTTATATTAATATTTTAATCCATTCAGATATATACAAACTTCACTACACTGACACGACAATGTTTCGATCTGTAGTTATTAACATTAACGACTTTCTTGAAGCAAAATATCTCTCCTTTTTCTTGATGTTTATATTGAAATATATTTTTCAATATGAACATATGAATGAAAGGACAGGTTTTTCATATGAGAAAATCTTTGTTTTTTTTTTATAACTACTGGTTGAAATATTGTCAAGCCAGTTTCGTGAATGTTGACCATGCCTATATATATATATATATATATATATATATATATATATATATATAGAGAGAGAGAGAGAGAGGCATGTACAACATTTACAGAATGTTTCGAACTGTAGTTATTAATAACAAAGTTTTTCTCATATAAAAATCTGTCCTTTCATATATATATATATATATATATATATATATATATATATATATATATATATATATATATATGGTAAAATTATTTTTGAGTATCTGTCCTTTCATTTAGATATATATATATATATATATATATATATATATATATATATATATATATATATGATAAAATTATTTTTGAGTATGTCAGTCTAAGAAGTTCAACATCAACAACAATTTCTATGTACGATCGTTGTTGAGACAAAGATTTATTTACTCATACAAATACAAAACCACTACAATTATAGACTAAAATATCAATAAATCTTTGTCTCAGACACGATCGTACTCAGAAACATTCGTTGAATTTCTGGAACTGCAATACTCAAAAATGAATATGCCATAATTTTCTTTTGTTTCTAATATTCAATGGAATATATATATATATATATATATATATATATATATATATATATATATATATATATATATATATATATATATACTCGGGTTTTTTTATATTCAAAAGTAATGGACTAATGAATTCAACGAGGTTGTTAGATAGTGCTCAATAAAAAGAGCTGATAATACTTGTTTATTGTTATATAAACATGCTCACATCCCGCTGCTACAAATAGCCACTTGTTTCAATCAAACAACAGATATCATCAGGCAGCGACTTGACTATTCAACAGTTCAATGAATTATTCATTGAACTTTTGAATAGTCAAGTCGCTGCCTGATGATATCTGTTGTTTGATTGAAACAAGTGGCTATTTGTAGCAGCGGGATGTGAGCATGTTTATATAACAATAAACAAGTATTAAAGACATATATATATATATATATATATATATATATAAATATATATATATACATATATATATATAGATAGATAGATAGATACACGTATGGTTCCAGGTTAATATTTTTTAGACTTGAAGCAACAAATGAAGTTTTAACGAGTTTAATGCAAGTGTGCTCGATACGGGAATAGGGCAAGATATACTTTTTATTTGTTTTATATAAATATCAATATGTCGCTACACATTCATGAGCATGTTTTGGACAGTCATTTACAAAAAATTAGAGACCTTTTCAGCGTTATCCCTCCAAACAAAAGCTCGGTCAATAATCTAACTGAACTTTTGCAACATCGCTTGAAGAGGCCTCTAGTTACTTGTAACTGGTTGTCCAAACATAGCCATGATGCGTCGCGATATATTACTGCTTATGTAAAACAAATAAGTATATATATATATATATATATATATATATATATATATAGGTAGATAGATAGATAGATAGATACAAACAGTTATAATTATCTTATCCTTCTTCTAGTGTATTTTCGTACCCATGAGAAACATATAGTCAACTTAATTGAGCAATAAACGATAGTAGTAGTATAGTTTCGACGTCAGACAGATAGGTGCCAAATTTTATTAGTCTAAAAAACAAAATGACTCATTTCTTCTTTGACTTGCTAAATTTGGAAAGAATGGTTAACTTATTCAATAGACGTACAGTGTTTATCTTATTCAATGAAATATATATTGAGAGAGAAAGAGAGAGAGGCACACACATACATACTTCCACAAATAAGTTTACTATAAAAATTATGTCTGTGTTCAGGTTTCGATATTTTTGCTAACATATATGACGAACGAATATATATACTATACTGCTCTTCTCTCTCTTGGGAGAATGGTATTATGCAGAAAAACTACATTACACCCCCGCCCCTTAAAAAACAATAAATAATGCCTGGAAGGATTGTATCATGACTTGACTGCTGCACAGACACTTAACTACCACCTCAACTCCCCAAACAGAAAGGAGGAAATAATGCTTGGGAAGATGGCGTCATGATAAACGAATATACGCTACATTATCCCCACTCCTGAAGAAAGTACATTAGTCTGAATCGGAAAAGTAAACTGAATTGAGCATCATAAGATAGTAATAGAATATAGTGTCAGGCAGATAGATACAAAATTTCCTTAAAGTAAAAGTAGAGTTTCTAATGAAGTAACTGCCTGTCTGAAACCGAAATTCTATTATGACTTCTCCAGTTATAATCAGTCACTAAATTCCATTTAACTACATTGTTTTTGTTTTACATTTTCTGTAAGGAGATGGAATCTTTGCAGAACGTTTTTAAAGGATTTCATCAAATGTTCAATTTTGCAGTAATTTTTAATGAATTTTCGTGATAAGTTGCACACGATCTTAGAACTATCCCTCAGTCCGACACAATCTTCAAAATGGCCCAAACACTGTCAAACTGATATGTCCTTGACATATATGAACAGGTATGTGGGTTCATCTATAGTGATGAACCCAAACGTTTAAGTTAAATCATTTTCATACAATATGGAGAAGTAATGATCAGATAAAAACTTTGGCTCATTTTTACATTGTCAAATAGTGGTGATCAGTCTCACAACCGGCTTATGTTCTTATTAAGTGAGTTTTTTTCACTTCAAACTTAGTGGAGAAACAAGTTAAATGGTCAACTAGAAGGTTCCTTTTTCATTAGCTACTATACCAGGGTGTAGGGGATAGCATCACTTTATTCCTATGATTACTTCACTTGCTCTTGATCTTAGTCTTATAATACTGAGTGTTTCGAAAGGAGGCACCAAGTACATTTTTTAAGTTATTGGCATGACCCAAGTAAGGGTTGAGCCTCCATCTCTTGGCCCGTTAGCGAACACTCTTACTATTATGCCAAATCTTAATGGAGAGTTATATAAAAATGCATTAAAGAGCCAGGTCACACAGTATCAACCAAAGAATGGTCACAACTAGTATAATTTCTAGTGACATTGAGAGAACCGAATGTATCAATGGGGGATCAATCTACTGTATAATGTTATTTGAAATATGTACATATATATATATATATATATATATATATATATATATATATATATATATATATATATATATATATATATATATATTGTATTGGTAGTAATTATTTGTAAGTGTGTCCACCAAAAGAGTGCTCAATGTTTAGACAGAGCCAAAATAAGTAAATTTAGTTTACAAACAAATGGCTACACATAAGCATACATGTTTCAGCGAAAGAGACAGTTTACTAACATGAATGCGTGCCTTTTATTAGTTCCATTTGGAATTGTCGAACCCATTAACATTTATTTATCAAATGTAAAAATAGAAAACTACAAAAATATAGGAAATATACAATTGATCATTTTTTATTTACTTGTTAATAAAACAATTGCGAACATATAAGTTATTCCCATTATTACTATTAAGATATTACACTTAAACTGTTTCAATCAAAATAATATTAAAATATAATTAAAATCGTCTTTTATACTTAGATATTTACAAAGAATTATTATTTTGGAAAACTTAAATAATTTTCCCTTGGTTACATTTTAAGCATTTATTAAAATACCATTAAAATAGTTTTTCTTTAATTTAGACATTAAAAAATAATTTTGACTAAATTTAAATAATTTTTCCTTTATTGTTTTTTAAACAACCATTTAAACTTTATGTAATTAAAATATCAGAATTAAAACATTTAATACTGTTAAAAATAGTTTTTAAACTTATAATTTAATAAATAATAATATAATATAATAATCATATACAATGTGCAATAATAAAATTAAAACAATTCTTTTTATTATATTTTAGATAATTTACTTTAAAGTAAGCTACCATTATATATTTTATTTACATTTGATATTATTATATATATATACATTTATTTTTATACTATATCTTTCGTTGATAAATGATATTTATTCAAAATATTATGTAATTGTTCTAATATTTTTACTTTTTTGATAACATATTTATTATGATTGTATCACATTGGTTTTAAGTGAAGTAGATATTCTTGGAGTTATTATTATTATTATGATCATGATTATTATGATTATTATTATTACTAGAATTGCTTTAGCCATAGTTGATTTTTTTAATGGCAACTCTTTGAAACTGGCCCTTCTGACTTCATAGCACCTCCAGGATTGATCCGCGCGGATGGTATAAAAAAACAGAATAATCTGCTATCAAACTTATTGCTTCACGTACATTTCTCTCGCACCACTCGATAGCTACTATCTCTCTCTCTATCACAAACTTTGGCACACATTCTTTTCTCTCTCTCTCTCAATTTCTACCTCTCTCTCTACATATATATATATCTTTATATATCTATATCTATTATAACTATATAGATATCGATATATAGTTGTCCGTATCACCTCTCTTCTTCACTCAGAGTTGTTTGTTATCGAAATGGTTCCAATCCGTGACACTGCTGCCGCCTCATTACTTTTTATCACCACCACCACCACCACCCACTAACCCTCTAACACCAACCACCACCACCACCACTAAACCTCTACCTCCGCCACTTATTGTGTATGTCTGTGTTTTTCGTTTTTATTTTTATTTTTTTTGAGAAGAGAAAAAAGATTTAACAAATATTTCTCTTATTCTTCTTAGTTGCTGTTATTGTCGTTTTTTGTTATCGCATTATTATTTTTTAATTTAGTTTTATTATTATTATTATTAATTATTACTTATTTTAATTATTATTATTATTATTATTATTATTATTATTATTATTATTAATTAACATTGTGGTCATCAGCGTCATGGTTGTGTTTGTTGTGCCTATTGTCGCCATTGTTGTATTTACTGCATTTGTTTCTTTGACCGTCACTTGCAAAAGGCAAAAATAAAAAAAATACTCTTACACACGATGCATTGCATGCTTTGCATATGTACAGAGAGCACAATTGCATACATGCATACTTGCCAATAAATGCATATATGATATGTATGAAGGAAGGCATGCGTGTATGCACCTGTGCACATCTGTTTGTTTGTTTTTTGTATATATATATATATATATATATATATATATATATATATATATATATATATATATATACATATTGCCTGGCTAGTTTTTATATATGAATATTATACACACATACAAACAAATACATATTATTAATATATATAATTATTATATGCATATGCATACATGTATATATATGCATACACACACACATATATTTATATACATATGTATATGCATTTCCAAATGTATGCATACAATAAAAATACATGTGCACACAAGCACACACTATATATATACATATATGTGCAGACGCATATATATATATATATATATATATATATATAATTATATTAACATTTTTAATTCAAAATATTTATACGTTTGTGCATGTTTATTTTTGTCTTATTAGTAATATTATATATATTTATATTATTATCATTATTATTATTATTATTCAAAGTTACACACAAAAATATACACACATATATACATACTTAGCTAATTATTTTTTGTATTTTTCTTTCTTTTTTAAAATTATTGTTTTTCGTTTTTTTAATTGTTCTTGGTCAATGTCCGTGATATATATATATATATATATATATATATATATATATATATATATATATATATATATATATATATATATATATATATAAGATGCATTTGAAGTAAATTTATTTTTATCATATTATTTATATCAAAAAATGCAAAACCACAAAAAATAAATAATTGAGAGAAACTAACACTAGTTAAACTACTGTGACTGTAACCTTATTCACAATGAGTTTTCTAATATATATACATATATATATATATATATATATATATATATATATATATATATATATATATATATATATATATTATAATCAGGTTGATTTGATATGATTTTTATCTTCAACCTTCTAAAATGTAATGCAATTATTAAAACATGTGTGTTTGCTAAAAAATAAAAAAAGAACACACATTAAAAACTGAAATCTATTTAGTTTTAAATATTTTACTATTAAAATAAAATTCTTTATATTTTTCAAATTGAAAGGTAAAGCAGATGATAATTTCAGTCTTGGATAATATTCAGATTTCTCTAAATATTTATACAAATTACTTCTTCTAAATTAAAATTTTTCAATATCAAATGTCGTTGTGCCTTTTTCCATTTTTAAACACAAAAAATAATAGCTTACGATATTCATAAATAAAACTAAAATAAATTAAAAGATCTGTCCACTGCATATCACTTTTCTTCTCTCAATCTTAATTGACACCAATGACACGGTATAGAACATGATCTCACCAGCAAGATAATCATAACGTGAGAAAGAAACTTGTTTACTATGTAGAATTGCATTTATCCAATCACAGACTAGCATGTCCAATTACATCATCCAATCACAGTCTAGCACGTATATTCACATCATCCAATCACAGTTTGCGATACAATGTATCATTGTATTCATTCACTGTATTCATGTCCTTATTTACTTACCTGCCAACAAATGGCAAAATAAGATAGGAGGTCACATTTTTATGCGGGAAGATATCCAACTTCCCCAAAACAGAACTCTGGATGGGCCAAACATAAAAAAAAAAATCGATCCATTCAAAAAGAGTCTTTTCTCTTCAGGACAGTTTGAATAATTTATTGTCTATATAATAAAAATTAAAGTACAGTATGAAAAATGTAGCAAAAGCCATCATAAATGTGTTGAAAATGGGTATCCATCATCTTTGGTCTACTATAACTTTAATTATGTTACACTTGGCTAGAATTATTACAGTCATCACAATACCACATTTACTCTAGCGGGCCGCCCTATTTACAAATATACAATAAGGCATTTAGAAAATTTTAATGTTATTCATAAATATAAATATTTGGAAAATTCATTATCAGTGAAGAGAGGAACAACAGCAAAAACAAAAATGGTTAGTAATATCCTCACAACCCTTTCTAATTCATAGACTTGCTCACTGTTATCCAGTTTGTTCAGAACTGAAAACAAGTTTAATCTCTAATAGAGAGTTGAATTTAAGTGAGAGAAACTAAAATGGGAATGATCGTTTTGGAGTATATCACGTCCTTTCAGATACTTCACTTTGATCATATTTTTACATTGCATCCTCAACAATTGAACGACCTTGTTTTGTAAATAAGAGATGAAGGATGACAATGGAAATGCCAAAATGAAATTGCTTTAGCACATTATTCTACAGATACCTGTTGATTATTTATTGTAGTAATCCCATTCTATGCGGCAAGCAGAATAAATGAATTCATTAGTATTTATCGTATTATATCACTTTAATTATTTTTGTCTGTCTCTTCGACTGATGGTCACTTATAGGCTCTAAAACCATTTGGCAAAATTGAATCAAATTTGAAATGTCGAGTGTGTCATATAGGCCTAATACTAATACTTCTATTACTACCATTATTAAATAGTTAAAAGGGACATTTCAAAACTGCAAGGCGGTCTAAAAAGATATAAGCATCTATTACATAAAGGAAAGCCTTTGGATCCAGCTAAAAATAAAAAAACTACACAAGATACGCCAATAAAACTGACATATTGTTTTTTCAACATTACCTTGGACAACATCTAGGTACATTTATTTTAATAGGCATCATCGGGAACAGAATTAGTCGGGAGGGGGGCGACATTTTGAACCATTTTTATTCTTATTATCTAGTAATTTATCAACGATGTTAATCCAGTTATCAGAGGAAGTGGGGCGATAGAGAGAAAAATGACAGGAGGAAAGATGGGGCGATAGAGAGAAAAAGGAGAAAAGGAAGGGAAATACAAGGAGGAGAGCGGGGAATGGAGAGGAAAGGAAGAGAGAGGGGAGGAGATGGGATAAAGAGAGGGAGTACAGAAAGCTAAAGAGAGAGAGAGAGAGGGAGAAGTTTTAAAATAAAGATGTTACACACTTTTAATTCTTCTATTTCGTTGTCCATGCTACCCCCTCCCGCCCCGAGCAACACCGTTAGTTTGTGATAAAATATCATTTATTATTAAAAGGAAAACGTTTTTTTTTTCATAGAGCTGTCTTACAATCACATAAGCTTCGCACAGCAGAAGCTTTATTTCCTTTCGTATACCATCATTTTGTGAGCAAAGCAAAATAATTTATAATATAATATGTTTGATCCAAGCTCGTTGGCGCTGAATCACTGTGGCTATTCATAAATTGAAGTTCATGATGACCCTGCCTGACGTGACATAGGGAATTCTCTTAGTCTCTGATTGAATGTTATCATTGAGTGAAGGAATAGTAGCGGCATCGCTGGTATAGCCTGTCTTGTAGGTATCTCAACAGGAAATAACCCAAAAGAATTAGATCTGAAATATGTGCAGGCCAAAGGTGAACCACACAATTAGAAATGAGCTTGTCTTCAAGGAAGTAGTGATGAAAGTATTTGAGCAATCCAGTGTTACTTCATCCTATTATGGCCACATCAGATTAAAATCATATCCTATATTGAGGAATATCATATATATATATATATATATATATATATATATATATATATATATATATATATATATATATATATATATATATATATATATAAATTGCAGGTTAATATTTTCCAGAAGTGGAGCAACGAATGAAGTTTTAATGAGGTTAATACACGAGTGCTGAATCCCAAAGTAGAGCAAGATATACTTTGTATTTTACATAAGTATCTATATGTTGCTACGCATTCATGATTGTGTTTCGGTCAGCCAGTTAAAAGTAACTAGAAACTTCAGGCGATATTCCTTATACAAAAGTGAAGTCCGTAAACAATTAAGTAATATCACCTGAAGAAGTCTCTAGGTCCTTGTAACTGGCTGATCGAAACATACTCTTGAATGTGTAGTGACATATAGCTGCTTACGCAAAATAAAACGTATCTATATATTGCAAAAGCTGCACGTTATGTGTTAATTATTAAAACGTTCCTGACATGTTTGTATATGATTTTCAGCTAGGAATTGAATGTGATTCCTCAGTTTTGCTATGATTTGTTTTGTCTTTCTGGACGAGTAAAGGAAAAGAGCATAATACAACAATCTACGTTAGATAAAATAAGGTCATGTCAAAATCCTTGGAAATCAATTTTTTTTAAGCTGGGGATGAGGCATCCTACTGGATGCTAAACATTCAACCGGCAACTCAGATATTCCAACTGAGAGATCTTTTTAAGATTCTGACCGTCTCTTTCAGTACAATTCTCTTTTTTAGTGGCCATAATTTGGAGTGAAAGTCACATTAGAAAACTCAAATATTTCAGATTTACATTGAATTTGATCCATACTCGTAAAGCACCAATCTAAGCAAGGTTCCCCGAATTTAAATTTCTTCTTACACCTATTTTAACTTAAGCCTTAAAGTTTTGTCATTTTCTAGAATCAAAACTTTGATCAACAGTAGAATATTGAATCTTGATATAAGGCTTATTGGCATTATATCTGTAAATTTTCACCTTCATAAGGGAAATAAAAGTGATGCAAAACCATTCTGTTTGAAGAATTAATTTCTACATATATACTAATCCAGCAAAAATAAGATTCTATTAGTCAACAAGTTAATCTCTTAATTAAAAAAAAACTTGAATATAACATTAATATAATCAAGTTTCTTTTTTAGATGAAAGCATATCATTAATCATTTATCTAGCATATAAAATTATATTATCGGATTTTCAAAGTCAGGCCCAAATAGCACGTAAGCATCTGACACGATTTTTTTAATGTTGTTATTGTTATACCATGTTATTAGCAATATAATAACTTACTTAGCTACATTATATTTTTAAATATTAGTCTACACTAGAAGGCTGCTATTATTAAACATTTTTAATCACCTAAAATAAAAATCATTGAGGGAAATAACTTATTTTAAATTGAAGAATATAATAGGAGTTATATATCTTTAGTTAAAATGTGCAAACAAAAGAAATAATTTTAAACTAAAATCACTTCAGTGCATCCTGGAGAATGGCAGATAGACTTAGCCTAGTATATTTGTATATATTTATATAATATCTCATATCTATATAATGACTGCATAAATTTAAATAATGATCCGGATGGGATTTATTTGTAGGAAATTTAAAAGATGGTCCGGATGGGATTTGTTTGTAGGGTGGAAAAGGAATTTGACCCATCATTTTTTAGATGACACTAAAAATAAGGTTAATGACTCTACCACTCAAACATGCTAAATCCAAGTTGAACAAAATAATTAATCTGTTGTGCATATATATATATATATATATATATATATATATATATATATATATATATATATATAGTTTCCTTCTTTGGTTCGACGAGGTGCGTCTCTTTAGATAGGGACTCCATGCACATATGTAACCAATAATGTTTGTTTGTATAATAAACAGACTATATATATATATATATATATATATATATATATATATATATATATATATATATATATATATATATATATATATATAATTATGTGAGGCTATTTACAATACAGGAATGTGTTGGATAGATACGGGATTGAAAACAAAGATAAAAGTAAAATATATAACTAGAGCTGGAATAAAGAAGAATTTTCCAAAATATTGAATTCATCGTCAACTGACATTGAAGGCAAGTAAGATTTATAAATAAAATAAGAAAGTAAAAATATATAAAGAAAATTATTAAAAAGGTAAAAAAAACAATAGTATGTTCGACAAAAATAGAAACACAAATAGACTTTAAAAAATTATCTTACTTTTATCTTTGCTTATTTTATTTGTAGTCAGTATTGTATCCCACATTGTAAATAGCCTTCCATAAATTATCTATATAATTGCAAATTTTTCCCAGGCCCTTTTTCCAGCTATTTCGTATTCTGAAAGACAGAACGCACACGTTTAAAAATATTAAAATGATAGACAATGTTTTTTTTTTCTAAACAATTGAAACAATGAATGTCGAGTGAATGCTTTTAATTGCCCCCCCCCCCCCATTAAAAATGTATTTATTTTTTTTTTAGATCTTTATGCATGATGACTATAAGTAATTGTTCCTAATGTGCATGTTATAGAAGCATGACAAAATTGAAGTGATTCATCACAGGCTTTGGAACAAAACATTCAACCAATACAAACATCTAAAATTGAAGATAAATGTCATTTCACAACAAATTCTTGTATTTTCATTTTTAAGATTAACAAAAAAAAACCAGAGAAATTGTCCAATACTGAAGACCATAATTTAACACTCTCAAACACACAAATTTTCCGGACGCTCTTAAACTTGAAATGCAGTGTTTCGGAATTGTTCAGATAGTTGTTGGAATACCAAAACCTCATTCGAAGATCACTCGTTGTATGAAAGAATAGCTTCTTATTTATATAAAGATACTTTATTTTGTTTAGAAAATTTTTGAGATGAGGATTGATAATTTGGATTATTTGGATTATTCAGACTACAATTCTCATCTTGAATGTTATTTTTGCAACGCTTCTACTGATGCAATCTTCGATTGTTTTCAGGTGCAACTTTGTACCCTATATTTAACCCATAGGAGTAGATTGTTCTTGTCCCGTTAGATGTGGCTTACAGAAGCATTACAAGATGGAATTAATTTATCATATTCAACAAACTACAAACATCTCAAATGCCACAATTCAAAAAATATATTGTATTTTCATTCTTAACTAATTTTCATTCTTAACTAATTATTAATTTATTTTTTCTTTATGTTAATACCAATCAAATCTTTTATGAATAAAATACTATATTTTAGCACAAGGTGAAACAGTTGTGAATGTGATTGCGATAGTTAGAAGTAGATGGAGTAGATTTTCCTGAAATTTTTTGCCACTATTAACTAGCAGAATGTTGCCACTATTGACCATGCATGTGTACGCAGTGTGATGATGCATAAAAGTAAAACTTTGCTAGTGAGGGATGAGGACATATGTTGCATGCAGAGAAATGATATGAAAATGATACGATCAATGTATAATATAAGTGTTAAAACCAGGCTTTGTTCTGCTGACATCAGAAGAAAGGTAAATCAGGACAATAGAGGGAGATGTGTGCAAAACAGGAGAATTGGTTTAGTCATATTATATAATTGGTTTAGTCATATTAAATAATTGGTTTAGTCATATTATATAATTGGTTTAGTCATATTATATAATTGGTTTAGTCATATTAAATAATTGGTTTAGTCATATTAAATAATTGGTTTAGTCATATTATATAATTGGTTTAGTCATATTAAATAATTGGTTTAGTCATATTAAATAATTGGTTTAGTCATATTATATAATTGGTTTAGTCATATTATATAATTGGTTTAGTCATATTAAATAATTGGTTTAGTCATATTAAATAATTGGTTTAGTCATATTATATAATTGGTTTAGTCATATTATATAATTGGTTTAGTCATATTAAATAATTGGTTTAGTCATATTAAATAATTGGTTTAGTCATATTATATAATTGGTTTAGTCATATTAAATAATTGGTTTAGTCATATTATATAATTGGTTTAGTCATATTAAATAATTGGTTTAGTCATATTAAATAATTGGTTTAGTCATATTAAATAATTGGTTTAGTCATATTATATAATTGGTTTAGTCATATTAAATAATTGGTTTAGTCATATTAAATAATTGGTTTAGTCATATTATATAATTGGTTTAGTCATATTAAATAATTGGTTTAGTCATATTAAATAATTGGTTTAGTCATATTATATAATTGGTTTAGTAATATTATATAATTGGTTTAGTCATATTAAATAATTGGTTTAGTCATATTATATAATTGGTTTAGTCATATTAAATAATTGGTTTAGTCATATTAAATAATTGGTTTAGTCATATTAAATAATTGGTTTAGTCATATTAAATAATTGGTTTAGTCATATTAAATAATTGGTTTAGTCATATTATATAATTGGTTTAGTCATATTATATAATTGGTTTAGTCATATTAAATAATTGGTTTAGTCATATTGAATAATTGGTTTAGTCATATTATATAATTGGTTTAGTCATATTAAATAATTGGTTTAGTCATATTAAATAATTGGTTTAGTCATATTATATAATTGGTTTAGTCATATTATATAATTGGTTTAGTCATATTAAATAATTGGTTTAGTCATATTAAATAATTGGTTTAGTCATATTATATAATTGGTTTAGTCATATTATATAATTGGTTTAGTCATATTATATAATTGGTTTAGTCATATTATATAATTGGTTTAGTCATATTATATAATTGGTTTAGTCATATTAAATAATTGGTTTAGTCATATTATATAATTGGTTTAGTAATATTATATAATTGGTTTAGTCATATTGAATAATTGGTTTAGTCATATTATATAATTGGTTTAGTCATATTAAATAATTGGTTTAGTCATATTAAATAATTGGTTTAGTCATATTAAATAATTGGTTTAGTCATATTATATAATTGGTTTAGTCATATTGAATAATTGGTTTAGTCATATTATATAATTGGTTTAGTCATATTATATAATTGGTTTAGTCATATTAAATAATTGGTTTAGTCATATTATATAATTGGTTTAGTCATATTATATAATTGGTTTAGTCATATTGAATAATTGGTTTAGTCATATTATATAATTGGTTTAGTCATATTGAATAATTGGTTTAGTCATATTAAATAATTGGTTTAGTCATATTAAATAATTGGTTTAGTCATATTATATAATTGGTTTAGTCATATTGAATAATTGGTTTAGTCATATTATATAATTGGTTTAGTCATATTATATAATTGGTTTAGTCATATTAAATAATTGGTTTAGTCATATTAAATAATTGGTTTAGTCATATTAAATAATTGGTTTAGTCATATTGAATAATTGGTTTAGTCATATTATATAATTGGTTTAGTCATATTATATAATTGGTTTAGTCATATTAAATAATTGGTTTAGTCATATTAAATAATTGGTTTAGTCATATTATATAATTGGTTTAGTCATATTTAATAATTGGTTTAGTCATATTATATAATTGGTTTAGTCATATTATATAATTGGTTTAGTCATATTAAATAATTGGTTTAGTCATATTATATAATTGGTTTAGTCATATTAAATAATTGGTTTAGTCATATTAAATAATTGGTTTAGTCATATTAAATAATTGGTTTAGTCATATTATATAATTGGTTTAGTCATATTTAATAATTGGTTTATTCATATTATATAATTGGTTTAGTCATATTATATAATTGGTTTAGTCATATTAAATAATTGGTTTAGTCATATTATATAATTGGTTTAGTCATATTATATAATTGGTTTAGTCATATTAAATAATTGGTTTAGTCATATTAAATAATTGGTTTAGTCATATTAAATAATTGGTTTAGTCATATTATATAATTGGTTTAGTCATATTAAATAATTGGTTTAGTCATATTATATAATTGGTTTAGTCATATTATATAATTGGTTTAGTCATATTAAATAATTGGTTTAGTCATATTATATAATTGGTTTAGTCATATTATATAATTGGTTTAGTCATATTAAATAATTGGTTTAGTCATATTAAATAATTGGTTTAGTCATATTAAATAATTGGTTTAGTCATATTATATAATTGGTTTAGTCATATTAAATAATTGGTTTAGTCATATTATATAATTGGTTTAGTCATATTATATAATTGGTTTAGTCATATTATATAATTGGTTTAGTCATATAGAATAATTGGTTTAGTCATATTGAATAATTGGTTCAGTCATATTATATAATTGGTTTAGTCATATTAAATAATTGGTTTTAGTCATATTGAATAATTGGTTTAGTCATATTAAATAATTGGTTAAGTCATATTAAATAATTGGTTTAGTCTTATTAAATAATTGGTTTAGTCATATTAAATAATTGGTTTAGTCATATTATATAATTGGTTTAGTCATATTAAATAATTGGTCTAGTCATATTAAATAATTGGTTTAGTCATATTAAATAATTGGTTTTAGTCATATTAAATAATTGGTTTTAGTCATATTGAATAATTGGTTTAGTCATATTAAATAATTGGTTTAGTCATATTAAATAATTGGTTTAGTCATATTAAATAATTGGTTTAGTCATATTAAATAATTGGTTTTAGTCATATTGAATAATTGGTTTAGTCATATTAAATAATTGGTTTAGTCATATTAAATAATTGGTTTAGTCATATTAAATAATTGGTTTAGTCATATTAAATAATTGATTTAGTCATATTAAATAAATGAATGCATAAAAGTGTTTTGGTTAGTACATGTAGAAGAGTTGAGGTAACAGGTTCAGTTTACAGCGAAGGCCAAGACAAGCATAGGAGGATGTCATAAAAATGGTAGAGAGAGAGAGAGAGAGAGAGAGAGAGAGAGAGAGAGAGAGAGAGAGAGATTAATAATAATTTGGAGAGAGATAGGTTAGTTTGGAAATCAATTTCTAAAAACCATTAAACGCATGTGTAAAACGAAAGTCGAACCAACGATGATGACGGTGATTTTGAGCAAAATTACTTTCACATATTTACTTGACATTATAGGATAATTAGAGCGTCTATTTATATATCAAAATATATATATATAAATGTGGATTAGATTAGCAAAGGATTTTGTATTGAATAATACATGAAACTGATTATAACCTTAAACTCAAGATTTCACAAAACCGAAACATCAGTGAGTGTATTTAAAACTCGCCCTTTATGACTAAAAATATTCCTGAAAATGCAGATGCTGCTGAAATAGAGTTACTTATCCTCCTGTTTATCAAAAAAAGACTATTAGCATTAATGAGTTAAGATAAAAAGGAAATTGTCAAATTTAAAACTCCCAGGCAGATTTTTCAGGTCGCATTACAATTAAAATTATCTTTTTGATGCTTCAGAATCTTTTGAGATGCACATTGATAATTGGGATTATTTGGATTATTTAAACTACTGATCTTATCTTGGACATTATTCACACAACGTTTTGGCCGGTGTAATATCTAACCTTATTCAGGAGTGTCTTAGGAATTTCCACTTTAAACTGATGAATCTATATGGAGTTTCGAATTAGATTTTTAATTAAATCATTAGTATTAGATTGTTCTTCTTTCGTTCGTAGAAGTCTTAAGTATTTCTTGATTATATTTTTAGTGTCGCCTGTGCTTAGAATTGAACCTTCATTCTCCGAAAGACTATCATTGAAAATTATTGAACTCTGGAATCTTAAAATTCTTTAAAGATTATGGAGTTCAACGTGAAGATTCCTAAGTTCGACAGAACACATTTGAAGAAGGTCGGGGGTGACATCAGCTGAAACGTTGCAAGAATAAAATTCAAATAATACAAATTATATTATTAAGATTAATTACAGAATTTTGACTAAGTGAAAATTGTAATATTTGTTTTTGTTTTGTTTTTTTCTTTTAGTTTTCTTTAGAGTTTTAGGGAAACAATTATTTGTGGCTCTAAATATCATAGAATGAACTTTTGCTTTTGAAATGTTTTCCAATATTATGATATTATTTCATTATTTCGTATTTAGATGGCATTTCGCAATAGAGGCCATATGAATTTTGGCCAATTTAGAATTTAAATGCAGATTACTATCAACTGGCAGGACGACCCTGTGTTGCTTGGAATTTAATAAGAATAACTATTATATACTTTCCACTATGCATATAACATCATAGTCTTTGTTTTCATTGGCAACCCCTCTCCTACCGTTTAGCCCCCTAATATAGTCGGAAGAAGCTGAAATGTTGTAGAACTCTTTGAATTAGTTTCTTATAGCAATGGTTTAAATTTTCTTAAATTTGTATATACAGATATTTGATGTTTGAATGGGGTTCTATCCCCACCTGGAGGTGAAGCTACATAAATATTTGGCACATAGAGGATATTGTACATATTTGGGACCATTTTTATTGTATTTCCCAGATAATTGTGTAGAAATGGTATAAATAGGACATATTTGAAGTTTAAAAATGTCTCTTAGGACACTTAGAACCATTTCTATTGTATTCCCCAGAAAATTTGATGCATATGATTTAAATTTCATAAAAATGGGAAATATTTGAAGTCTTAAGAGGATTATGTCCTTGTAGTTCTCTTAGGGAAGCATCTAGAGATTCAGGAACACTTCCATTGCCTTCCCCAATAAATTTTATATAAGAATACACTTTTAGATTTAATATAGATTCTATATTTTTTTCTTTCTATAGGCAACACGCATACAAACTGACATTTAGTTTTATATATATTTATATAGATTATCAAATTTAGATTGCAGATGTATAAAAAAAATAATTAAAAACTTAATAGTATTTCTACGAACTGCAAACGTTTAACTTTGCTATTATACCATAGTTTTTAGCTGGTGAAACTGAGATCCCTACTTTTTCTATGGTCCTTTATTTAAATTAGCCCAAAACAACGTGTTGCATTATAATGATCTAAAGAAAGTGCTGAAGCTATTGTGATGACCAGTCAGCATGTTTTATGGCAGCAAATGTTGACATGGTTGAGGAAGCTTCTCCTTCACTTCAGTCGTTCAATTGTTGGTTGCTTCTGAGCCAGAAGGAAGATTTCAAAAGTGAGCTGCAATCCATTTAAACAATGTTGCAAAATTCTAAAATGATGGTAATCTATTGGTGTAAGGCCCATCGAATATAGTGAGTGATACATAATTTTTTAGGTATAGTTTTAAAGAAGAGTTTTGTTTTTTGTAATGTGAGGTCTACTGTCAACATGATGAAGGGTGACGCTATCTCGCACAGTTTGCAAAATCATTCGAACGATTTGACACTGATGTGACTATGGTTAAATACAGTTTTACAAATATTTGCAAATTATCAAAGACAATTAGCATACATCTATTTATATAAAGTCAGATCTGTGGTTATGTTTAATTATTAGTATGTATGGGATTCACTCCTAAACTAATTAACTGAGTATTATGAATTTTGAAACATGGCTGCTAGGCATAAGTGGTCAACATGTAGGCTATATTTTGTTTGATTTATTTATATACAAACAAGGTAAAATCCAGAGTGAAAGTCTTTTGTAAAACTTCAGACACCTTTAATATATATGCAATTTTAAAAATAGACATTAGACGTCAATTAATAAATATTCGCTAAATTTAAGATTTTTAGCAATTTAAATGTTTTTTTTTTGGCTGTGTAATATGAGCACAACCTCACATTTGAATATTCAAATATTTCAAATTACATTAAATTTGATTCATAGTCATAGATAAACAAGTTTCTCTGAATCTCAATTTCTTTCTAAGATGCCTTAAACTTAAGCCTTAAATTTGAGACATTTTCTAGAATTTAAATGATATAATAGATTTGAATTAAAATTGAAATAAGAATTCTAGATGTAATTAATTTTAATCCTCATGAGGTTGCAAAAAAGTAATGCAAAACTGTTCCGGTTGGAGGAATTAATAAACATGTATTTTACTATTGATTTATAAATTAGAATGAGATTTAAAAATCTTTTATATATATTCATATATTTTATAAAATTTGGAATCAGCTTCACTTTGGAGCATCGTACACTTCATCTGTTCACTAGTGTTCGTTGATTCCACCCTCTTAAATATTATCATTAAAAAACCTTAAACTTTTAAGATCACAGACAAATGAAAATTCTTTAGAGCTATTTAGACTTTTATAAAGATATGTAGTTTTGGTCAAAGAATATGAGGTTAATAGAAGAAAAAAGAAAGAAAAAAGGAGTAAATTCAAGAAATGGTTTGATGCAAATAATTAATCCAGAATCAATTTAAATATTTAATTTATTATGCCTCTATGGTAGAAGAGTTATTTACTTTTTTTGAGCTTTGAGTTTTGATTTGAGCTTTGGCTTAAGCGGTCAGCTACATAACTATATTTACTACAAGCACTTTTTAACGAAAGTCAGACTTTTATAGCTTAATGATGGCTCAAATAAAATATACAAAGTGTTCAAAACAAATTTGATACTTTTGGAAAGAAAAACAATTCATATCCTGTTACATAATTGATGATTTTTCTTTTAATATCACCACTTAAACGTACACAAGTTTTTATTTATGAAAATAAGAGTTTTGTCTAATTTTTTCACCCCAAACAAAGCAAACCTCCACTGATTTATGAGGATACTTTGATAGGGGCCAAATTTATAGGGGATGGAAAGAGTCGTGTTGGATAGAGAGTTGAGCAGCAAGAGTTTTGAAACATTACATTAAAACTTTTGCATGTTGGTATGGTTGAAAAAACGGGGAGCATGGAAGGAATTCTAAAGGCTAGTGATCCAAGGAAAGAAGCTATTAGAGTAGATGGCCTTTCAGCATCCAAAGACTTCTACAGTGAAGGAGTGTGGGTCGTTGCCAAGAGTATTGCTGGAGGGATACAAGTGTAGAAGATTCATGGTGAAACAATCAAAAAGTGATGTGACATTGCATTGATCAGAATTTTTTTTTGCACCCTGTCCAAGAGAGACTAGTGTGCACCAGTCCAGTTGTAGCATGCAAATCGTGGCTTTAAAGAGATATGAATATACAGATGTCCCAATAAACTATACAAGGTGTTCAAGGAAAATCTGACACTGTTTGGAAATCAAAATGTTGTATCCTGGCACATAACTGATGTTCTATTATATTAATGGATCACTTATTAATGTTAAAGCCACTCGAGGATAAGGGTTAATGAGATGAAATGTATTTTCAGTTGAGAGATAGAGAATTAGGAAACATTAATGGGAAGCAAGATCGATTACTATTGACATTGAATTTGAAGATGACGATGTTGTAATCTGCAGCTGTAATCTGCAAGTAAACAGTCTGTGGTAATGTGTTCCATAGACGAAAAACTCTGTTCACATTAAATTTAAAAATGATTCAAAGTGCATATCTTATAAAATCTTTTGCCAAAATTACTTACTTGAAGAAGCTACTTTGAGATTCCACTTAAACTTCAACAGTATCTTTCAAGTGATGCCTAAACACCAGTTAAACCCTTGATGTTTCAGGTTTGCTATTTTCACAACTGGTCCTGAAAAGTAATCAAGCATCCTGGACTCGATTAGGTGTTTCACCTTGTTAAGGATTTTTTTGGCTTTCATAAGGCCTTGACGATGAGTAAATAGCCCTTTGCTATGCTGTGCCAAATTGTCAATAACTTTGAGACACTCTTGATTTTTAGCTGTGATGAGTATTTTGATACATAATGATGTTTGTCTATCGCTTGCAAAGATGACCATGATCATGCAATTGTTCTGTGGGTTCGAAGATGGCTTGTTAGACCAATTTGAGCTCTAAAGTATTTCCCGCATGTTAGACACTTGTGGGATAATTCTGTATCAGAAATGTTCATTGCTCTGTCTTTTCTAATGCCACGTTTTCTCTTGCGTTCTTCATTGCATGTGGATTCAGCAATTGCAGCCCCTTCGTGAGTTGCAGCACACCAGAAGCATCTGTCTTGGGTTAGTTTTTCCCATGACTTAGAATACAAACCTAACTGTTCAAGGAAGACCTCCAGATTATCCATGAACCATTTCTGCTGTCCTCCTGAAGGTCTTTTTCTTTGGTCAGTTCACCGTAAAGGAGCTGTGTGGTATATATGACCTGCCCAACAAATATAGCACTGCTGATAGAAGTTTTGACTGGGCTTAAACCTCTGTGTCTGGTATCTTTTCTTGCCCCTTGATTTTCAATAATTTACAGAGACAGGTAATATGGAAATGGTTCAGTTTCTTGGCATGTCTGGCATATACAGTTTAAGTTTCACAAGCATACATGAGGATGGTAAGAATAACAGCTCCATATATTCTTGAAGTTTGGTCTGCAGCCGAATTCCTCTATGCTCCCACATAGTAGTTCCAAGATGTCTAAAGACAGCAGTAGCCTTGGCACCCTGCAATTGACTTCATCGTCTATGTGTACTGCCTATAATTTCGATACATATTATCTTTGAGAATACTTTACAGATAAATATCGTGGCCGGGGGGGGGGGGGTTAATGGTCTGATGAGTGTAAAGGTTATTTAGGATCACATCTCATAATGATGAGAATATTATTTAAGTATCTCCCATATCATTTATAAGACAAAAACTGTTGGTTATACATGACTTCGAATAGGTGGGTAAGTCAGACATAGATGAAAGCTTATTTGTACCAAACATGGTTGTATAGAAGAAAGGATTGTGAATTTTATTAACTATCCCATGTGTGAAATATTTTCATCCTTTATTAAAAAAAAAATTCCATAGCTAACAAAATATCTGATTTTCATGAATAAATGCTTGTCTATATTAACCCATTTTAGTGTTTGGATATTTCTGCTTGTAAAAATGTTTTTTTAAACAAATTAAAAAAAAACAACATTTTCCGAAATATTTCTTGAAATTGCTAATCAGCTGACGCTATTTTTTTTAATTGTGCAAATTTAAAATATTGACAGATAACATAGACTGCAAACAAATAAAAACAAATAAAAATTATAATTTACTTTTTTAATTTTTCCAAAAAATAATTTTTATAAATTAATCCAATTACAAAATAGTGTTCGCCAGAACTTCATAAAGACACAAATTTCATTACACCCAATCTTGAGGAAATCTCTAATTTAATTATACAAAAAATATATACACACACACTTACTTTTCGAAATATCTGAAATATGTTTGAATAATAAAATCCTTGTCCAATGGCGGATCTACAGTTGGAAAACTTTGTAGCTTGATTTATTATTGAGTCTCTTTGTAACCGATAAGAAAAGGTTTAAAGAACTTTGCTACCCTTAGGGATAAACTGTGACCCAAATGAAAATAGTGCAGTGGTGTGCCATCTTTGAAAATTGGCAGTTACAAATTTAATTGTTTCACCCCCACCTCAAGGAAATATTGAAATTTACTTCATGACATGGACATTTTAAGGTCATATGAGAATATTTCATGTTTTATATGAAGTGTATCTACTCTAAAATGACGAAGTAATCTCCCTTGTCGCTCTCTTCTCTCTCTATATATATATATGTAAATTTTTCATAAATTGTCTTCACTCTTTTTTTTTTATTAATGTATAAAATCAAGGGAGATCACTCTAAAATCTCAAAGTTTGTGATTCTATCAAAAATATAATATAATTTATAAGAACCTTGAAATATAATTTAGATAAAAAGAAGTATTAAAGAATTCAGTATTTTTATTGTAATATTCATTAATAATTATAAAAAGTTGTTTCAGATACAAAAGCTGCCATCCCCTTCTTGCGTTCATGTACCCTAAGGTTTATGCTTTATTAGTTTCATAGTAGATCCGCCACTGATCTCAGCTCAACTATAAGGCACAAATGAAAAGTCTAACTTCTGTTTATGTAACCTTATATAATACGAGGTATTATGTTTGTATGTTTAAATCAAAATGTTATATCTCTTTATTGTTATTAAAAATCACTTACTTATTTGATGCGTATAAACTTTAAGCTTTCATCATTAATGCATTATATATATATATATATATATATATATATATATATATATTATCATAGGCTTTCAGTAGCTTTTTGTTTGATTTGTAAATTTACTTAACAAATGATGCTTCAAAGGACTTCTCACTATATATATATATATATATATATATATATATATATATATATATATATATATATATATATATATTGTTTATTTAATTTTGATATCATTTCATGTAAAAAGAATTAGATTTATGTAGATTTCTTCACTTGATTCAATGAATGCCTGTGAATAACACTTTGATCTTCCAGGCAAGTACAGATACTACATTCGTATCCTAATAGAAGTTATTATATGAGAAAATGAATAAAAACAAATAAGATCAAAATAAATAAAAACGTAAACATAAAAAGTTCGGTGATTCATTGTTCGTGGAGATAAGTGATTGAATCCCTAAATTCAATCCTTTTTCTGGCGTTTGAACTAAATTTTGATCTTTTGCAAATGAATTCGTTTTTAGGTGGTTTTGCTCTCTTTTAGTATCGTGTCACCAGAAATTTAAAGTCTGCAAAGAAAATATTATGAAAAGTCTACATTACAGAAGACTAAAGTAATCTAAATGATATTAAACAAGTTTGAATAGCTCTCAAAATCTGATTAACTATTTAAGAAAAATATCCAATTTAATTTCTAGTATGCATCTTTGTGCTGTGTAGTTGAGCCACTTTGTTTGATAACCATTTACAGAAAAAGGTGTCTTAAAATCTATCCAAAAAATGCTTCTTAGGGGTGATTTTGGTCCCTAGATTGGTAAGTACGTGTGTGTGTGTATAATTTAGTAATCTTTCAGTATAGTTAACAGCCAAGAAATTGACAAAAAATGAATACAACAAATAACTTTTACCAAACAAAACATAATTTAATTTTCTACCGATAGTTTTAACGTCTTGAAACTGGTGTAAACTTATTACTTTTCTATCGATCTGTACAGTTTTAACGTTCTGAAACTGATGTAAATTTATTAACTTTTATTTCAAAATGATTTCGTCAATAGCTCTCTTTCAGACCCAGGAAAAAACATGAAATATGTCTGCATTTGTTTCGCATTAAGCTTCGAGATCTTATATTATACAGTCGGAAAATCAATAATAAACGGTATCCTTTACCAAACGTATTAAAATGTACGTTTCAACAGACCTGTATATTTTTAACCTTCTAAAAGTGCTTTAAATTTTTTTTTAATTTAAAAACAAGTTGCAGTATCTCGAAGCTGAACAAAAAATTGTAGGCGGCCATGTTTATTATTTTTATTGTGTTTGAAGTAAAGCTATTAGCGAAATCTTATTTTAAAATGAAAAAAAAAAAAGAAGCAAACTTCAAAGCAAGTTCAGAATCTCAAAAGTGTACAGGCCGGTGGAAATTAAATTTAATTTCGTTTGGTAAAAGGTTATTTGTTGCACATATATATTTATATTTTAAATTTCTCGGCTGTTAGATCTAATGCAAGATTGCCATGATTCATTGGTTACATCTTTCTATCAAGATCTCTGAAGGAAATAAGAGCCATTGTTGGTCATTGTTATTTTTCGTAAACCTTATTAAGCAGAGATTTGTTTTGCCACAGTAAAAAAATGCAGAATAAAACATGATATATGATCATTACTAAAGAATAATTTTCTGATAGTCTACGTTTTGCTGTGAACTATGTGAAAAGTGTTCTTAAATTCTTGTATATTCAATTATTTTGCTACAATTTGAATTTGTTTCGGTTTGTGAAATTTTATATTTATAGCGATTGTTGTGGGTCGACATTTCTGAATGTCAATCCAACATCTCAGATTGGAGAGAATAATCTATCGTTAATGCTCTTCGAAGTAGTTTTGAGAAAGAATTCCAATTTTTCCTTTTTTTTTTTTTTGTTAATTTTCTTGAATCCAGTGATGCACATTTTTATATTATGATATTTTAAACACAAATCTGTAAAAACTTTCTGAACTGTCCCAAATATTTGAACCTGTTAGCAAGAATGTTTCTGTGACAGTGTGCACATAATTATTTTTTTTAACAAAAGAGTCACCACTTATCAAGGCTCGAATGCCACTCGAGGATAAGGGTTAATGGGTATACATAAGTAGTGGGAATTTTGTAAATTAGATTACTTAGGGGGATGGTTCATCAAGAACTTGTTTACGTTGGACTTGAAGACAATCAAATTGTAGTCAGCTGGAAAGCAGGCAAACGGAAGAGAGTTTGACAGGCGTGCAGTTCTAAGAAAGAAGCTTTGTTCATGGAATCTACATTTAGGTTAAGGCACAGACAAAGAGCGTGGGAAATTATTGATAGTGGTTTTGGCTAGGTGAGCTTTTTTCGTGAAAGTTTGATGAGGGGGGACCATAGATTGAAGCTCAGACGAGCACTTGCCAAGAAAATAACGAATAAAGCAGAGACAGGCTCGCAACATCTCTTCTGTGGGAAAGAGGTTGCAGGGAAGAGAAAAGGGCATTCCCCACTAAGCTACAAAGTCTATTTTGTCAAGGCAGGATAAACTGCTTCTAGCAGCTCCTGTCCAGATGTGGCAACAGTACTCCATCATTGGACGTACCTGGCTTTTATATAAGTAGAGAATTGCATCAAGAGTGAGATATCTACTGGAGCTGTAGAAGGATCCTACCATTTTTTCAGCGGCCTTGGCAACGGATTTGATGTATATGTTGGAATAATTAAATATCTTGATTGAAAATTATCACCCCGAAATTTTGACTGCATTCTTTACATAATGAAGAATAATCTATTTTTAAAGGAATAATTTCAGGGGTCTCGGGCCGAATTTCAATATTTTAGTATATTTAGCCATAATTCAGCTAAATAGCATAAAACCGGTCCTAAAATCAGGATCAAACTTTTAGAGCATAATATATTTGAGCTTTCAAGCATTTACTTGGCTTTATAGGCATTTGGTATAATGAGTAGAGTAATTGCTCACAAGCCGGAAGACTGGGGTTCAATCCTTGGTGAAATCATACCAAAAACTAAAAACATGATACTTGATGATCTCTTGTTAAATGCTTAGCATCATAAGGTGAAGATCTAGAGTAAACGAAGTAAAAATGAAAAACTAATGGCGCTCACTCCTAATGAAAAGGGAGCCTTTGGGTTGTTCTCGACTTTTTATTGTCATCTAAGAGTGATTAAGTGCTCATTATAATCACGTAATTCTCCACATAATAACAATAAAAAGAATAATTTCCACTGATTTGCATTCTAAACAATAAACTGCCGGTTGCATATAAATTGATTATATAAGATATGAATATGCATAAACACGATTTTATTTTACATATGAATAACAAATGGAGATGATAGGTTAGAACAAGAATGATCTCCTAGTGGTCTCGTCTAAGCTTCACCAGGAATCTTTGTTAGTTACACATGCGACTACAATGTACCTCATGGCCTTTTCTTCTCATTACATTTGCAAAGAGGACTTTGTGGAACTCAGTAAAGGTGTACTTGAAACGATTTAAGCTTGATCGTCGAAACACACCTTCCGGTTGCTGCATTGTAGAACAGGCTGCCAGAAGCCGTGGATAACCTGTAGATAACCAAACAGTTCAAGGCAGCACTTGATGTATGAAGGGGTTTGTAAGCTTCATATTTATTAGTTTTATAGATGATTGGAGTTACGATGTAGAGCATAGGTTTTACATTGGAGTTTGCTTCTCCCATATGAATCTGTGAGTCCATTTCTCCGAGTGCGGTAGTCTCACACCTGAGTATTACACCAGATATGTTTACGTTCTACTTGGTTTACATGAATGTATCTTTTAACAAAACACATTAAATATCTATTTAAAATAAGTTTTTTTTTTTTTTCTTTCTGATAAAATTGAAGATAAGTGCCCTTCCCACATATTTTAGACCTGGAATTTTTCGGCTGTTAAGTGATACTTCGGAGCACTTTGTAAAATTTCATTAAATCAACTCGTTAGCCCTGGTGACCATTTAGTAAAAGGAAAAATCCACGATTGGTATGGGCTTTACACATAAATAATTGAAAAACTTTTTTGATATTTTCTTTCTCCGAAATATAACGATGTAACAACTCCCAATAATCTTCAAATTTTCACCACTTCAGAACAAACATCTTGCTGCCCAACTCCCAAACCAGGTTCTCCCCTATAAATCTGGTCTCTGTCATAGTAGACCATTACACTTTAGTGGCAATATGTTTTGGTTGGAGTGAATAAAGGTTTGTTTAAAAATCCAAAATTATCCCTAGATTTTATATAAATTCATTTGATTTTGATTTTTGGCATATATTTGATTTCTATGATTTTGAGAATCCAATTTTGCAAAAGAAAATTCCAAAAAATGAGACCAGAATCAAAATTAACCAACTGCAGTTGTTTGCTGAAGAATTTAAAGACTCGAAAGACAAATTGTGGCATAATAATTCCAATTTCCATTTATGCATATTTTAACGTTAAATATTCTTAATATTTTTTAACTTTATTTTTTAATTATGAAGTTTTGATTCAGATACAATGTTTTATATATATAAAGATTATATCGTTTGATTTGTTAAATAATTTCATGTTTGCAAATAGTACAATTCTTTTAGCAATATACACTGATATCTTAAATGTTTCTCACTAAATGTGTTGCAGAAAAAATTCTTGAGATTTTAAATTATTTGCTGTTCTTTTCAAATTATCTTTTATGATCATGTAAGTTTTCATAGTAATAGTTATTATTAAATGTCGCAATCGTTCCCATATTCGTAATAATAGTTATTATAGTCGTTGAATTGTGATAACACTTGCCCTAGTCGTAAAAATGTAATCATACTTACGATAGTCATAAAAATGTAATAATACTTACTATAGTTGTAAAATTGTAATAATGGTTATCGTAATCGTAAAATTGTGAAAATAGTTATCATAGTCATGAAATAGTAACCATAGTCGTAATAATAGTTACCATAGTTGTGAAAATGTAATAATAGTTATCAAGGTTAGATAATCGTAATAATACTTACCATAGTCGGAGTTATCATAGTTAGTAAAAATGCAATAAAACTTACTCTACTTTTAAAAAGTTGGTATGCATTTTAATAAAAGCTAGTATCGTCTTTAACATGTGACAATAATTACTATCGTTTTTAAATTTTAAGAATCGCGGCCATAGTCTTAGAACTGCAATCTTAAATAAACTTAAACTCTCTCTGTCTGCACAGCGTCATAGATTCTCTTTCATTTACTTTAAACCATTCTATGATTTTTCACCATTGTATCTGGCTTCTTTACGACTTTAACTTGGAGACTAATTATTTTCTTTTTAAATAATAGAAAAAACAAGAGATATTAAAGAGTTTTTATTAAAAGAGATTCGAAAATGTAAAAAAAATCAAATTTATTAAGATTGTTTTAATATAAAATAAATAACTTTTAAGAAAAATTCCTTTTTTTTTTGTTTGCTGGAATAAGATTATTGTAATTGAAAATTGATTAACCGAAAAATGGATCCAGATTTCATATTTTCGTTAAAGAAAGAGAAAGTTTAAGAATCAGTCAAAGTTTTAGATAAATTAGTAGAATAGATTATATATATACACACACACACACACACACACATATATATATATATATATATATATATATATATATATATATGACTACTTCATTTAATCACATAAATTAATATACGAAAGTATAATTTTATGCATAAACTTTAAGTATTTACTTTACCAGTACTCAATACATAGGTAGAGCTAGGTAGTAAGTTATAAAATATAAGCCTTACGAATCCTAGTGGGGATGAAACGCGGAATATTTTGTGTAGCTTAATTGCCATATATATTTTTATAACTTACTATATATATATATATATATATATATATATATATATATATATATATGTATCCAAATTCTTAGTCTTGTGTATTTGGAACGATTTCTCAGAGGTTTAAATTACACAAACTCATAAAATATACAACTTTAGAACACCCGTTTGCCAACAAATATCTGCCGAGACTTCCAGAGTTCTTATCGGAGAATAAGTGACTTTCTGAATGCCCTTAGTTTTGACAAACAGGTAAAAGGGGTAGTATGAATGGCTGCCCCAGGAGATAATACTGGGGAAACTGTCTGTCTCATCATTTATATTAGCTTTTACGTTTTGGATAAAAGCAGTGCAGTATCTGTTCTGATACTATACTACATCTTTTTTGTCATCAGTCAGAGAAGAATAAATTCTTCTAAACTAAGCCAATTTTTTACTTTTGTCCAAATCCAGATCGTCTTTTCAGAGAGGCAAGTAGATTGGGATGTCATTTAAATTTTATTTGTATTTTACGTATTTTCTTTTAACGAAGAGAGAAAAGATGAACAGACAATAATGATATATATTTAGTTTTGCATTGGGAAGAACAGCAAACTTTTAAGAAATTGTTCTAAGGATCTGCAAATTACCCACAAACTATGGATAAACGTTACTATTGGCGACATGATTTCGTTTAAAAGGAATACAGTTGAGAAATTAGTCGAAAACGATGTATTTTAATTTTTCCACTCATGTGCAACCTCTTTGTGATAAAAGATAAATAAATATTCAATATTTTAAAGAAGTCATAAAAGACAGAAAATGGTCAAGCATAATTGAGGGCAACCTAATACATCTTTTTCATTAGCTACTACACCGATACGAAAGGAAGGATGTCATTTATTTCTCAGGAGTACTCCACTTACCCTTGATTTTCACTTTATAATGCTAAATATTTAACAAGAGAGTATCAAGTACTTTTTTTTTTAGTATTTCGTATGACTCGCCTAAGAATTGATCCCTGGTCTCTAAGACCTTCAGCAAACGTTCTAACCATTAGGCCAAATGTGAGTAAAATAATCTGCAGTTATTCATCTTGATTATTCACAGGAAATAAGTACGGAACCGGATCATTTTATTTATAATTAGTATTTGTGCTAAATTCAATTGCATATAACTTTTTTAAATAACAAAACATTTTTAACTCAAATAGGCCATAGTTAATATAAATAAACAGGTTCTGACTAATTTCTCAGCTATATTTCTTTTAAAATAATTTATGTCGTCAATAGTAAGGTTTACCCAAATAACGATATTAAAATAATTATTTCATGATTGACTTCAAGAAATCGTAACATATTCTACTGCATGACTTGAGAGACAAAAAATTTATTCGTTCATTTTAATTCTTTTAAAATTCATCAATTTTCAAAATATTTCTCAACCATTATAATAGCGGGTTTCATACACCTGGTCTTAAAAAAAAAAAAAAAAAAAAAAAAGAAAGAAAAAAGAATCTTTCGATGTTTTGACTTGATTGAAAAATTGAATCAGTTCATTGATTCCTGTTTGATTTTCCCTTTTATCGTTGTGTATTTCTGAATAACATGACAGCAGGACCGGATTTAGACCCTAAAAAGCCCCTGGGCAAATAAAAATTGAGGCCACTTGATAACATATCTCCCTCAGTGCCATTCCAAATATTTAAAACATATCAGTTAGAATTTCAAATATTGAAATAGTGTCCCGGAAAATGAATATTTAACATGACCTGCTTATGTACGGGCATTTCAGAGATTCCAGCTTTATTCGTTATCAAAATTACATTTTAATAAAATTTCCACTAGATAAAAATTTGCTCTCGTCAGCATATTAAGAGAAGTAATTACTTTGGAACATCTGCTGAATGAATGTTCTATAATGATATCTGGACTATTCATATGCTTCTGAATTTTGATTGAAGAAAATGAATACGTTGTTTGGGAGAATCATTCAACTATATTAAAATATAATTTTGATATTGAATAAAGCTGTAATCTCGGATCCGTGTGTGCATATAGAGAATGCCCTGAATATGTTTTCCAAGATACAATTTGAATATTAGGAATTCTGATTAATATGTTTGGAATATTTTGAATCGTAACCTATGCGAAAGCTCTAATTATCGAGCTTATGTTTAACTGCAGTATTAAAACATCTCATAGGTATGAAATGAAGTCTCTATTTGTATTTAGTAAAAGTATATATGGATGAATCTTACTTAGGAGAATGCAAGAATTATCTTAGCTTATTAACTAAAATTTTCCATATATATATATATATATATATATATATATATATATATATATATATATATATATTACAGAAAGGACATTAACTAAAATATTTTAATCATTTGAAACTCATCCAATTTATGTTATTATCAAGCTAATGTTATTTTTCTATCTGCTCCTATAGAAATTATTATCAAATGAAGTGTCCATAATAACACTGGAAATTGTAGCATTCAAATTTCATAAAAAGCAAAAATGACGAAGAAAGAAAATTCTGACTGGCTACAGTCTTAGATCAATACGGCAGAAATCCAAATTATTTTTACACCCAATCGAAGCAGAGAAGGCCTTGAATGCACTAATTAAAAAAATACTAAAGAGGATCCCCGTTAAATCTAAAAATATATAGATACCCTCTGTCCATTATCTTCAATGTTTTATTTTATCAAAACCTGCCCTCCTCCCTAATCCTGGGGCCCCTGGATCTTAATCCTTACATTCGTCCATATGTAAATCCGGCACTGCATAATAGAATTCCTTCAACTAGAACAGGTATTTCAAAAACCCAGTTACATAATGGTTATAGAAATTATTTCAAAGGAGATGATGATAATAATAATAATAATAATAATAATAATAATAATAATAATAATGATTATAAGATCTGAATGGCATCTTCTTTTATTACTGTCAATCTTGCGTAAGCAGAAGACGAATAAAATGTCTAATAGACATATTCTATTTATCTGTTGTATTTAAGCTAAACAGAATTGTACTAGATTTGTATTCCACTATGCTTACTTAAAAAAGGAAAGCTTATGTTATTGAAAAACAGGAGAGCTTATGTAATTGAAAAAAGGAAAGCTTATGTAATTGAAAAAAAGGAAAACTTATGTCATCGAAAACAAGAAAAGACTTTTATTTCGGCAAAGATCAACAAACACTTTCTTTACAAAAGACACTCGGACACAAGTTTACAACACAAATCGCAAACCTGAACATTCAATGCTAAGCTAATTCTGAACTCAAACTGATTCTCAGGTCTTAAATACTGATGGTAAACCCCAAGGAATTCTTTGGAAACCATCTTTGAACAATTCCTGGCACACAATACAAGAGAAAACAAGAAAGAAAGAGGGGAAAGAAAAAGAACGGATAAAGGAATGCAGATTTTTCATCCCATGGAACCACACAACACATGCAAGAAAAGAAAAACATGAAAGCTTTCCAGCCTGATTGAAAAAAAAAACTGTAGAATAAAGAGGAAAAAGAAATTCCAGAACAACACAAATTATCTCTTACACATTCCACAACACAAGAAATTCTGTCACACAGATTTGGTTATGTAATAAAATTCTAAATAAACATCTAAAGAAAATGCTGTTACATGATTATTTCATTACGAAAATCATTATTATTACTATTATTATTTTTTTATTATATTTTATATTTACAAAATAATGCTCAATTTTTCCAGAGATTTTTCGAAAGATTCTTTTTTAAGTGTCCATTTTTCAGATGATAACACATTACATAAGATTTGTTAATGAAATTGTTTTGGGGGCCATGTATAAAATATGTGGTCATAGTTTTGTTTGCAATATAAAATATAAATTCTTTATATAGTTTTGATACAATATAAAATATGCGGTCATAGTCTTAGTCGTAATATATACATTCCTTATATAGTTTTTGTGCAATATAAAAGATTCTGCCATAGTCTTGGTTTCCATATAAAATATTCATTCGTTATATAGTTATTGTCCAATATAAAATGTTGACATAGTCTTGATACAATATAAAAAAATATATCCGTTATAAAGCTCAAATAAATTTCGGAATATGTCTTAAAGCTTTTTTAGACAATAAAAGACACACCTGCTGATTAATTTAAATTTTAATAAAAATAAAATAACTGTTGGGGTATATGAAATTCAATAGCGGATATTGTATCGATTCAATCCATATGTTAAAAAAAAATGCTGTTTCAAACTTCATGGCAGACCAAGGAAAATGCTTAAATGCGAAAGACCAGCTTCTTATAGAGGAGCTTGCATGCATCGAAATGAAATTTCCCTTTTTATTTGCACGTTTAGTGAAGAGAATGTTATTTCAAACTTTAACGTGGCTAGCAGAGGAAAATGGTATTTCAAGATTATGCTTGACAGAGAAACGAAAATGATTTTTCAAATGTAAGCACGACGGACAAACACAAATATTATTTCCAATTTAAGCGTGACAAACAGACAAAATATTATTATAAAATGTATTATTTAGAATGCTGTTCTCATTTTGAGTGTTATTCTCACAACGTTTTGGTCGATCTAACCCCCGATGTTCTTTACATGTATCTTGCCTAAGTCTGGAATCTTTCTGTTGAACTTGCAAGGACCCATGAAGTAACGGATAAAGTACGAGATAAAACTCAGTTCAAAGTGACACTCTTCTGGAGGTTGAAAGTTCAATCCTCAGTGTTGTCAATACTAAGAATACAATCGCGAATTATGTAAGATTTCTACCATGTTATGGCTGACATAACGAGAGAAGACTACCCCTGTATATTAAATGATTCTTTTGGAAATTACATACAGATTCCCAAGTTAGACAGAAAGATTCCGGATTTCAACAAAATATTCCGGAAGAAGGTCGGAAGTTACATTGATGGAAACGTCGTGAGTTTAATACTGAAAATAAGATCAATAATCTGAAGAATCCAAATAATATAATCAGTCCTCATCTCAAAACTTCAGAAATGAAGCATAGTCACGGTGACAGATGAAAATGCTATTTCAAATTTAAACGTGACAAGCATACAAAAATATTATTCAAAACATAAACGGTACAGGCAGACGAAAAATACGATTTGGAATTTAAGCATGACATACGGAATAAAATATTATGTCAAATTTAAACGTTACCGACTGACGAAAATTCCACCTCAAACTTATGCATAACAGACAGTCGAAAATACTACACCTAATTTATCCATAAGAGACAGACAGAAATACTTTTTCAAATTTAAACGTGACAGACAGACAAAAATATTATTTAAAATCTAAGCGTAACAAACAAAAGAAAATTCCATTTCCTACTTAAGTGTAACAGACAACCAACCAACGAAGAGAGTCTCTTACAGAGCTTCTATGGCGCATGCTTTCATTGAACAATTTTCCTAGTTTTGGTGTTACGTCTCGTTGCATCTTGGGAAATTAACCGAGGCATGTTAGGCTAACAATTCCAAATGCAAATCCCAAGAGCCGTCTTTAACTCAAATGAAATGTATTTGCAAATTTCTCTTAATTTTCTCCAACCAAATCGGTAGCCATTTTCTTTTAAACATTTCAGTTAAAGACACTTGCCATCACCCAAGTAAATGACATCTCTCAGTTTCGAAAATATCTTTCAACAGTCCTTAGAAGATTATCACTCTTTTATTTCTCATGAATCAGATGATTCTACTGTTGGCATTGGTTTCTCCGATATCTTTCTAGTTAGAATTCTTTCCAGAAAGAAATCAGATATTTACTGAAGGGACCACGTGAAGATTGCCAACATCTTAAGTGAAAGTGTTTCTGTGGAACTAACTGGATTCGAACTTGATACACCCAAATTGTTGGTTTGTGTCGTTAAACGCTAAACCATCGTCGCCTCTTTTGTTGCAGCTGTTTCTTGGAGTGTGTAGATTGAAGCAGCAAGTGGTTATACTTTATATATACACACACGCACACACGCACACACACACACACACACACACACATATATATATATATATATATATATATATATATATATATATATATAAGATGTATCACAAGTTGAAAGAAAAGATAAAAGTGCTCGATTGTATATTCTACAAGAGGTAATATAAATTACTTTATTTAAATATTATACATTATGGTGTTTGTTCGGGATACTCGGGTTTCATCAATCTGGTGATCCTGGATTTAGGAGAAAATTCTGCTATGACTAGCTGGATTTTCTGCTAAATCCAGGATGAGCACATTGATTAAACCTTTGTATCTCCAACAGACACTTCAATGTACAGTAAGTTATGAACATATATGTGGCAATGAAACTACACAGAATTTTCCGTGTTTCCTCCATGTATTGACCATATAGCTGATACAAGTTTGAAACATAGAAAAGTCTGTGTACATTAATTGTCATAGTTATTTATTTTTATAACTATCTAGCTCCACTTACCTATTGAGTACTGTTGAAGTAAATTGAAGTAAATACTAGAAATCGATACAAAACATATATAACATTTTATGTGGATATGAGAAATTATATATATATATATATATATATATATATATATATATATATATACTATAAAGCTGAATGTCTGTGTATGTGTGTGCGTGGTCGTGGTCACGAATAGGCTCCTATATGGTTGACTATTTTAAAAAACTGATTACATATAATGATAGAAGATGTATCGAGACACAGGAATGGGTATGTTTGATCCTGCAGAACGGTGGTTCATTAAAATTGTGGGGTCTACGTTCGCGCCTGGTCCACAAAGTATGGAAATGAAAAATTTTTAAATTTAAAAAAAAACGTTTACAAGTGTTTTTGATATAGATGTACATAAGAATACTTTGATAAGTGTGTTTTAACTTAAATAGGGATGGTATAATAAAATTGTGGGGGTTGCGTTCACGCCTGGCCTCCATAGAATGGAAATAGGCACAAACTTTAATAAAGACTTTTCATATCTATCTGCGTAAGTATACTTTGATAATTATGTTTCAGTTTGAAGAAATATGGTATAATAAAATTATGGGGTGTTTGTTCGCGCCTAACCTCCATAGAATGGAAATATATCAAAAAGTTTAACAAGGTTTTTAATATAGATCCACAGATTATTGTGATAAGTGTTTCAGTGTGAACAGGTATGGTATAAAAAAATTATGGGGTTTATCTATTTTATTTTTACTTTCATCATATTTTGCTTTGGTTTTGATACCCCCAAATTCGAAGCTATCTCTTTACAACCCTTCCTTTTCATGACCTATCATACTTTAATAAATCAGAGTCCAGTTTCTGTAGGCTGTTTTTTAACCCAGTTAACGACGGGTACTTTTGCTAGCATATATATATATATATATATATATATATATATATATATATATATATATATATATATGCTAGCATATATATAAAGATATTAGCAAATTTATCAGTTTATAGTGGAAATTGATATGTAGTGAACTACAAAGTTCTCAATGCCATAGATAGATATTATTACACAGCATTACATTGGAAAGTCAAGGTTTTGACTATAACATAATCATTAATGAATGCAAATGATGTAAAAGTTTCTCTCTAGGAACTTCTCATCTATGGAACAGTTTCACTGCCGACTACAATATAGTCGTCTTCAAGTCCAATATTAACAAATACTTATAGAGACGTCCTTTTAAGTCATTATTCTACCTTTTCCAACTATTATTTCCAATTTTCTCATAATGTTTTTCATCATCCATTTTGAAATCTATTAACATTTATCTTTAAGTGACTTGTGGACTTCGTACCTGGTGACTAATTTATAATAAAAACTATATAATCATATATACTACCCTCAGTATGTAAAGAGGGGCCTCAGATTTTATATATAGCCTAAGGCCTTAACAAATGAAAGACTGCCTCTGAAAAGCACACATATATGGTAGCAACGGAGAGATTGATAGATATACATTGCATTTTTTTTTCTTTAATTAAAACAACAACAAAAAAAAAAGAACTAATAATGAGATGTAGTTTGTTTGGAGCATTGTGTGAGTTACATAAAAATATAAAATAAATAGACAATTAGAAATAAATATAATTGCCGAAGAAACCGTGAAAGAAGTATTAGAAGACTGTCACAATGCAAGAAATGCAAGAAACGTCGGCATTCTAAACATATATATTATGTATGCAAATTTAAGTCTTATGAGTAAAAAAGGAGAAGCGTAATCTTAAAAATAATTGATAATAATAAAACCATAGATAAAAAAAAAATCATTTAATCGTAGTAGTAGTAGTAGTAGTAGTAGTAGTAGTAGTAGTAGTATATGTAAAAATTCATCAACGATTTTTCCGAAGCCTGCCAAAAAGAGTAAGAAAGGGGGTCATAGAAAGAGGCGAGGAGAGAAAGTGATGGGAAGAGAAAGGAGAGGTTGGAGAGAGAGAGGAGAGGCAAGATAGACAGAAATGAGAATAAAGAAAACTAAGAAGCGAGAGGGGTTTTAAAAGGAAGATGTTGTGCACACTTTTTAACTTTTCTATTTGTTGTTCATGGTCTCTGGGCAACGCCGGATACCAGTGGTAGTTTAGAATAAATCATGAAGTGATTTTTTTTCCAACATTTTTGTTTAAATTGTAATCCCATCATCATCATCAGCAGCAGCAGTTTACGTCCGTTTTACATGCGTTTACATACGTTGGACGACTTTAAGAAATTTACTTACAAACTAACCTATCTCTAGTCAGGTCTTTTTTATCCCTCTGTCTCTCGTCCATGTTTATCACTTCTTCCCATATTTTTCTTGGCCTTCCTCTCTTAATTGAACCTGCTATCTCAATTCTTTTACACTTACTAACCCAAGAACTCTCATCCATTCTGTCAACATGTACTTGTACTTGTACTTGAAACGACATTCACCCTGGAGGAGTTGAGTCGGCTTCATGAAGATGCACATCTCGTACCGCTGCGGCCCAAGCCCGGCGATCGAAAAAAAAAAAAAAAAAAAAATTTCTTTCAACATGGCCGTACCTTGAAGTTTTCTGTTCTGTACATAGCTTCCTATACTGTCCAAATTTACTCTTCCTCTGGTTATCAAAACTAAGTTTGTCTTTAAGGCTCACATATCATATCCATGACATCATTCTCTTATTTTTCTTCATGCAACACATGTCCTCAGCCCTCACTGGCCAGATTTCACTTTTATCTCGTATCATCACGCTGCACACACATACCTGATAGACTCTTTCCTTGATTGACAGCCGTAATGTTCTGCTAGTTAGTAATGACATAAGTTCCTTCAACTCACTTCATCAATCGTTAAATAGAAAAGATAACTAACATATCAAAAAATATTCTCATTCTGACGTCATGTCCGATATATTTGAAAAAAATTACCATTAGAATTCGATTCTTCCATGCCTAGTTCTTGAAATCACATTAGCACCGGCTTCTTCCTGTGCTCTCATAGTATCCCCAAGGTAACTAAACTTCTCAACAACCTCTATATCTTATCAATCAAAACGTCCATATCATAAATTTTATCAAGCAAATTTTAAAACATGCTTTTTTTTCAAATATGCTATCAACTGAAAAATGGGCATTTTCTTTAAAATATAACATTTATACATGTTTTCTCTGTGTCGGTAGAAACAGGTCAGCACCAGACAATTCAATAAGTTGGTAATTTACTCATTTTTCTGTGAATATCACATCCATGTGCCAGATGATCGGATTTACATCGAAACTTGTCCTAATCGGTGTTGAAAAAAAAAACATATTGCCAAAATGCAGCTTCCTCATCTCACTGAACAGATTTGAATGTAAAGGTGAGACTTTTTATCCGTTATCAAACCAGGATTTCTACCTCAACAGCAACAGCATCATGTCCACAGTAATTCATGTATTTTAACTAACAATACAATTCAACTACAGATACTAATTGTCTACAGATTTTATTGAATTTGTAAGATTTTGATTATTTGAACAACTGTTCTAGTGTCGGACAGTAAAAACCAAACAATATCGTAATATTTGAATTAGATTTTAAAATGATACTCACAAAATGAATCCATAATTTCCCAAATAAAAAAATAAAAATTTACTTTACAAATTGTGTTTTTTCTAAAGAAAATTGACATTCCAAGCGAATGCAATAATACTCACTTTTTCGGATCTGCTCCAATTTATTTTTACAAATGGCTGCTTAAATAAGTTTCGCACTTATTCAAATACTTCGCTTCATTTAAATTGTTATATGCTTATTCATAATAATATAATAACAGTACAATATTAAGCATTTAATTAATAATAATTCCAATAACTAATCACTAAATTTAATTTATCAAATTTATGTCCTCCAATTATTGAATTGATCTATTTTTTTATTGTTTTAATTTTTGTTTTTTACAAGTTGTAGGTTTGATTAATAAAATTCAGTTGTAAAGTTACACTCTTCTGGAAGTTGATGGTTCTATCTTCAGTATGGGTGACACTCAAAATACAAATAGGACTTCTATTTCTGGGAATTAAATAAAGGGTTCCGTTTGAAGTTCTATTCAGATTCCTGAGTTCGATAAAGTACATCTGAAGAAGATCGGACGTTATATCGACTGAAACTTTATGAAAATAACACTCTAGATGAGAATAGTAGCCTGAAAAATCCAAATAATAAGAAGAGATTGAAGACTCGATTACATTTGGTATCTTTAGCGCTGTGACTGAGTTTCCAATGATTTCGTGAAACTTAAGGTAACAATGGAAGATAAAAAATTGTGCAGTGTCAACTTAAATAATATATATATATATATATATATATATATATATACATATATGTTCACCAATACGCCCCCTCATACACTCTGTATGTGTATTAGTGAACATTTTTAATGACATATGCATGAAACCACTTAACGTGCAAAGCTTTAAAATACTACTTACATGTCAAAAGCTAATTCTTCTTACTTTATCCGAAACATCCCTCATGGAATGTGAGAACTAAATGACATAATAAGGGAAGCAAGAGTTATGGGGCTGCTAAAAATAAGCTCAAGGTCATTTTGTAGTCTCTGTAAATAATATATATTATTCTCTATTAAATAATTATAACTATCTTAATTTTTCATAATACATGTCTGGAGATAACAAATGTTTGCAAGATTTACTAATATAAAGAAAAACGTTTTATATTCTTCCGTAATTGTTAGCTTAATATTTTGAAATAAATGAAACGAACGTTTTAATATTTTCAATGTAAACATTTTCAATAAATATTCAATTTTCACTGTAATAAATTTGTTTAAGATAAATAAATAAAACAAATATTTTTTTTCCAAATTTATATGTTTCGAAATTGTAACACATATCTGTATTAAAATCGTATTAAAATAAAAAGAATGAAAAAAGAAAGTTTTCAAAACTTATTAAGTCAATGGGATGATATAATTAGATTTTTAAACAAATTATTTTAAACTGGGTGATGTGAAAATCTTTGTATCTCAGTTAATTTTAAATTGTTTTATCGTTGACAATTTTAATTGCTGTTGAAGGTGATAACGTACTATGGACATGAAATTGCTATAATATATATAGATGTAGAAAAATCGTATTTGTAGACATATTCGTTTGTTGAATTGTATTTGTAGACAAATCTTATTTGTAGATCAATTGTTGTAGACAACTTCGGCAGACACTTCGTTAGATGAATTCCAGGTGGTTAATACTGAGAGAGTAGTTTCCATGCAAATCAGTTAACATTAAAATGAAGAAACAAAAACATTTGACTCCCAAAATTATGAATTTGAACAAAACAAATCATGTTAAGAACTTTGAACATTTAGATGATTCTTCATCACGTTCATCTTCATTGTAATACGTCATTTTGATTCCATAGTAACTGGCATTCGCCAATTTCTTCATAAATGACATTATGTATACAATATTAGCAGGAACAGAAGTTAAAATACACTAGATACATTGTTTAAAAATACAGTTATCAAGAATCTTTCAGATTACACTTAATGGTACATATCTCAATTTAGTTCGTTATTAAAACAATAAGAAGATGGAATATCTTATAAAGACTATGAAAGGTGAATATAAAGGGCAGTTAACTCCCCACAATCGGATATCTTCTGGGAAAATGAATAACAACTTTCATAATAATCACTCTTAACAATTACTCGACTGTTGTAGGGGTTTGAGATAAATAGATACAATTAAATCTAAAAAATTACTGTTTTTTCTCAACCTCTGAAGAGCTCCTGGGAAAATACTTTATTTGTGAATTAACCTTTAGTGTTAGGTGAAGGTGACATTATTCAACAAACGAATTATAGTTAAATTACATCAGCTGAAACGGTTTTATTTTGTTTATATATTTATTATTTTTTATTGTTTTTTTTTTGTTTTTAAGATTGTTTTTAGCAATTGTCAGAAAAACAAGTATCAAATCTAGTTCTTAACAATGGCACATCTGTAAATCCAAAAATTATTTAAATCAATAAGTAAAGACTCAATCTTCATCATTCTCCTGTCACCATGGTTACGTCTTGATTGAGGAATTCCATGAAAACAAGATTCCACAAAGCCAGAGGTTGGATGCGTATTACTGAGACCGCCTTTTGGAGGTTGAAGATTCAATCGTCCGTACAAGCGACAGTAAGAATATAATTAAAAACTACTTAAGGCTGACGGAACAAGGATATCTTCACTGGATTAAATGAATGGTTCAGTTCAAAATTCCATATAGATTATTGAGTTTGATATAAAGATAAGCAAGTTTTTGACTTTGACAAGACACCACTAAAGAATGTTGGAGTTTGCATCAGCTGAAACGTGTGAATAAGCAAACAGGTCACCATATTGGAAATATGTCTGTATGTCGACTAATGTACAAATTAAAAAGGCTTTTCTTATTTCGTATGTAATACTAAATTGATTTTAACTCCAATACATTTAACATGTCATAATCTTTTAAAAATTACAATTTTTGAGGTAGTGCATATCGCATATTCAATAAAATTATCACTTTGTCTTCTGATACGATTACCTTAAAATTAAATTGGAATTGAGCATGTAATAATAAGATCCATAAAGATTTAATCGATTGTTTTTTTTTTATATTTCATTTACTAATTTTGCATCGAGCGTCCTGTTCCGTTTCTCTGATTTAAGAGCCTAATTTTTCTCTTGTGTTATTGACATTTTCCTTTTTTAAAATTAAAGTTAACAAAACAAACTACCAACTTGTTCTCTTAAAAAAGAATCAATATTGAATTAAATTGATTGAAAACAAAATTTACACAACTCTTTTAATTGTTTTTTTCAACTGAACCCTAAGAATAACATCCAAACAGTGTTTCGAATAATAAAAATAATACGTGATTGAATAGTGGAATAAATATTGGTAATGGTTGTGATCCAACAAGGCACCAGTACGTCTAATATAATGTGAATATATAGATAAAATTCTTTTAAAATATAATCGACCCGACAAGTAAATTGATTATTTAACAGTGACATAATATTCATTCCAGGCAGGTTGAACCAGCTTCATATAAAGGACGAAATTTCTAGGAATACAAAATTCTCGGGTGGTCCCAAGTTGCATGTATATCCCGGTCTGGGTTTTTGCAGTTTTGCAGGGAGGTGTCAACACCCTTCCACATGCAGTGCCTGTTATTCCCTAACGATCAACCATCTGAAGCTGACTAAGCTCAATATCGCTTAACTTTTGCGATCGAGTGAGAACCAGTGTTTCGACCTGATTATGCCACATATAATTGATTATTTACATGTATTTCTAAATAGATGCAGTTTCTTTTTCTTCTTTATCAGTTCTGTTTGCATATGTTTAGAGGCATCATCCACACTTGTTGGCCCTGTCTACTGGTGCATGGAAATATTCATAAGCAAATGTTGTACAGTTGACGCCCTTCTTTGCACAGCACTATTTTTGTGAGCGACACTAAGTGCATAAACAACCAAATTCAACAGCCTTCACTAAACAAAGTCAGCTTTTATGGCAACCAACACCTGCTGAGTATAAACTTTATATCAAGCATCCATTTGAATTTCACAGAGATATGCACTCTGAGTAAATTATCAGTTGGTCCAAGACTGCTTATTGGGTATTTGCAGCTAATCCCCATATGTTAAGGCCGTTTCCTTATCTGCGTCCTCAGGACCCGGTGGGTGAGAGATAGTCACTTCACATTGTTTACTGGTAAAATATTCTACGTTAGTAATATTAAATACCGGATTAGCCATTTAGTTAAGAAAATATATTACTCTATTGTAAAAAAAAAAAATTGAAATTGTTTGTGAGATGTTTTTGTTAATAAAATTTCATTGAGAAAAAATATCTAAAAGGTTTTCCATATTTAGAAATGTAATTAATTTGTTTAAATAAACTAATAAAATAGTTAGGAGGAAATTTAGGAATGTACAAAGGAAAGTTGGCTTAGCCTAAAAAAGCAAGAGCTTTCTTATAACTGTATCAAGGAATGTTATTCTAAATTAGAGAATAGAAATATTTAGAATTCTTCCAAATTTTTGTTTGTTTTTTGTTTGTTTTGTTTGTTTGCATTTTTATGCTATTTTTTGTATAGAAACCTTTAGTCATGAAAATAACAAAAAACAAAAATTCACTGTTTTTAAACCCTGCCACGGTTTAGAATGGTAAATTCAATTTACTTAGCTGAAATTTTAAAACAAATTCCAGCAGGGAAGAAAGTTTGGCTTAGCCTAAAAACGAATGCTTATTTATGATTATATTTAAATGTAATTAAAAAAGGAGATTCCTGACAGCGTTCGTATGACATTCTAAATTTTGACCATTTTAATTCTGTTCCAAGAACTCGACTTCCCTGCCCTCTCGACTTAAGTCTTTTTTTAGGGCAAAGCCCCATTAATATGCAAATCAATGCATATCACACTACAACGTGTTGAATATTTAGAAATCACATTAATCAAATTAAAATATGAGGACCGTTATCCAAATAATCAAAATAATAGGAAATCAAAACAATAAATCGTGGTAGCGTTTGTAATTCGGATACGTTTAGTATTACTTCGGATATAAGGAATCAAATTCTCTTATCAATTCATTATTTACCTTTATTTTTTAATTCATTCAATGTCTTTTCTTCTTTATTGGTAATATTTCAAACCTTATTAGCCATTTGTCCAGAAAATATTTAAAAAAATATATTGACATCGTTTTTGAAATCTTACTTGCTAATAAAACTTCAGCATAACAAGAAATATTTAAGTGCTCATTAAAAAAAATCTCATGTAGTATTTCAGAATAATAGCAACAACTTCAGACTTTGCTTTGGAAGTTCATTATAGCTTTTCGAACGTGTAGATATGTTACATAGGGAAATGTACAGTGTCTTGGCAGCCAACAACCGATGTAGGAAGTTTGTTTCAATTAATTATGTTCTTAATTAAGTAACCCTTCATTCTTTTCTCTTACAAAGTAGTTAAACCTAAAGATCCCACCCTAACATTTTAATTGAGATCTTTTACACCATCCAATTTTAATATGTCCCAATTCCCATATCTAGTTAGAAATAGCCAGGATTGAGCACATGATTCTATATGAGGCTTATTGGTCTTATATAAGGAGTCGAGTGTAGGAGTGTTTAGTATAGAAGCATGCGTTATACGGGGGCAGAAGTGTGGGAAAAGATATCTAGTTAAGATGGAAGACTCTAAACAACTGTTATGCAAAGGAATACAGAATGGCAAACGTCTGACACAATCCAAAGAAACATTTTATGAATGTCATAAAAGAAAAATAACCTAAAAACATTTGACATGATCACGGACTACTGAGAGAAGATATGTTCATCAGATTGACACAAACGTAGCTATGACGACTGCGGAAAATTTGAGGGAAGGCTAACTCTTTTGAAAGGTGTTTTACAGATAGAGTTAGTACTGAATATCGCAGACACATTTTATTTTCATTATGTGTGTGTTTCATGTGTCAGAGCCTGTCTGTTAAGAACTGGTCTGCTAAGTCACATCGGATTTCATGACAGGAGTCAATCACATGAGTATCCAAGAGTATTATAATCAGTTAAGCATTCTTTTTTGCATGTTGGCGTGCGACGAACGGCTTTTAGAAATAGATTTCTAAACTAACCTCTCTCCGGCTAAATTCTTCTTTATCCTACGTCATGTTAATTCTTATCACATCTTTCTATGTTTTCTTTTTGGCAATCTCATATGAACCGGATGTGCCACTTCGACTGTTCTACATCTACTTACCCAAGAATTAGCATCCATTCTTTCAACGTGGCCATACTATCGAAATCTCCTGCTCTGCAGACATTTCCCTGTACTGGAAACCTAAACCTGTCTTTAATGCCTGCACAGAAGTTGAATATAGCTATGCATAAATGGAGGCTAGGGTAAAAAGAAATCGAATTTGCTGAGTCATCCGTGTGCCCCCAATAGGACATTGTCAGTTACATCTTAAACACATTTCAGTGCGACCATCAGTGTGGTTCATGTATCAGAGTCTGACTATCAAAGACTGGTCTACAGAGCCACGTGAGATTCCATTGCAACAAACAAGAACATGGATGTCAAACAGGAGCTGAATACACACACACACACACACACACACACACACACACACACACACACGCACGTGTGTGTGTACCCCTTTCACGGGTAAATCACTTTCATTAGATCATATCGTCTGCTACCTAGCATAATGGAAAACTCTTTGTTTGTAAATAAACAAATTAAGCACTCTAAAAGTGGCGATTGCAGGTATGATTTACAAGTGTCGATTCTGTGGTTCAGGGAGTGTAGCTGCTGACTGTCAACAAGATGGTTGTAGGTTCGATTCTAGGCTTAGAATGGGTGTTATTCTATCAGCACTAAAGAGCTGTGATACAGCAAAACAGTTTTTCTGGATGAAATATATATATATATATATATATATATATCATTATTATTATTTCATGTATCCACATAAAATGTATAAGTTGATATATTTTATTCAGCATTTACTTCAAACGTATGTACAAAAAACATCTGCTTTGAGTGTGACAATTGCCCATGGGGATGAAATACCGTCCCCTCTGTGTATTTTAATTACCATATATATTTTCATAATTTACAATACACACATGCGCACACACACACACACACACACACACACACACACACACACACATATATATATATATATATATATATATATATATATAAATTGAAATCAGTTGGTCTGTATGTCTTGTAAAAGTAAATCGTAGCTCCTGAGCCATCTGTGTGCCCACAAATGGACACTGCAATCTGGCAGGGATAGTCTTCTTTTGTAAAGAAGTGGTAACCACGATAAATTCTGATTCTAATCCTAATCCTAACCTTAATCCTAACCACGATAGATTCTGCTTTGATTCTTATATTCGAATTCCCATGTCTTCTTTCTACAAATTTACTGTACGATGAGAGGCGTTCAAAAATTGTCTTCCACATTTAGAAATTGCATAAATTATGTAAAACCAAAACGAATTCACATTTGGATTCTGTTTCAAATATATGAATAAGTTAATTCTATTGTTGACGGGAGTTCCAAAGGAAACGAAGGAATAAGAATAGAAAGGAATGTAGATTTTTATTTTGGAGGGAGGGGAGATTGAAATAAATAAATTTTAACATAGATTGAAACAAAATGAAACATGCCTGCAAAAATAGAGATAAAATATAGAGAAGCCTAAAACTCCGTTTCAAATAAAGTTGTTACAAAAAGGAAATTAACAATGGGATATATCACCCCTCCCTTCTGCAAAACATGTAAAAGGGATCTTAAGAAATTAATGAGAAATCGTAAGCCAATAATTCTTCAAGATGAGATTGTCACATCACTTCTGCTAGCAACAAGAAGCAAATCACAACATCAAATAAATAATCTTATCTTCATTTTGCAAAGGAGGGAATATTAAAAGATTTCTTTATTGGATTATTGCCAACAATTTTTTACATGCCATCAACGATTTTGTTTTTCATTTATATAGGAGTTTCTATTCTGAAAACGATAGTGACATTTTCAACGAAGTTTTTATATATAGAAACCCTGTTAATTATTTTCAAGATTTTAATTAAATCTCCTTTAATTCTGTCGTTTTTATACAAGTTTAAAACAATGTTGAAGCTCTTGTAGCAAAAACAAAGAGTTGGAATAAAAAAGATTTTTTTATAGGTTTCATTTTTTATCTTCGAATGCCAAGATTCGCTTGCTACATTTTCCATATACAGTTAGCCTCCGCTGACTGGGAAAATAAGTGCGTCTTGTCGAACTTGGAAATCTGTATGAATTATATATATTTAATGCCAGGGAACAGATTGTTCTAATTCCGTCAGACCAAAGACCTTTACCCTAACCCTTCTTCTCTGTAGCTGACGATGGTCTCTGGTAATTATTTTTTGTTGTCATTGATGAAGATTAGAGACCAAAGCATTCTTAGTAAGGCTGTCCTTGGTTAGCCTCTGTCATGGTTGGAGTGCTATTTCCAGAGGCAGGAAGGTTTACACCAGTGCTTAACCATCTCACAGGTTGAGAGGTGCTTTTTGCCGACTTTTTCATAATTTCCTTATTGGTGACAGCTTCTTATTAATTATTCAAAGCTGTTTTCTATTACTAGTTAAAGTGTTCTCGTCTGCAAACCGGGAAACTTGCTGGATGGCTTGAAGAGATAACACAGATAACATAAGCTTGTCTAAAACCTCCTGTACACCGAGACAGAATACACCCCAATATACAATCCAACAAGCATTCAATTGCATGGAACAAATACATTGCTAAGGTTGCTGAAGAAAAGGTTGGTTCTTTCTATTGTGCGAGAAATTGCTCACACCTCACAGTATCCTATATCTCTACAAAGCAGATGCAATCCTCATTCTGTATAAGAGCCAGGTACGCCCTAAAATGGCGTACTGTTGTCATATCTGGGCAGGAGCTACTCGATGCGCCCTATCCAGCCTTGATAGAGTTCAAAACCAGCTTCGAAACCTAGTAGGTGATGCCTTTTTCTCTTCTCTACAACCTCTTTTCTACATAAGAGATATTGCCAGCCTGTCTCTGCTCTATCATTATTTTCACAGCAAGTGCTCGACTGAACTCAAGTCTATGGTTCCCTCTTGCCAAACTTTCACAAAAAACACATGATTAGCTATAACTACTATAAACGATTTCCTCCACTCTCTATCTGTGCTTAAATCTAAACGCAGATTCCATCTGTGGAACACTGTTCCTCGGTCATACTTCCAGGTTGAATACAACAGGGTACCCTTCAAATCTAATGTAAACCAGTTCTTGTTGAGCAGTTCTCATAAATAATCAAATTCTACCGAATTTACACCGTTAACAATTACTATGCTACCATCTTATATTCATTAACCCTTATCCTCGAATGGCCTTCCGGCTTAAATAAGTGGTGACTCTCAAGTAAAAAAAATTTAAAAAAAACACCATTAACTCATACATAGAGTATCGTTGCTACATCCTGGCATGTGCATTTACCACTAGTCTCTACATCTTAGAAGAGATTCAAAAAAAGAGTCTCCAACCTAATAAGTCTTGAACTATCAACCAAACTTTAGCTTCTGTCCCATAGCTACAAAGTTGAATCCTATTCCCTGTTTTACAAGTACTTTATTGGAATGTACTCTGACGAACTCATAGGATTAGTGCCCCCTTGACATAAATACTCGCAACTAACAAGCAGCAAAAGCCCACCCCTTCACCATAGACTTCCCTAGAATTCGGAAATCCTTCTATTTGTCGTTTCTTTCTTCAAACTGCAAGGATTTGGAATTTCCTTCAGGTCTCCTGATTCTCTGACTGTATTGAAATGCGGAAGTTTAAGTGTAATGTCAATAGACATCCTACTGCTCAACTCCCCACATAGTGTCCCTATAGATAGGTTCCCAAATAGTAATCCTTACATACAAGTGGTAATGTGCTTTGTTTGGAGTGAATAAGAGGAAAACATGTTTTTTATAATTCTCTGTTATTAGTACTGACTAAAAATATTTGACTTTATTATTGATCTTTATCTGATGAACCAAATTTGATAATCAATCTGATCGATTTCGGAGTACTTGCTTTTTTTATTTTAATCTATGTTTTCCTCTTTTAAGAAATTTCTTCAATAAGAAAAGGCAATTTTTTGTAGAATTTGTGGCTTTCGTAAATTCTACTGATAAGAATCTCTTTAATTGTGCATATGATTTCAAGGGAGGAAATTATGGCCATCAAAGAAATAGTTTTGACCAATCAAAAATAAGTAAGTGAATTACAAAATGGAGCTAATCTGAATCAATGATTAAATCGTACATATAATGGACAAATAATACATTAAATGAACAAATCATCATTTTCTTTTTCGCAGACCAGTGGGAATTCTTCTTAAGTTATAGAATAATTGAATCAAGTTAAAGAATTCCCATTGGTTTACAAAAAAAAATTAGAAAAAAAAAGGATAAATAAGTTAAGTGTTTGTGGTTGTGTTTTTGTCTAATTTATGTGTGGTGGTAAAAATATTCATCGATTTTGAAGATGCCTTGAATTTTGTTATCAATAAAATGTATGTTTTCAAATAGACAGAAACATTGTTTAAATCAAAAATATTATTCATACTATTCGAATTCTTCAAATTGTTGTTAAAACAATTTCTTCAGACTACTGTTAAAAAAATGAAAATAAAACTCAAGATGAGAACAGAATGCAAATAATTCAGAAAAATAAAAGATTATTACAATATATTTTAAATTCAACTTCACGTGATCTGCAGAATATAATGCTAGCTTGCTAAGCCAAGAGTTACTTTGTAGACTGAATTCAAATCGTTCGACCAGCAGAAATTATCACTTTATATACTGATGATTGGATAAACATGAAACTAGTGTCTATAGGTATAAAAATTGTTAATATCTATAAAAAATATCATATATATATATATATATATATATATATATATATATATATATACTTTTTTCATTAAAAAGCATATGTGTGTATATATACATATATAAATATATATACATATATACGTACATATATGCATATTATATATATATATAGTCATTAAAAGTTGAAATGAAATCATTGATCAAAATAAGAGATGCTCGGAACGATGAGCATTCATACTTTTCGTCAAATATAAAAGCCGGAAATGAATATAAATAATTTTTCAAGAAGGTTTACCCTGATTGGCTAAAAGATTTTACTTTCAGCCAATCAGAATCGACAAGGTTAATTCAAGATTTTCAGGAGTCACAATTTCAGAGGAAACCATCGAACTCATTAACAGTAATTGATTTTATTCATAACTTTTGCCAATTTTGTATTTTGCTACTTTTGAACAAAAAGATTTATTGCGAGCAATTTAGAAGCAGTTATAAGACTTTTATTAATTGCCAAAATGTAGACACATTTACATGTTCGTATATATATATATATATATATATATATGTGTGTGTGTGTGTGTGTGTGTGTGTGTGTGTGTGTGTGTGTGTGTGTGTGTGTGTGTGTGTGTGTGTGTGTGTGTGTGTGAGAGAGAGAGAGAGAGAGAGAGAGGAAGAGAAAGGACAGATTGCCATAAACTTATTTCAGACTTATGTATGACAGACCAAAGAAGATTACATTTGAAATTGATGCATGACAAACAAAAGGAAATTCTACTTAAAATTCAAGCAATGACAGACCAAAAGGAAGACATACCAAGGAAAATACTATTTTAAGTTTAAACCTGATAAACCAATGAATATGCTATTTGAAACTTAAGCCTTACAAATCAATGAATATGTTAATTGAAACTTAAATATGACACACCAAAGAACGTGCTATTTCAAGCTTAAGCCTGACAAACCAAAAAAATCTATTTCAATCATCGCAGATTAAAGAAAGCTATTTAAAACCTTAGCCTGACAAACAAACAAAAATACTATTTCAGACCATGAAAGAGCAAAAAAAAATGTTATTTCAAACTTAATCACGATAAACATACTTACTGATGAACCGACTAACAGACCAATCTCCTCATATAGATGCATGGACACATCTAAAAAAAAAACTGCATTTGATTTTCTCTTTGAATCATGTATATTCCCATTGCTTATTCTCACGTTTCTGATGATCATCTCTAATTAACTTACCTTCATATTTCTGTCCAGTCTCCCCTGACCCTGTCACCTCATCTACAGTTTCAGTCACTCAAGAAGAATAGCCACAAAACAAACACAAATAAAAACCTTGTAAACACAAGATGCATTCTTATTTCTCTTGCAATTAGGTGACATTTCTCATTGTGAATTTTCAAGTGTCGAGAGTTCATTTCTGTCACTTGCATTGAATCAATTTCTCTGCTTTTTCTTTTGTTTCTTCTTTCGATTCTCTTTCGACAAATGAAGGAGATGAAGTTAATTGAATTATTTCACTGCATGTGAAATTCAAAAGAATGCTTTCATCTAGACAATGGCTTTCATATGTCATGAAGTCTGCGAGCGTTCAATGTTTTTCAAATTTACTCTCCAAACAAAATTAGCGCTTTCAATTCTTTGATTCATTCGAAATTTACCACGTCTCTATTTATACAAATTTAAGTATGTTATATATTTTTCTATGCACAAGATTCACTCCTAAACTAACCAATCATTATAATTTTTTAACACAACTTCTAAACGTAAGAGTGTGTAATGTAAACTACGTTTAGCTTTATTTGATTTTATATAAAAGAAGCAAAGAGGGGTAGAAGACATTTGCAAAAATAAAGATACCACTCTTTTTTGTGAAACTTTAACAGCAGTTATAAGACATAAATATTCCCCAAATTTTAGTTTCCTTGGAGCATTTAAAAGAGGTTTTAGAGGTATAATATGGGTAAAACCTCCCATTTTGAAATTCAAATATTACATCAACAATCCCTGAATTTCAACTTCTTTTAAGACTCCTTAAGAATTTGATTGATCATACCCTTTCTTCTCTGCACCCTCTCTCTCACAGATGTGATGTTACTAGTCTCAATCTTTTCTATAAATATTATGATGTTCTTCAGAATTGTCTGATCTATTCCTTGCTTCCTCTGTTCCAGTTCGTTTGATTTGTTAGTCAATTGGTCTCAATCCATTCTTTGCTTTGATACTGCATTGCAATACAGCTTCCTATTCATGAAGCTTCTTTCCAAAAACTGCAGACTTGTCGAGCTCTCTTCCTATTGACTGTTTTCCTCCTACTCATAGCATTAATCCTTTCAAAATGGGCATCTCTTTGCAATAATCATCTGGTTGATCATGATGCTAGTTCGTTATATCAAATGGCTTCTAGACTTGTCTGGAGCGATTTCCATTTAAAAAAAAGACTGAAATTTTAGACATTTTCTGTTATAAGATAACAGGATGAAAAATGCCAATAATATCGTCCTGCAATGGTTCATCTTTCTTGCTGCATTATTCTTTTACCGCAATGCAAAATTTCACATAACAAAAACTTTCCATGGTCCACTCCACAGAGGGGAGGCAACAAATATAATTTTGATAAGAAAGACTACTGAATCCTCTTATTTCACTAGCTAAAGAGAAATACTTTTCTCTCCTGCTTGCCACATGTCATTTTAGACTTTCTGTCCATTACGTCCTATAAAGACAAATGATCCTAACCTCTAACTTGACTTTTCACGGAAAATGACTTAAGCATAACAGAAAAATGCGATGTCAAATTTAAGCATAACAGACCAAAGTAAATGTTTTCTCACACTTAAACCTGGCAGACGTAAGGAAGTGCTATTTTAAATTTAAGTGTAACAGACTCCTAAAACTATTATTACAAACTTCAGCATAAATCACAGAAGGAAATGCTATCTCAAACCTAGTATGACAAACCAACGAAAATCCATTTTAAAACTTAAGCTTACAATAACCTTCTCCAAGACAAGCTGCGCTACCAAGACTTGAGATTGTAGTCTACTTTGGTGTTATATTATAGATTTTTTCCTGGACTAACTTCCTTGCCATAGATTGAGAATCTAGTCTACCCTATTATTCCACTCATCGTTTGGTCAGAGTGCATATCTTTCCGAAATGCATTAATGAAAATGATACAAAAACCGACGAAGTGAGTTACGAAAACTACACACTTAGTAGTACAGTTAAAGATTGGATGTAAAGCATCAACAGGTACAGAAATTTTCAGCTATTGTTGGGTGAGCAACTGGATTACGAACCATATGTACGTCAGAAGAATAAAACGAAATTGAAGAAAAGAAAATCGAAACTACTTCGCAAACAGAAGCAGAAGAGATATCACGTAGATAAAGTTATTGCGGAAACGAAAATACCAATTTTGTTTTTCCTGAAGTCAAGTTAATTCTCATGTGTGAAAATTGATATTGGCAGTTTTCAAGTAAATATCTAGTAGCAAGATAAGGGAATAACAGAAGCGAACGTTTTTTGTTTTTGTTTTGCCGGGGAAATCTTTGTAAACTTAATTAGGCCCGATTGTCTTCCATACTTTCTTCCAAATTGAAAACTTGCATCACAGCTGCCCTCATCCAGAAATAATTAAATCTTCTATTTATCAGGTAACATAGGAAGCATTCTCCCGCTACATACACATAAATCTAACTTTTTTTTCCTTTTTTATTGGAATCCAATCGTGTTGAGAATACTCATTCTTTATACCTTACCCTCGGATCCCCCTCTAACAAGGATTTTCTCAAATCACGAAGACAAGATAGTTTCTTTCAAATCAGTAGATTCTTCCTTGCTTTCTGGATTTCAATTTGCACACCATTTTTTTTCTGGTGGACAACGACATGATGTCCATACCAATAACGTATTTGTGTTATCTTAGAGTTTTATTTCTCCTTACCGAAACATTTTATATTAATAAATCGCCACTTACTAAGGCCAAAAGCCACTCGAAAATATTGGTTAGTGAGATTTGCACCTGAATTGATAGAAAAGTGCTATAAAAAAATTGAGAACTATAATTAATTTACAGTACAACTCGATAAATATTTGTTGACATTAGCCTCGAAAATACTCCTGCAGTAATGTGTTCCACAGGGAAGAAGTTCTTGGTAAAAAACTTTGTGCATGGAAATATCATTTTATTTTATGTGCACAGGAAGAAAGAAAAGTTCTTTGCAGTGTTGGTAGCAAGATAAAGGATAACGAAATATTCGTCATTAAATCCCGAACAACGTCGGGTTCTACTGCTAATTCTGAAATAATAATATAGTAGAATAAACTTGCAAATGTTGGTAGGTCAACTAGTTTAGAAAATGTAATTCTCACGGTAAAGACGGTGTTAGTCTTTCCCTGCTCTATCGATTTTCAAGGAACTGGGATTTAAGCTTGCCCTCCTCCATAAAACCCTTCAGCACGAATATTTTGTTATCCTTTTTCACCAAGTCCATAACATTATAATATTTTCTTTGTTTTGCAATGTCCTCTTCCCCATTTTGTCCCCTACTATAGTCGACAGAAACTAAAATATTAGAAAATTCTTTGAATTAGTTAAATGGTTCAAATTTTATTAAAATCGGATATACATACAAGGATCATTCCAGAAGTAAAGCCTCTTACTTTTTAACTCATAATCTAAAATGTTGAAGTTTTTGATGAGCCGTTCCTCTTAAGTAATCCAGTTTACCAAATTTCCACTACTAACCATTACTACGATATTGTCCCATTGACTAGTGTACAATCTTTGACCTTATCCTCGAGTAGGCTCTGGGCCTTGATAGCTGGTAATTCCTATATAAAAAAAAAGCTACAAAGACGGGGATAGCACCATCAAAACGAACAACGTTTTGTGCTCCAGAATTTATTTTTCTACATAGTTGCCACCATTCTCAATGCACTTTTGCTAGTCTCTTTTGATGCCTCATTCATAAAATCTGAAGTGCGCTTTGTCACTCACATCTCTGTTGCCATTCTGAAATCGACGAATCTATCTCCTAACTGTGCTGACATCAACTGCATTGGTTTTGTAAACGTTCCATAAGCGCCGGTGTATGTTTATCCATTAAATTTTTTCTGCATAGAGGAATTCAATGATGCATATCTATTTCTGATACACGTCCATGACAGAGGTTGCTTTTTTAGAGTCTCCCACCGTCAATATCTACAATAGAGAAATGAAACTTTCAGATCATGAATGCATAAGTTCAGTTATGATAACAATGCAATTTGTAATCTCCTGTAATCCAGGAGGAATAAAAAATAGTAGGCATTACTTTTTGGACCTCCCTTATAATTGAAGTTTTAAGGTGTTTTTGCACATATAGCACGTATTATTAAGTCATCACGTATTAATAATGATTTATTGTGGTGAACATTTGCAATTAAATAAACTTGGAAAAAATCAGTTATCGTCTGCTTGTTTGTTCGCATGCATAAAGAAATGTCTATTTACTATTTATTAGCGTTGGGACGATTAATCGGAATCAGGATCAGGAATCGGAAAAATTGGAAGATTTAGGAGTATCGAATCGGCAAAAATTGTGCCTATTTCCTGATGCCGAAACGATTCTTTTACTGGTCTTTTTTTTATTTTATTTTGTTGGAAGTGAAATCTTCAATAATAAATATTTATTTATTTTAAACCACCAGTGAAGCTAAAATCGATAGACCATCCTCCACAAGTGTATTTTGGCGTTCAGGAAAAGATCTGCATATTTAACATGTGTTATTGTGAAAATCCGGGAAATTAATAATCTTATAGTTAAATAATTAGAGATTTATAAAGAATCGAAATCGGAATCAATAATTGTATCGCAATCGGGAAAAATATTGAAATCGTCCCATCACTACTATTTATATTGATAAATGATAACATTTGAGTAAAACGAGATTTATGGAAATAATTATGTCAAAAAATAAAAAAAAATATAAAATATCAATCAAAGACATTTTACAAATATTAGTTTAAACTTGAACAGTGTCTATACAATGCCTTGATTTGTGAATTACCAACTTTACCGCTTCACAGTTACTACAAATAAAAATTAACTAGCATAACTAATCTCTGAAATCAGCTACAAGTAAGTTGAAATAGAAGCAAAAAATATATATAGGAACGACTTCACACGAGCCCAAGGAAACTAACACTGCCAGAAATCCCATAAGCATACCACCTTCACTTAAAAACACACCATTACAGAGTACTGAAACCTTAGGGAAACTTATTACCACTCAAATTCCAGCGAAAACCAACAATAATAACAAGTTGATAATTACTTGTGTGAAGTAAACTTGTAAACAATAATAACAAGTTGATAATTACTTGTGTGAAGTAAACTTGTAAACAATAATAAGTTGATACCTGAGTATGTCAGTTTTTATCGTTATCTGCTATCGCTTTATATTTGGATGAAGAAAAGTATTTGTTAAATTTTGTGGAAAAAATATGCTACTTAGTATTTACGTAAGAGAGTAAGTAACTACGATAAATGTATATTCATGTATTGTTTTCATTAGCCAAAAACTGTTAGAAATTATATTTTTAGCAAAAATAATTTGGTGTAAACTAATACTGGTTAACCTTTATATCGATTTTTTATGCATTATTTGAAAAAAAAAAAAACATGGATGTTAGTTTAAAAAAATGTATTTACGTTATGTTAATTGTTTTAAATTGATGAAACGTGTGACCAGTTTTTCAAATTCCTTTAGATTTACATGAAATCCGAACTCAGGTATTGACATGGTTAAACCTATGGCTTTAGAAATTGTGTACTCTGCCTATTCCCTTTTTTTGTCTGCCACTCACATGTTTATATTTGTGGACAAAGGAACAAACTCCCAAAACACTGTAACTTTTTAATCGAATATACATTATAGCACTACATATTTTTAGTATAGTTTTAATAAAAATTTGTCTATAGAAATGCAACTGATAGTATACCATTCTTGAAAGTCGTTAGCTTAAAATTCTCAGTCAAGTGAAACTGTTTTTTCCATTTTTCTAACATTTTCTTTCTCATGTATTTCTTGTTTTGGTTGAGTTGGCTTGTTTTGTTTTACGGCATATTAGGCCTTTTTGGATTATTTAATGCCAAATCCAGTAATTTTGGGAAAAAGATTTTATCCTTTAAATTATTTATCTCTTACAATATTTATTCATGGTATTTAGTTTCACGGCATATACAGTTTTGTTTCACGGCCTGTATAAATTTGTTTCACGGCATATATGTTTTTTTTCACAGCATATATAGTTTTGTTTCACAGCATATATAGTTTTGTTTCACGTCATATATAGTTTTGTTTCACGACATATATAGTTTTGTTTCACAACATTTATAGTTTTGTTTCACGGCATATACAGTTTTGTTTTACGGCCTGTATAAATTTGTTTCACGGCATATATAGTTTTGTTTCACAGCATATATAGTTTTGTTTCACAGCATATATAGTTTTGTTTCACGTCATATATAGTTTTGTTTCACGACATATATAGTTTTGTTTCACGACATATATAGTTTTGTTTCACGGCATATACAGTTTTGTTTCACGGCCTGTATAAATTTGTTTCACGGCATATATAGTTTTGTTTCACAGCATATATAGTTTTGTTTCACGTCATATATAGTTTTGTTTCACGTCATATATAGTTTTGTTTCATGACATATATAGTTTTGTTTCACGGCATACATAGTTTTGTTTCACGTCATATATAGTTTTGTTTCATGACATATATAGTTTTGTTTCATGACATATATAGTTTTGTTTCACGGCATATACAGTTTTGTTTCACGGCCTGTATAAATTTGTTTCACGTCATATATAGTTTTGTTTCACGGCATATATAGTTTTGTTTCACGGCATACATAGTTTTGTTTCACGACATATATAGTTTTGTTTCATGACATATATAGTTTTGTTTCACGGCATATAGTTTTGTTTCACGGCATATAGTTTGGTTTCACGGCATATATGGTTTTATTTCACAGAATATATAGTTTTGTTTCACGGCATACATGGTTTTGTTTCACGGCATATATAGTTTTGTTTCATGGCATATATGATAAACGTTTTATACTTCAAGATTTTATATCTTCAAATATTTATTCATAGATTGATTGTTTTATAGAGAAAATTTTTTGCTTTTGTTTTTGACTTTATAGAATATCATTGAATTTTGTAATGAGAAAGTGTTTGGTGCATTTACGTCAGGGAGCTGATATCTTCAGACAATCTGATCTTGTAGAATCTGAATTTCTTGTTTTTAGTTAGATCTCAAGTTGTGATAATTATCACCCTTTCTTTTTCTGACATTCAAATAAAATAATTTTAAGTAATTTTACTCAATTTTAAACGTCAGCCTCTTTTACAGAAACAGTCACACTTTAAACTCCGTAAAGTATCAAATTTATAATTACAAACCTTTTTAATACTTCAGAAGATTATATTTAAATGGCTTTAACTCTTCCAGATCGTCTATTAGTGAATTCCAACTGCATACAAGCCATCTCATTCCATTGAACATTATACACGTTTAACACACATAGATCAGTGGCAAATGACGAAACTACTTGCCGTAAATTCCAAGCTTTTGATTCGTATATAATATGACGAATGCTGTAACTATAAATAAAATGAAAGCAATTACTCATCAGGAAATAATTATCGATAATTATTTATTTTTTTATTAAAGATTTAAGATACTGGCTAGGGAGAGTTGAGGATATGTGTTGCATTAAGACAAATGATATAAGAATCGTATAATGGATGTGTAATGAGCTGATGATGATCTAAGAGGAAGATCAAATCTGGGCACCTCTCCAACACATGTCAGCATGTAAAATGGACATTAAACTGATGATGATGACGATGATGATGATGGATGGATGGATGGATGGATAAACTTGGATTTTGATTCAGTATAGCTAGTCACATAGTCTAACAGTATACATTGAGCTAAGCCAACACCTATCTTGAGCGAGAGAGTAAAAAAATAATGCGAAATTTTGTTTATTCTCTCCATAAATCCGTCAACATTATTTATTTTTTAAGTTTAGTATTGTAGTAGTAGTAGTAGTAGTAGTAGTAGTAGTAGTAGTAGTTGTTATGATATTATAAATAATGGCTCTTTGCATAGTGTTTGAGCCCGTGCCTTGTTATATATGCATGCTGTCTTTGTGCGCCTCTTTTGAATGAAACCCGAACCTCTACCTGTTTGGTTGCTCGTCAATTGGGTGCAGCAGCAGTAGTAGCAGCAGTAATAGTAGTAGTAGCAGTATTAGTAGTATTAGTATTAGTAGTAGTAGTAGCGTTAGTAGTAGTAGTAGTAGTGGTACATTATTATTGGAATTCTTTGAGATGAGAAATTTGCATATTTATTTATTTGCAGACTGTTATCCTCATCTAAAAAAGCCAGAGGAATAGTTGGCCAAACGTCGTGAAACAACAGCTATAAAGATGAGGATAATAGTGCAGTTTCTGTTCTTGTTTGTTCTTTTATTTACACTTTATTAACATTAGATTGTCTTTCCTTTCTGCCAACATTCATAAGACTCAGCTGATTAACAATAGACGTAATATCGTTTTCTGCTATCATTTTTTTTTTTTTTTGTTTCGGCAACTTTTGCTATAAAAGATTCATTAATTTAACGAGGTGGAAACATTTTTAGCATTTAGTTTGATAATTCCAAATTATCATTTCTCATTAAGAACAGGTGCAAAGCCCCTCACCCTGAGCCATTTAAATAAATTGTTACATGCAATGGATTGTTGCATGCAATACATTCTTTGTTCCGAGAGTCCCTTAGCACTCTTAGGTCGTGGAAGCGCTGCATTTTTTCATGCTGCATGGCTTGAGTAAGACTAGCTTAGTGACGCCCAACCCTCTCTCCAGAATTCAGCGCACGTACAGCATCTAATCTTACCCAATTATCACCAAGTTTAGCACTGACGAGGCTTAATGTTGCTTAACTTCGGGGATTGGGAACCAGTCAATATGATTGTGCTGTATATGGATTTAATTTTATATATTGTTTCTAATATCCGTGATTAGAGGAACTGCATTTAGTGCTGTAAATCCTAGTCCTTCTCGTCTGGCGCCTCGCTAGGGAAGGATTTTTTTAATACAATACAGTAATAATCTAGTACATATAAAAATGATACAGAGCTTTAAACTAATGTGCATAAATGTGCTCTATTATGTACCGGCATTTTTTAGATGAGGGCCGGTAACTGGTATCATTTGTATTATTCAGACTTCAATTCTCAATTTTATTATTATCTTTACAACTTTCGCTCAATGTAATCTCTGAGCTACTTCAGTCGCAGCTTTTCAAATTTGTGAATCGTTGTATCCCAAATTCGAGTGTTGCTAAACAGAGAAAGACAGAAAGGGAAATGGAAAGTGAGATAGACATTTAGAAACGTGAGTGGATAGAAACTGTACAAAAATAAGAGCAAATGGTCAAACCATGTACAGTGGGAGAAAGAGAGAGAGAGAGAGATAGAGAGATAGAGAGAGAGATAGAGAGAGAGAGAAAGAGAGAGAGAGAGAGAGAGAGAGTAATAGACTAAAACTTAGCCATGAATGGAATAGAAAACTGCAGATTAAAACTAAAACAATTGAAATGGATTAAAATATAATTTTGTTTTGCTGATGTTAATTATATTTTATTTGGATTACTAGCATCTGATAAGGAACAAATTAAAGCGGGATAACTGATAAGGTATAAAATGTAATCTTTTCTACGTGCGTCCATATATTCTACAGTGTATCTATATAGTTACTAGTTTGTTAATATTTGCCAACCACCTACTACAACACAGATCATACGTAACACAAATATATGGATCCAGTGCCGTTTGATAAACAAAGTTATAAAAAAATTTCTCTACCTCTTCAGCATTCCGCCAAATTAAGATATGCCAGATTAGACGCTACCAAATATTTGACACATATACTACACTTTGATGATAGCCAGAGCCTTTATTTTTACTTCCTTCCCACTGCAAGAATATGTGGCACAAGACGGAAGAGAAAGACAAAGCCGCTCACCAGTGGCGAGGTACCTGAGCAGTTGAATTAACACTTTTCAGGTGATTAGCAATAAGCTACTACTTCTCTAGAAAATGTGGCACAAGGTGAAGGACAGCGGTAAAGTTAGCACAACGGAGGCGGTGCACTATGGTCCATAAAAGTAGCCTAAAGTTATTAGTAATAAATCAAATCTTCTTCAGGAAGATAAAGCCCGGGCAGGTACACTTCCTTGAGATTGAACCAAACTACACCTTATCCCAGTAGAAAAGGGCAAACTGGTGCTGTAGATGGCCAAACTCTATTGGACTGATTGTCCGAGAACGTTTTATCTATATATGAATTTATGCAATGCGTTTTTTGTGTATTAGGTTGACTTGAAATTGAACGTCAAAAAACGACATTATTTTTACACCAACCTACTATTTTTAATTATGCGACCTGTCCTTCCTTCAAGTCATCGATTTAAAATTCTCTTATTTGTACAACCCTCTATATGATCCCCATCCTTTCTTTGGTCTACGACGTTTCCAGTTTTTTTTTTGTTTTTTTTTTTACTCTTTTCTCATGTTCTTTTATTTAAAGAAAAATAGTTAGCTCTTATTCGTGTTTGACCTGGATTTTATTTTTTTTATGGAAATCGCTCCAGACAAGGCATGAAACAACTTGATGTAAAAAGATAAAAAATACTACTTCAATGTCAAAATTAGCCTACAATAAGTGTTTGATGGATAGATTCAAACTCAGAAAATAGTAATTCTTCCCCATTTGTCAGAAACATCACTCATGGAATGTGAGGACTAAAGGATAGCATAAGGGAAGCGAGAATTACAATGTTGCCAAAACTATTTTTAACAACTTTTGTTTTTTATATATTTTTTCTGATAATCGTGATTCGAAGAACTGCATATAGTGCCGTAATTCCTGGCGTTTCTCCTCTGACGTCTCACTAGTGATAATCTAGTCCATAAAAAATGAGTGACTTGTATTTAGAAATAAACACAAGAAAATCAGGGCTAAACATATCACACTGCACAAAGTTCTGGCAGCCATGACCAGGTAGAAGTCTTATTTTTATTATATTCAACTGGTATCTTTGTATTGTGCCTGATGGCCTCAGTTTCTGCTACTGACTCGTCACCCACTTTGTTCCCATTAAAAGAAAAACTCGCTTATTCTTGAAAGCAACGTAGCATTTTCTGCCATCTGGGACTCAGTGAAAGCTACTACAGGTAAGAATTCCGATTTTTCTTTCGTTTCGTGTCGAGTTTTGAGGCAAATGCTATAGGTGTATTTTTAACAATGCGACCTTGCATGTCCTTCCTGCAAGATGTCCATTTCAAATCCGGGCATTATGTCTCCTCTGATTTGCCCCTTTCTCTGTATGACGCCAATACTTTCTTTGCTCTTAACCTCTTCCAATATTTTACTCATTTGTCATGTTCTTTATAAATACTATAAGTATTTTTTCTCTCTTACTTAAAGAAGAATGGTTAGCTATGCTTCTATTCCATCTTAATTTTGACTGCTTTTATTCCCGACCATGCCAGTCGTAAAATACGCTTAAATATATTTAATTCATGCAGATTTCATATTTATTATTACAGAGCCAATTTTCTGTTGAATAGTTATATATATATATATATATATATATATATATATATATATATATATATATATATATATATATAATACTGATTTCAAAAGATTTTTTTAAAAAATGACTTTGGTTCCATCAGCTAGAATTGAAACCAAAACATTTATCCCTTCAGCCGTGTCCGCTATCACTTAAGCTAACACAAAAGGCAGATAAGAAAGTTATAAAATTAGATGACTTTTAGTTATGATTAGTTTATGCGTGCACAGACTAATAAAAATATCGGGAAGTTGAAATAAGCATTAAAACATACGATAAAACTTGATAACTCGATAAATTCTATTTTTACTTGTAATTATTTTTCTTCTGGATCATTTTTCATAATTTTGGAATTTATACTGATTTTGTAATCACACGTAAATTGGTAATAATGTTTTCAATTGAAATGCGTTGGTTTTAAAGATCACTAATGTAAACGAGCAACAATCATGGACACCGAAACCTCTTCATGTAAACTTGATTATTATGGATATTGAAGAAAATAGTCATAAGGATTAGTTGAAGACAAGATTCATTTGAGTTATGAAGAGAGTTTGTGAAGTCAGATATCTCAGCACTTCAACAATGTAAGATTCATTGTGATCGAATTAAGTCTTTTAAAATTTATACAAGGGTAAAGATTATAAACGGACGTAAAAATTGTGGGCGTTTAGAAAATGAGTTAAAAGAGAATATGTTGTTTGATCGCTCTCCATAATTAACTTTAGGATTTATTTGCAAAAAGAGTCATCATAAATCGGTAAAAACAGAGAGAAAATTTCCAAAACTTTTGATGGGCATATGTGGGTTAAAAACTTTGGAAAGTTGGGTGTCACAACGCGTCTAGAATGAACAATGTTCATGGATTTAGTAAAATGTAAAGAAAGAAAGAAAGAAAGAAAGAAAGAAAGAAAAGAAGAAGAAGAAGAAGAAGAAGAAGAAGAAGAATCATTGAGCATGAGAATGTAAAGAAATCAATAATTCATTTTGGTTTGCCAATTGTTCATAGAATATTCTCTTCCGGGTGACAAAAGTCATGTTTCATTTCTTTTGGTTATTGATTTTTATTGCCAACACATTCCGACTGAAACACTTTTGGTGTTCATCACATTAGAAAAATGAAATCAAGCCATGTATCTCCTGCTTAGCATGGCTGAAAATACAGCACATCTACTTAACAACTGACAAGAGAATCGCACTTTTACATACTTTCTCAGAAAGTCAAGTGGTTACAATTACAATCTCGACTCATCATGGCATGGCTCGAGTTCTGTCAGTGTCATTGCGTCATTTTCATTAATAACATCCGAAAAGTTTGGGTCCGGATCAACCCTTTTAGATAGCGATAAAAACAGTAGCCTCTCAAGACTTGATATGGCAACTGGCCTAGGAGAAAGAATTTTTAGTGTCATTGTACACTCACTACTTGCTTTTTGGAAAGAGATAGTTGTGTTTTATATAATCAACGATTCACCGGAAACAAGTTTGCATATTGATGGTCATCAGATAATTTAAGACTAATGCTCATTGTAAAAGGTTTGAGAATTTTCATTTAGAGCTTTTGTATTCTTGAACTTATTTTCTCTGACCTTTTCGATTTGGCAGACATGAAAGTTAGAATTCAATGTTTATTCTCATTTGTTATCAGAAAATTTCAGACTCCGATTTATATCCGAGAGTCCGAGCATTCAATTATTTGCATTATTTCGAACTACTGATCTCATTTTTGTGTTATTTTCACAACGTTTCCGTCAATGTAACCTCCGACGTTTTTTTAGGTATATCTCGTCCAATCCTTTCTCACAAATTCAGGAATCTGCACGGAATCATACCATGAGGTTAGCATGGTCACGTTCTGACACCCATAACCGGGTGGATATCTTAAGCAATTAGCGAGTATAGTCTGAGTATCGCTGCAAGGACCCGTGGCATAACAGATATAGTACTAGATAAAAATTTAGTTATTCGTGACAGTTTTCTGGAGACTGAAGGTTCAATGTGAAGTGTAGGCGGTGCTCAGAATACAATTGTGACTTATTTAAGACTTCTACCCGGTCATGGCTGGCAGAATGTGAACATGCTACCTCTGTAGGTTCTGTTCAAAATTTTGTGCAGATTCCAGAGTTCCACAAGAGACACCTGAAGAAGGTCGGAAATTACATAGAGGGAAACCTTATGAAAATAATATTCAAGATGAGGATAATAGTCTGTATAAACCCAATAATGTGAATTATCAATCATTATCTCCAAAATTTATAAACATTATATCAATGTTTCTTATCATCACTATTTGATATCTAGTCGAAACTGACAGGAATAATATTATGCTTCTCCACTGTTTGCACTAATTTGTATCTTTATGCTTACATGTTTATCAAATCGACTCAGATTTATTAGCAGAAAAATAGCAAAGTGTAACAGGCCATGTAAATGTACAGTTAGAAAATCAGAACGCTTATATTCTGTCTAAATATTTGTCCAAGGCGACTTTAGTACTGGATATGGTAAGCCTCATCGTTTTGATGACCTAGAGAAAAAAACAACTCACCATTCACTTCTTATTAGAGCGTTATTTCTTATAGAATTCATTTTAAGGGGTAGGGTAAAACTGTGGTGGTTGTCTGACTTGCTATTTGCTTTCTTGTTTCCTCTCACCACTTGTCTTTTTGTCTTGAGGCTAGAAAAGACCCGCGTTTTACTTACTAGATTTTTGGGGGATGAAAATACATTCATAGAATATAAATTACATATAAATATAGAAATAAATACACATTGGTCTTTATTATGGAGTGAAGAATGCATATATTTATTTTCTTGTACTCTTTAAAAATAAATTTCTCTTTTTCTATTTTTCTATTATGCTTAAAAACTAACCTTCCTAGCTACGAAGAGGAGAAGTTGGAGCAAAAATCAAAAAAGAACATGGACATAAAATAAATAAATTTCAATGAAAACATTTAAAAAAAGACAATTTAAAATATTACCTAGAGAAGTTGGAGCAGAGAGAGAGAGAACAATGTGTTTATTTTTTAACAAGAGAGAACAATGTGTTTATTTTTTAACTTCCTCTCCCCATTCCTTCGAAAAGGAATGGGGAGAGGAAGTAGATGATGTGCTAGTCTTTTTTCCGCCAAATTCATTGAACTATTTAAGTTATCAACAAGTCGTATTTTGCTGTGTAAATACATGCACTCAATATCTTTTTTCTACTAAACTGATAATGAATTCATACGTAGAAATCTTAAAAGTATCAAAAGAATGATTAAATGAACAAGAATAGGTTTAAGGTTCCCCAAATTGATGCTAGAATTGTTCACAAGAATATGTGGCCCAACAGATGAAGTATTAAGTAGAATCCAGTTCTATGTGACCCTCTTCTAGGGGTTGAAGGTTCAATCTTTAGTGTGGGAGAATGCGATTGCGAGTTACTTAAGACTTCTACCCAATCATGGCTGACGAAACAAGAGCATGCTACCCTCATGGATTAAATAAAGGGTTCTGTTCAGATTTCTGAGTCTGAAGAAGGTCGTCTGAAACTTTGTGAGAATTACACTCAGTAGTCAGAATAATCCATATAATACCAGTTGTGATCTATTTCTAAATTGCAAGTACAACGAGAAATTATTTTTTCTCTTTCTTTCCATTTCTTTATGGTTACGTTTAAAAGACAGATTTGTAATGAAATTGCCCAACTGTTAATGCTAATCTATAAGAATAAACGAGAAAAAATTTGAACAAAATTATGAATGAAATGCTTGTTGTTTTAAAGTAATGTTTCAAGATATTTTATAGAAGGAACTTTGCAAAGCCATTTAGTTATTTAATGAAACTTACGATTTAAACATTCTTTGACAAGTGACTAAAAGAAGTAACTGTTAACTGTTTCTTTAACTACATGAATCGCAATGTCTGCCTAATTGTTTTTGTGTAAAAAAAACTACAGGATTCAACTATCTTCTCTTGTTATCAATGAGATAAGAGATTTCATTTTCTTGTCAGAAATTTCATTGGTTGAGGGCCATCATCTATGACTCCCACCTTTCTATTCTATTATCAGATGTTCTATTTTACTTGAGGCATTACCAATACTTTCTTCTTCTTCTTCTTCTTCTTCTTCTTCTTCTTCTTCTTCTTATTATTATTATTATTATTATTATTATTATTATTATTATTATTATTATTTGATATTCTCGGCAAAATAGATAGCCAATTGATTTTGAAAGAGAACTCGACAAAACTTGCACTAGTTTGTTTAAAAAAAAAAAAATTCGTTATCGATTTTTCTGCTCGAGGTAATTATTGTTTATTATCTACTTTAGGGGATTTTAAAGACTGATGAAGTTTTTAAGCTAGGTCATCGGTTATCTTGACTTATTCTCTGTCAATACGAAATAGCAAATTGAGACGTCACATAGCCCTTTAATAAAGATGTTATTTCATTCTCGCTATAAATATGATTACACCAACAACTCTGCCTGCTGAGAAAAATATCCAGACAACGTCATAAGCTCTCTGCCTCTGCAAGAAATATCCAGACGACACTATCAGCCCCACCCCCTTCTGACAGAAATATACAGACTACACCATCAGTCCTATCCCCCTCCTCAACAGATATATTAATATCTGTTCCTTTGCCATGATACCATCCTCCCAGCTATTACCTTTTCTTTTTTCTTAGAGGAGATTGTAGTACATGTTCTATTGTCAAGAGACCATTCCCTCGGGTATTACTTCCTCCCTTGGGGAGGCAGCGGGAACGGTAACATATGTGATTTCATGATACATTCTCATAGTCATTAATTCCTTCTTTTTTGAAGGGAAGGGGAAAGGGAGAGTAATATTTGTTCTGTGATCACAAAAGCATCCTGCCAGAGATTATTTTCCTTTTTTCTGGAAGTGTATCCGATCTGTTGCTATGATACCATTCTCATCGGTATTACCTCATTCTTTGGGAACTCGCATATGTTAATAAGAAATTCTAATAATTCTCTATCCTTTAGCTAACACAGAACCATCATAATCATCATAATCATCATCATCATCATCATCATGAATGCATTGTAAATAAAACATCATCAGTTTAACATCTGTTTTCCATGCTGATATGCACATGGCAGCTTTTATAAATAGATTCTAAATAACCTATCCCTGGAAAGGTCTTTGTTTATCCCTCTTTCTCCCAAGTTCCATTTTTATCACATTTTTGCGTGTTTTCCTTGGCACTCACCTACAATCTGGACCTGCTATCTCAACTGTTCTACATCTACTAACCCAAGAACTCTCATCCATTCTTTTCACATGGTTATGTCATTGAAGTTTCTTGTTATGTACACACATCTCTATTGTGTCCAGATTTAATCTTCCTCTAAGATCATCAGAACTATGTGCGTTTTAAAGTCTCACATTACATATCCATTGTATCATTCTCATATCATTTCTCTCAATGCAACACATGTCCATAACTCTCACTGCCCAGATTTCACTTCAATTCATCATCACATTGTGCACATATGCTCGCTAGACGCTCCTTTGGTCAACAGCGGTTATGTAATGCTGGTTAGTTGTGACAAAATTTACCTGAACTTACTCCATGCACTAATAACTCTTGTAATGACACCAGCACCCGTTCCATCCTATGTTCCAATAAACCAGGTCGCATATTTTTTAGTGTATGTAATAGAAGTGTGGTAGTAATAAAACTGAAACCAAAACGCCACTCACCCTAGGTGGGTTGAACCAGCTTCCTCCAAGGGAGGAAGTTTTATGAGAATGTCTAATTCACAAATGGTCCCCAGTTGCTTGTATATTCCCATCAGGAGATATGATGACGTTAGGTTTTTGCAGTTCTTTGCAGATAGGAGTTGACGTTCTTCTACATTCAGCACCTGGAATTCCCAAACGATCATCCATCTGGTACTGACTAAGTTCAAGGTTGCTTAACTTCGGTGACCTAACAAGAACCGGTGTCAACGTGATTATACCATATCTTGTGGTAGTAATGGCAATAGAATAGAGAAAAAAATAATATACGTCGGGGTTTTATGATAAGAATATCAAAGCAGTATGAAGTGTTTCTTCATAACATCATTATATTAATATTACTTATTATCAAAGCGAAATTTTCAAACACCGCTTCTGTTTAAGGAATTCTTTAATTAACTGCTTCACAACCAAGAATATTTTCCTTTCATTCCATTCCATTCCATAATATTTCTCTTTTTCATTAAATCAAAAGAAATCCTGATCATCTACGCAATAGACAGTCTTTTTTTTCAATCACAAAACTTGATCATTTTTTACGTGTTAAAATTCTGAAACACAAATCTTAGAATTCAATTTGCGAAAATGCGTGATTGATATTTTCTTTTGAACACTTGTTAAGCTTACATTAAATCCCCCAAGATGGTCACGCCTGTGCTGCCTGGAAGCAAGTCCCAACTGTGACATAATCAGCTCGTGAAGAATTCAAATAATGACCAATCAAAATACAGGAAATTTTTTTCCTATTCATTTCTTTTACTTCACAAATGTAATTTTCGTGTTTAATAAAGAAATGAAAAGAAATGGGGTAACAATAAAAATGGCTATTCTTAGGATTTTGTGACATTCTATAGAACTCGATTGGTTAAGAAGGAATTGTTTAAATTTCTTTCTTTCCGTATTTTTTTCTGTAACTATCGAAACGATTGGTTTTGAATAAAAAAAAAAGTAGCATTAAAGATTGTAAAATTCATTTTGCAATCTGCTTTTATTATCCCACAAACCCTTCCTTAAAGTTAATGCTATATTTTTGCTGTGCATAAAATATTTGGTATATAAAATATTATATATCTTTATTGTTGGTGAACGAGCTAGTTTTAAAGTGTCGACGTATGAAAAATTGGAAGTCATCCATGAAACGTGTAACCTCAGGTATGAAACAAGAGAAACTGAACCTGCTGCCTTAACTGTTTTATATATGCTTACCAAAGAACTTTGATCCATTCTTTTAATGTGGCCATACCACCGAAGTCTTCTGTTCTGCACACATTTTCCTATACTCTCAAGAATTTACTCTATTCTCAGTTCATTACATTTAAGCCGTCCTATGACACACAATAAAGATCTATCGTATAATTCTCATATCATTTCTTGCCACACATACATGTCCTCAACCCTCAATGGCCAGCTGTCATATCCATACACATATCACCACTGAAACACTCTATATGTATATAATAAAACTAAGTAAATAGGAAAACAGGTAAACTCAGCAGATGCAGCAATTTACAAATTATAATCTCTTAAAAAAACAAAATAACCTACAAACGTCTTGCATACAAAACAGACATTCGGTTCGAGCAGAAAATCAACCATGGAGTGGCATAGTTTACGAACGCAATGACAAACAACCAACGTTGCTAATCGAACAAAGAAAAGAGATTATCATTATGTCGGACACTAAGTATCAATGTTGCCAAAACAAATGGTAAAAACTTCTGCTCTGCTTTGATCTTAGAGACTTATGAAAAGCCGACCTTTTCTCTCCTGCTTTCTTGTCTCTTTCTCTTTCTCTTTGTCCTCCTCCTCCTCCTCCTCATCCTCCTCATCTTCCTTTCTCTCTCTCACTTTGTCCCTATTCTTTCTCTTTGTATTTTTCTTTCTTTTTCTTTGTCCCTTCTCTCTATGTCTTTTATCCCCTTTCTTTCTATTTTTATCCTTCTTAATCTCTTTCTTTGCCTCCCCACTCTTTCTCTATTTATCCCTTTTCTTTCTCTTTGTTTCTTTTTTTCCTTATTTTTCATCCTCGTTTTTTTCTCTCTTTCTCTTCATCTCACTTCATTCCTTTTTCTTTCTATTTGTTCCTTCTTTCTCTCTTTTTTCTTCGCCCTCCCTCCTTCTCTTTCCCTCTCTTTGTTTCTTCTTTCTCTCTTCTCCACCGGCGTCTCTCTCTCTCTTTCGTTTTATCCCTTTCTTTATTTCTTTATCCCTTTCTTTTTCCACTCCAACCCCTCTCTCTTCCTCTATCGCTTTAATTTCTTATTCTTTGTCTATTTTCTCTCTACCTATATATATATATATATATATATATATATATATATATATATATATATATATATATATATAATTATGGTTGTTTTCACACTTCGGTATCAAAGATACAAGAGAAACATTGTTGTTACTTAAATGTATAACATGTGTCCAAGAATCTCTTTGTCTATTTGAAATAACATTTTCATCACTAATCGCGCAAATAGAATGGACATATATTAAGAATATATTATTTTGTTGTTATGCAGGAAAATAAATATTGTAAAAGACAAAAACAAACAAGATAGAAATGCCTAAAAAAAAGCTTCTTACCGTTTCCCAAAGAATTTCTCTTTAAGTTTTTCAGCAAAACATTCTTCTATTCTTCTATTTCTTTGCCGTCTTTGACAGTTCTTGACACACTTTGCTTCTTCTGCTTTCTTGATAAACAATTCTGTCTCCAGAAAAAAAAAAAACGAGAACAATGTTTACATTAACCAACATACAAATCCAGTTCTTGTTCACCATTTGCTCTAGTTTCTGTTTTCAGTCCCGTAGAGTAAATAACCGTCTATTCAATAATGATATTACCTGTGCAACCATGAGTATCAACTCCCCCCTCCCCTAAATAAAATTAACTGAGTTCAGATGCAATACTCTGTCTATATAAGTCAAATATGTTCTAAGATGAACTACTTTTGTCACATTTCAGGAGGTACCACTCAGATCACTTTTTTCTTAGTACATAATTCAAAGTACATAATTGACTTCATAATCTGGTGGAGTCATCTCTTCTCTTCTCTACAGCCTCTTTATCATAGAACAGACGTTGTTAGTTTCCCTCTACAAAATCATTATTTCCATGGTAGATGTTCGACCGAGCTCCAGTCTCTAATTCCTCCTCGTGAGGCAATCATAGCAAGAACTTGTTTTACTACCACAATGAAAAACACTTTTCTTTCATCCTTTATATTTCTAGCATCAGGTAGAATTTCCACGAATAGAGCTTTGCTTCAAGGGCCTCGCATCTGTGAAACATTACCACTCGACGGCTTTCCTGCAGATTACAACATGGTCTTCTTCAAGCCAGTCGTCAACAGATTTCAGTCATGAACAGTCCTCACAAATATTTGATACCGTGCTAGAAAGCTACTAATGCCTGAAAGTATCCTGTACCTGTACAAGGCCAACATTCGCCCATGTATGGAGTACTGTTGTCACATTTGGGCTGGTGCATCTGCTACTAGTCTCTCACTCCTGGACAGGATTTAAAAGAGAGTTGCCAAACTGATAGGTCCTGAAATGTCATCTAAGCTTCAGCTTCTCTTCCATCAACGAAATGCTGCATCCCTCTGCCTGTTCTACAAGTATTTTAATGGTGAATGCTCTGGTGAACTACAAGTACTTGTATCCCCTTGACGTAAATATTCTCGACAAACCCGACAATCCCACTCCTACACAGTAGAGATCCCTAGGTGTAAGAAAGCCTTCTAGTCCAATAGTTTCTTCCCCAGAACTGCTAGACTTTGGAACTCCCTTTCAGGATTCTGCTTTCCTAACTGTACTGACATACATAAGTTCAAGTGTAATGTGAACAAACATCTTGCTGCTCATCTCCCTTCCTAATATCCCTGCAACTTATGTCCCTGATAGTAGTCCCCTACTTCAAAGTGGCACTGTGCCTTGTTTGGGGGGAGAATTGAATAATTAAAAAAAAAGTTCATTAATCATTCATAATCCTCTAATATAGTTTTTCTTGTCTCAACTGGCAATTATGCCATAACTATCATCCTCGAATGGCTTTTATCCTTGATAAGTGGTGATTCATTATTATAAACAGGCAGTTATACACAACATTTTCCTAGAAATAAATCCCAGTTGTTTATTTAATGTTACTTTTACCATATTCATCGTTTGACATAAATCATTCACAAGGCATATAATTGAATTCACTCTGCAAACTCGACCATAAGTAATGTTTTAAATGTATGTACATATTTCCATATCATGCTGTTAATCGGAATCAGTGACATGTAGGGGTCGAGAAAGACTGGTATTAAAATATAGAAGGAAAGAAGATGGTAATTTTACATTGTAACACAGATGAATCAAGTTATGTAGATTAATTCCATTACCGAAAATGACTTTATTCCTTATTTTCAAATTTCGATTTGGCGAAGGATGCTGCTACTAATAATTGTGTATAATTTTGCATAACTACCAATAAACATCGTCCAGAAGCAGCTGTAAACTTTGATACTGATATGTGAACCCTTCAATAACTGATAATTCAATGTATGATCATCAAAGTTATGTTAAAGTGAGATAGACACTCACAGGCGGACATGCGCAAAGTTGTCGCATAATTTTATTAATATGCAGTGGATACAAACTACTTTGTGGATTTATATTATTAGATAAGCCTGAGTGAAACGTCCGGCAATTTACTTCAAGATTCGAAATTCTAACGCCACCTTGTATGCGATTTAAAAGAGAACGATAAACTTTGATCCCCGTTGGTCGGTAAATAAATGCCAAATATGAAGATTATATTTCTACTCTCCGCAGTAATCTCTGTCCATTAATAAAACTTGCTGAGATCGCATTCTCATAAATAGTCATGATCGAACACGCTTTTATGATTTGTTAAACTATAACGTCTTTCCTGCGTTCATAATTAAGTATTTGTTATGCCTTTCGGGGCCATCCACTCGATTAACTAGCTTCCCAATGCAATGTTTACTTAAAATAAACACATTCAGTTCTCAGTGAAAGCAATATTAAGAATACAATTGCGAATTACTTAAGGCTTCTACCCGGTCATGGCTGACCAACAAGGCATGCTACCTCAGTGAATTAAATAAAGCGTTTCATTCGAAATTTCGTACTGATTCCCGAGTTTGATAAAAAGATTTTTGAGTTCGACAAGATACACCTGGAGAAGGTCAGGGGTTACATTTTCCGAAACGTTGTGACAAAAAGTCTGAATAATCCAAATAATGCAAAAAACACATTGTTGTAAAAATCAGAACATTACTCGAGTGTTGAGGACATACGTTGCATGGATCAAAATGTTATAAGGATGATATAGTGGATGTGTTAAAGACTGGATTACTGGTTTATTGAGATTGTTTAGAAATTCTGGTATCATTGAAGCACATGGTGGAGCAGAGCAAGAGTTAGCAGTGAGTTCAAGAAACGTCTGCTATGTTTGATGTGAGTCTTAAAGGCGGGCTTAGATCTGATAACATCAGATCTAAGTATAAGATCTGGACAGTATAGAGAAATGTGTAAAATAGGAGAATTTGATGGTATGGCCACATTGAAATAATGGATGAAGGTTATTTGGTTAAGAGATGCAGAAGAGTTGAAGTAACAGGTTAATTTCACTGAGAAAGGTCAGCGGAAAATATAGGAGGTAGTCGTAAGAGTCGGCTTGAGAGAAAATGTAATAAATGGATACTTGTCCTGAGATAGTTTAATTTGGAAATCATTTTCTTAAAGTCGTCCAACATATGCCAGTATGTAAAATGGAGGTTAAATTGATGATGATGATGAGGAGGAGGAGGAGGAGGAGGAGAAGGAGGAGGAGGAGGAGGAGGAGGAGGAGGATTGATTGATTGTGATAATTGATTGATTGATCAATTGATTGATTGATTAATTGATGGATTGATTGAATAGAAGAAAATCGTATAGGTAAGTCCCCACTCCGTTTAAAACGTTTCCTCCATTCCATAAGAGCATCTTTCCTTTATTTTATTTTATTTTTTTTTTACATTTCGCATATTGAATTTTTGGAGTTGGACCCAAGGATGTACATAGTAACTGGGTGTAAGGGCATGTAAGTACAGTGAAAGCACAGTCGGCATATGCCAGGAATGAATGAGGGGTCCTGCATATTTTTTTTTTACATGGGAGTTATCACTTATGAAGGCCCAAAGACCACTAAAGAATAAGGGTTAATATATAAATTAAAAGAACAATAGTTCATAATTAATCATCTAGATACAAGAAAGGGAGGAACCAGCAGAAGAACAGGATAAAATACAATTTCTTATATAACTACAGAAGGGCGCTAGTGTAAGACAGGGAACCCAAATTTCAATTTTAATCGTAGTCTTAACTCTAAAATTATCATAACAATCACACTCACATTCGAAACGTCATGTTTTACTAACTCTAACCCAAGTTGAATACAAAACGCAACAACCGACATTTTTTTTTAAATTGCAAAGCTATCACTAAAACAATTACATTTCAACACGTGACTAGGGAGATGACAGTTGTTAAAGGGACAACAAGTTCGAATCCTGTTGATTTCATAGCACCTCTTTCATTTCCGAATGTTGGCAACTGTCACGTGGTTCAAAATTGCTGACAACAGAATCAAATTTGTACGAATTTGATTCATATATATTTAATTAACTTGTGGAAAACCCTAATATCCTATTTCATATTATAAGATATCAGAATAATTTTGTTTTAGCTTTCGGATTAAAGTAAGTCTTTAGCTGAAGTTTAGAATTGATATGTTTGTCCTTTCATTATTTAATCGTTTTTTAATTTAAATAAATTTGATCTATCGCTCGTATTATTTTGTTTCTTCATACTACTATTCTCATCTTGAAGGCTATTTTCACAAGGTTTCAGCCGATGTAACCTCCGACCTTCTTCAGGTGTACCTTGTTGAACTCTGATATCTTTGTGAAACTCAGAAAATCTGCAAGAAATTCTGAACGCAACCCTTTATTTAATCCACGGGTGTAGTATGCGTTGTTCCACCAGACATGACTGGGTAGAAGTCCCAAGTTATTCGCAATTATATTTTGAGCATTGCCTGCACTGAGAATTGAACTTTCAACCACCAGAATAGTTTAATTTTACAAGTAAATTTGATCAAGTACTTTATCCACTGTGCCACGAGACCTTGCGAATTTCCATACAGATTCTCGAGTTTGACAGAAAGATTCCTGAGTTTGACAAGATACACCTAAAGAAGGCCGAAGGTTACATCGTTCGAAACGTTATGGAAATAACACTTAGGATGATAACAGTAGTCCGAAGAATCCAAATAATACCAATGATCAGACATGCAAGCATTTATTGTATTCAGCATTTAAACTTTTCAATTCAGATGGTGCTGTAACGAGATAACTCAAGGTGACCATAAAAAACAAAAACAGGTTAGTAAATAAACTAACCTATGTTAATGAGACCCCAGGTTATCTTGTTACAGCACCGTCCGTCATCAATCATCAATTGTTTGCCAAATGAAAATTAATTCAGCAGAAAATAAAACGCGGAGTAAATTTTCTTTAGAAAAACAATAAAATAAAATAAACATAGTTGAGAAACACTAAATATTGAACTCTGAGTGATTGATTTTCGTCGGCTATTTACAACTCTCTCGTTGATCATTTGAATGGAACGAAAAATGATCAGAATTTAATTGAACACATTGAATTATGCCATTGCCAATTTGGTCAATTCTTCAGAAAAGTCTTGACAAAAGACATTTCTCATTTATTGTGTTCTTACAGTGGGTTGGCGAGTGAAAATGTGACAGAGGGAGGAGGAGGAGAGCGAGATAGGGTAAAGAGGAAGAAGAGGAGGGGGAAACAAAAAATTATTTTCTTTCTTTTGTTTTGTTTTTTTTTTTTGGTAGGGGGTATATGACCTTGATCAATTAGAAGAAATGAAACAATTGGTTTATTCAATTTTTTTCTGAGAAAATATATTCTCTCTCTTTCTATGGTGAAATTAAAATGTGCAGTAATGAGGTTAGAAATAATTTTATTAAGTTCTTTTGAATAGGAGAAAGTAAAGAAAGAGCATATTGTTGCGTTTTTATAAAAGTTCATAATAATACTTTATGAGTTGTCTGCTTGCTCTTGTACGCTCGACTGGATCTTTCCAAACTGAGGGAAGACAATCTCCAAATAAGTTCTCCAATTAGAACTTATTTGGAGACTTCAGTACTGTATGGCACAATCACGTTGACACACCGGTTCTCGCCAGATCACCGAAGTTAAGCAACGTTGAACCTGGCCAGTACCAGATGAGTGACCCTTTGGGAAGGTGAGGCGCTGTATGTACTGTGAGGTAAAATACCAGGTTGAGAAACTGCCGCGGTCTATCCTTCTCTCCAGGGTAGATGGGACTCTCTTAAGCCGTGGTAGGCACCCCATCTAGTGATGGCGTCACGATAAAAAATACCCTTGTTAGCCCTGGCGAAGCATCAAGTATTCAGCTACTGATAAGATTTGAATTACACTACAAACTCGTGTAGTGAGTTCAATCTCGGCTACGGTCGCACTGGATGGATGGATGAGTGTTTCTTCAGTTTGGAAAGATCGCAGAAAGAGCGCATAAAAAAGGCTTAAGTCAAGACAAAACTGTTGGAAGAGAGAGAATGTTTATTCATCTTGAATAGTTATTGGGACGTGGGGCGGAGAGGAGAATCTGAGCGATATGGATCATCATTGTTTAATTATATTTTATCAAAATATATTTAAAACCACATGTTCACCCTTCTAATTACTTCAAGGAACCTCCAACTTCTTTAATTCACTCTCTTTTTGAGCTATTTGAAGTCATATCCATTTCTATCAATCCCCACAGTTCAAGTAACTTTAATCTCGAGTTCAGCAAGTTGATCCAGACTAAACTTCCATTTTCCGTTAGTCTCAACTAACCATCTTATAAATTTAGTGGGTTTACTTTTTTTTTTACTCGCGTTCACCCCAAACAAGGCATGTCGCCTCTTGGACGTAAGTTGCTACTATTTGAGACTATGCTTAGGGAAGATGAACAAGATGTTGATTTACCTTACATTTAAACATCTGCATATCAGTACAGTCAGAGAAGCAGGTAGCAGAAAGGGAATTTCAAAACTTAGCTGTTCAAGGGAAGAAACTATTAGAGTAGAAAGTTTTCTGACATTTAGGAACCTCAACAGTGAAGGGGTGTGATTATGTTGTTAAGCATGTTTTTTTTCGAGGATATGTACATCGAGGGGGCACAAGTCTAATAAGTTCATCAGAGTACATGCTATTAAAACAGGCACAGGGATGCAACATTGAGGTGATGGGTCAAGGGTTGGAGCTTAGTTGACAAAGTGGAACCGATTACATTGGAGACTTTTTTGGACACTATTTAAGAGGGGGAAAGAGAGTATTAGTAGATGCATTGGTCCAGATGTGGCAACAATACTCCATGCCAGGGCGAATGGTGACCTTGTAGAAGTACAGGATACTCTCCGATATGAGTAGTATTTTAGCATGATAAAAAGAACCCACATTCTTTGCAATAGCCTTCGCAATGTTCTCAATGTATTTGTTCCAGGTCATATTGCTTGCGAATTGTAAGCCGAGGATTTTGAAAGAGATAATTCTCAAATAGGATATTATTTGTCACGGTAGTTGGGAAGGTTTCTTATAATTGCTAAAGGAGAGTAGTTTAGTCTTATTAGCATTAAATGTTACCACCCATTTACGGACCTATTCCACTACGGTCTTGAGGTCATTTTCTAAGGATTCTGCCATTGCTTGCCCGACATTTAGTCCTTTATTAATCTTTCAAATATGTGATTGATATAAACTATTGATCATAGAGCATTTTAATTTTAACCATAGCTTTGAATATCTGAAAGTTATCTGATCGTCCAAAGTCAAATTAACGTTCCAGAAGTGTTTGTTGTAATTGCAGATTGATAATCGGTCCTCTCATTGCAAGGGCACTAGGCTCACCTTGCAAGAGCACTATATATTTAAAAAAATACTGCATATATAAATACTTTGTACTTCCTTGTGTCTTCTATCTTGAAAAAGCCTACATAAATTTCAGGTGAAATATCGATCCATGTATGCCTCTGTGTTGACTACATTGTGTCCCCATTGCATTATTTTTCAGTATTCAACAGTGCTCAATACATGAGTAGTATGATTACCATTATGAATGAAACGTGAATGCTTCTGTGCCTCTCTTAACATAAATATGTTTCATACTACACACACGCAAACACACACATATATGTATGTATGTATGTATGTATGTATGTATGTATGTATGAGAGAGAGTTGTAGATAGATAGGTAGAGAGCATTATGTAAATATATTTACATACCAGATATATATATATATATATATCATGTAAATATATTTAGATAATGCTCTTTCTACTTATCTATCTACATCTCTATGTATGTATGTATGTATGTATGTATGAGAGAGAGATGTAGATAGGTAGAGAGAGCATTATCTAAATATATTTTCATACCATATATATATATAAATATATATATGGTATGAAAATATATTTAGATAATTATCTTTCTACCTATCTATCTACATCTCTCTCTCTCATACAGACATACATACATATATATATATATATATATATATATATATATATATATATACATGCATATGCATGCATTTTTATTTATTGTAGTTCTTTAAAAATAAAATAGTCTACTTGCTTAAAATTAAATTGACCTTTGAAAATTCTAGTACCTACAGGGTAATTCTTTCATATTTATATGAAATTATTTACTGTACGACAGCCACTTCTTATTGGTCCACTTGTCTAAATGTCAGAAATTCTTATTTACTTCTTATTTGTGCAATCATCGCACGTTAAAATTTACATGCACACAATTCTGTGATAGAAGTAATCTAAGATCTTTAGATACGTTCAGACATAAAGAATATATTTTTTGTTCGTTGGTTGGTCAGTCCTGGTTTAGTTTGAAATAAGATTTTCACCACTAAACGTATGTGTTGAATAGATGCATCTTAGCTTAAACCAGCTTTTTTTTACCAAGGATTAATCAAATTCATTTCATTTGTATTATTTGGATTCTTCAAACTATTGTTCTTATCTTAAATGTCATTTTCATAACGTTTCAGCCGATGTAACCTCTAACCTTCTTCAGGTGTATCTTGTCAAATTCAGGAATCTTTCTGTTAAACTCGTGAATCTCCATGCTGATGTTTTGTCAGTCATGACTGAGTTGAGGTTTCAAGTAATTCGCAATTGTATTCTTCATATCACCCACACTGATGTTAAGCCTCAAACCTTCAGAAAAGTGTAACTTTGCAAGTGAATTTTAACAAGTACTTTATTCGCTACGCCACAGGTCCTTGTTTCAATTCTCAGTGTGGACAGCAAGACAAAATGAATACTTTTGTTTCTTAGTTAAATTCATTTATAAATAACCAAAAAATTCTTAGTAAATGCACCATATTTTTTTGCTTGTTTTTTTTTTTTTTACACTGACTCCCTCTTTTTCTCCAGTGGCTTTTTGGTTAGAGGCAGAATGTAGTATTTATTTCTGATATTACACTACATTGTTTCTGGCCTCGGTCAATGAAGGAGAAATCCTTCCAGACTGAGGCAATTTTATTTTTGTCTTTTTTTGGGGAACTTAATATTATCTAGATTAAAAGCCAACCTTGTATCTAACTCTTCTTTTTGGGGATTTTCTCTTCTCCGTAAATCTTCCTATTTATCCGATTCTCTTTTCTTTTGGGCAGTCAAAATATACTCTGTTTAAATTAGCTTTTTGTTTACGTCATCCATCGTTAGTTCTGTTATACTGCTGTGACCTGACTTCCGATCACAGCTTTCTTGGACAATACCATTATTTTGTTGGTAATGCGTTTTTACCTACTGATCTCATGGACAAGGAATGTTTTCGCATTTTGGCATTCCTTTCAAAATAATTCTTTGTTTCCTGCTTTGTTCATTTTGACATTAAATCCTTTATTGACGACTCGAGTTCAAAACTCACGTCCTGCCTCATAATATTGCATAAGATATTTTGAGTTAGACATTTTTTAAAAAAATTATACAGAAAAAGATATAAAATTCTTCTTTTAATTATCTGTTAATTTCAGTAATTATCTCAATAAGTTTAAGTTAAAAGTAAAGGAACATATCAAGTCAGATTTTAAGTTGCAAAGATTTATCATCTTTAGATTATTTGAATAATTGTTTAAAATTATCGTCATAGTAACAATCTTCCTAACTGAAATAATGTGGTTGTATTTTTTTCAAACAAACTGAATAGAACGACATTTTTCTATTCCTTTAGAAAACATTAGAAGGAAGAAAATCAATGTGGCTAATCATTATCAAATATCGATATGTCAGATGCAATGCTTTTTAGGTCTACATTCTGAAATCCGACTAGACAACTTTATATATGTTGTGGCCTTGTAGAGCCGGTAATAATAAAGTAAAACACAGTGGTATGATTAATAAAAATCTATTAATAAAAGTATGTTGCAAAAAGTATGCATCCGATTCTGTGTCCATAAGTACCATCAATAACTTCCACAATGCTAAGTCATAACTGTATTTATGGCGTCTGGATAAGTCCATGTATTCTTGAAATAGATAGATCAACTTACACCATAACAATACATTAGATGCATTCAATAATTCTGCCTGTCTGAAATAGCATGATTTTTTTATTTGTGATGCAGATAGATTGAATATCAATTCTTGTTTTTTCATATTTAGATATAAATAACGAGTTTAAGTGGTAAACTTTCATCGTGAACGGGATTTTTGGACGAGTGTCGATTGTAGTCTTGTATCCCGTTCTTTTGCATGAAAGCTGTTTAGAGACCGATTCTTATTCAACAAAAAATTAAGAACCAAAACAAGAAAAGTTTTTCATATCTTACACTTCATTCGTTTGGCACACACAGCTTTACAGCTCTCTAGTCCCCGCTGAAAGAAGAAAGAGGCAGAACGTCTATTCACATCGATCTTTAGCTCCGTTGTTTTTCTCCGATTCTGCCTCAATTGGTGATATAATGTTACCGAACACGTTGTAGTCTCAGTCGCAAAATAAACTAAGAATAGAAAAGAACTTCAAACTGCATGACTTCTCGTTATGACGTCTCTCACGTGATCTTCTTCTCGAACGTGCTCTTGCACATTATCCACATCTCTAACGGGGTTGCTCTCTTCTTTTTATAATCTTCTTTTTCCTTACTTTGACGTTATTTCGCTCACGGTTCGACATATACCCGTCAACGCTATGTTACAGTGATTGTAATTATGAAAATTGTTGTTTTTTTCTTTCCACCACATTCCTCGATCCAAAATAACTCAAATAATCAAACAATAAATGTTTATATTTCTTTTTTGTTTCCAAACCTAAAATTTTCAAAACAAACACAGTTGTATTACATCTCATGGATCAGCGACCCGCAGCTTACGGACCCCATTCCGTCATCAAATAGTTTCCGTCCAGCTCACCAACTTAAGAGTTGAACTTTGATTATCCGATTAGTATTAAAATAGAAATACAGTAGTTCGATTCAGGTTAACTCAGTTAAGACGAGAGGCAACGAGTTTTGCCAATTGAACTGAGACGAATAAAAAATCACCCGATGTTTTGAACACTTAGATAATCGTTCACAGCTGAATTCCTTGAAGGATGGACAGTTTTACGTGACTTGAATAAATAATAAGTTTAAATGTTAACAAGTTACCTTTTCTTTCATTCCTGTAGAAAAATAAGATTGCTTAAAAAAAACAGATTAACTTCCCTTTTTAACTTTAAACAAAAAAAAAAAGCGACAAAGCAGTTTGAGTCGAAGAACATTTATTTGCATTATATTTAATACCATGGTCTTTCACGGAGACACTGAAAAATTAGTTGGCTCCGTTTCTCGTCAAAAGGTTGTCGACCCCGTTACTAGGCAGAGTTTCATAGTAGACCAACGTGTGTTTGCAAATGTATGTACATACATATATATTTATGATTAGGGCTATAACAACAGCATATTCTTGTCATTGTTTTGACTCTCTAGTATATATCCGACACAGTTAGACACAGTTAATCAGCCAAGAACCACATCACTCTATATAAAAGCATATAAGATATCAACAGATACACACTCGAGAGCCAAAACAATGAAAAGAATATGCTGTTGTCCTAGCCCTATTCATGACTTCAGAGAAAGACTAATAAAGAAATAACCAGAGATAGATTAGTTTGAAAGATAATATTTAATAACATTGTTCTTCACTGAGGAACTGCATAGCCAATTGCTGCCCTCTCTCAAAAATATTGCCGATCGCTGATGTATGATGATGTAGACGCGCGAATACATCAGGCAGTGGTTTCTTAATGATCCAAAGATAAAGAAACATTTTGTTTGCATGAAGGAACATATTCCACCACATTTAGTCTTTAATACATGGAGATACTTTGAAACAAGAATTTTATTTTTACAAGAAATTAGTGAAAATCTAGAGAAAAAGAAAAAACACAAAACTGAAATAATTTCCTTGTCGTTGAATTTTCCACTCAACTTCCGCTATTATTCCCTCCTTCTGTGTGGATGACACGAAGACGTTCTTGGCAAATAACATTTTTGATTTCTTTTTTAAAAAAATCGCAATAAAAAAGATGGGAAAATCGTTCTGCTTGGTGACTTGAAACTGTCACGTACAAACCAGGCAAGTTGCTGCGAATACTTCTGCCTTTTTGGCATTGAAATAGATTGATTGCATGACGGAATGAACATGATTTTTAGCCTGGAACAAAGTTGATAAATTAACAAAAGAAAATCTTCTTGAAAATCGATACATATTACATGCCGTTTTATAGCAGGCCCCTACAGGTCTCATACAAAATTAAGGCTTTCTTTTTAGGGGGGGTGCACGGAAACAAATCTTGGATCTAAGTAAAAAATATTCCACATGTCACGTTATGCCCTGTTCGTTACTAGTTTCCAAACGTGAGAGGTGTCGCAGCAAAAATCAAATCAAGAAAGTTATTTTTTTAGCAGCTTACAGTTTATTTATGTAGAATATGGACATTCTTTTAATACACCCCTTTCCTTACAGATGCAGTTAGTTACCTAGCCTCCGGCAGGAGGAGGCAAAAGGCGGAACAACAGCTTACTTCGATCGTAAATCTTGCTCATATTTTTTAATCCCTTCTGGTTATTCTGCAATTGCTTTACTACAGTTTTCAATCAGTATACCTCAAAATAAATACAAGGATATATTTATACTTGTATTATTATCTCAATCACGAAATTATCAAAATAATCACTGTCGAATTTCAAATTCGACGTCTACACCTTACCTATACTTAGTTAAACATATTCATATCCAAAAGTTATCGCTTTTTTCATTCTTTAGTATCGTGGGTGCTCGGCGTTGCCAGGGTGTTTGGAGGTGTGTGTTGAGCAAAAAAAAAAAAGGTGGTAGTAGGCAGGCAGACTCGAACCCGTATCGTGAAGGAGGAAAAGAACGTGAAAAAAATACGTGACGTCTTTGCTGTCGCACCCATCGGCAAACCAGATGTGGCAAAGATTTAAATTAAGGTTAGTCAATCGAAAAAAGGGGGATGCCTTTCGAAAATATCGGAGAATAAAGCGACCCCTCCTTGTGGAAAAGTCCACAGTTGAGGGTGAAGGAATTTATGTTTTTAGCCAATTTTTCGATATTTGTCGTCCGAAGGGTCGATCTCCAAAACCATACTGTTCTCGTGAAAATCCGTAGCATCCGTCGAAAGTTTTAGGCAAACATACATACATACATACATAATACATACATACATTTAAACAGACAGGTGAGATTTATATGATAGATTATAAATTAAGTTAAATACTTTTCAACGCAATATTTCCGTGAATACCTCCGATTTTTATATCCTTTTTATTATTGGGCTCCATATTATATTCACCTCTATTTTTCTTGGATGACCAAACTTTCTTTTTTAGACATCTAAACCTGACATAAATCTTATCCCTTGGTCTACACCTCGCCACACATCTAGTAAATCCTTTTATCATCGAACAAGTTACTGTTTGTTTATTCTTCATTTAAAATTAAGTTTAATACGTGTTTTTCAAAAAAAAACTTCACTTACAATTGTGTAGATAAACAGTAAAAAATCAGAGCTTTATATGTTATTCGCCAGTATATTGTTGCATGGTCAGCCTTTGTTTCTCGACTTTTAATTTGATTTTATTAGCGAACTATTCTCACGACTTTAGTAACGACGTACCCAACAACATTACATGGTGAAATGAATGTAGAGAATGATATCTTGCAACTATAGAAGTGTTATTTGTCTTCATTTAGTATTTCTGTAGTACAGTTACTATATGATGCTTATATATATATATATATATATATATATATATATATATATATATATATATATATATATATATATATATATATATATACGATGGACGTTCCAAAAGTAATGCCTCCTATTTTTCATTCTGTTGGAATGGATCAAGTGGAATGCAAATTGTATTGTTATGGTGACTGACTTATGCAGTCATAACCTGAAAGTTTTCTTTCTCTGTTGCAGTCATTGAGGGTTTAAGACTCTAAGAAAGCACAACTTGCCAGGGACGTGCGTCAAAAGCCGAGATATGCCATTGAATTCCTGGCAAAAGTTCATTGAGAATCAAGATGACTATGTAGAAAAAATACATTCTGGAGCACAAAAGGTCGTTCGTTTTATATATATATATATATATATATATATATATATATATATATATATATATATATATATATATATATATATATATAATAAAAGGTTTCAGTTATACAAAGGTAGCATATTTACACATTTTCGAACATGTTTCAATCGTAACTATCATAAGCACGGCATCTTCAGCCTTCATTCAAACCCTTAATTTATGTCTCCATGAAGATGTCGAGCTTATTAGAACCTGCTCCAAAATGTGTATCCATGCAATGTTTGTATAAATAAAAAATTTAAATATAACTTAATAGTTTCATTTATAATTAGGCACTATTATATAAACACACTAAAGATTCTCCTGAAAACTGGATTAAACTCATATAAATATATATATACACACACACAGGCGGAAAAAATAAAGTCCGCACTTGTAATTTTTTCAAAAACTGCAAATTTAAACTAAATTTAATGTTACTGTTTAAACAAACTATTCCTCATTTGATTGGCCTTTTATTCTTCTATCATTTTACCTGTTCGTATTTGACTTTTAATTGAAATATTCTAGTGTTCACGTCAATTTTTAATAATAACTTCAAATTGAGGAGGGAAAAAGAAACTCAGCAAAATGGAAAATTGTTATTTACATGAAACTTTAGGACATTAATGCAACACAAATACAACAGAAGCACAATGAACTAGTTAATATTTAGTAGCATAGCCCTTTTGCACTTTGACAGCCTGCAGGTTTTGGGGAATTCCTTGAATTAGACTGCAGCAATACTCCGGGGAGAGGGTATCAAACTTTTCTTAAATTTTTGTCCAAAGTTCTTCCAAATTTGAAATTTGATCATTGCATAACTGTTGCTTGATGCAATGCTATAGGTTTTCGATAGGATTGAGGTCTGAAGATCGTGCAGGCCAATCCAAACACGGAATATCATGCACTTCCAGGAACCTCTTGACATTGCCTGCTGTGTGAATGGAGTCATTATTCTGCATGAAGATGGGATTATCATCCAAATTCCAACCAAAATAGGGTAGAAAATGCTCAGTCAACATATTAATGTACTTGGTCGAATTAATTCGACCTTGCAAGCGAACTAGAGGCTCTGGGCCATTGGTACTTATAATGCCCCACACCAAAACTGCACCTCCACCACCTTGCAGCGTTGAAACTGAGCACCTACGATTAAATTCTTCGTCATTTCTCTGAAAAACGTACTGCCTACCATCACTGCCTAGCCTATTGAACTTGCTTTCATCGCTAAAAAGCACTTTTGACTAATATGAAGAGTCATGATCTTCATTGCATCTGACGAAGTCCAGACAGTACTTTCTGTTCTTTACAGAAATCATTGGCTTACATCTTGCAACATATCTTCGCAAATTAAATTCCTTTAATCTGTTCTTGACAGTAGAAAGAGAGCACTTTTTAACAAGATTGCACTGTTGTTGGATTTGGGGAGTCGTTTCAAATCTGTTTCTTAGGCTGCGGATCTTGATAGCATTGTCTTCCTTGTTAATTGTAATCCTAGTACGACCAAATTTAGGGGCATCACAGACACTATCAGTGTTTTTGTGCTTTTACACAGTCTTTTGTACCGTTTTCTCATCACATTTTAATCTGCGGCCGATTTCTTCATTGGATAAATCAGAAAGGTGGAGATTAATGAGCTCCTGACGATCACTAAGAGAAAGTCATGGCATATGGACTAAATGATACGTTGTATAACCTGGAACAACAACAATTACGATTAGAGATGCTTTGTTGCTTGTTAGTGGATATTTTAAACTGATTTAGGGGCGATAATTTAAGCTGGTTTTAAGCGAATTTGTTGCTGCAGACTTTCTTTTTGCCTCCTCAATTTGAAGTTATTTTTTTTTTAAATTGACGTGAACACTAGAATATTTCAATTAAAAGTCAAATATGAACAGGTAAAATTATAGAGGAATAAAAGGTGAATCAAATGAGGAATAGGTTGTTTAAACAGTTACATTAAATTTAGCTTAAATTTGCAGTTTTTGAAAAAATTACAAGTGCGGACTTTCTTTTTGTCGACACTGTATATATATATATTTTTTTTTTTTACATAGACGTCACCACTTATCAAGGCCGATAGGCCACTCAAGGATAAGGGTTAAAGAGTGTAGAGTAGTCAAAAGGACAATATAGTAATCGATAGTAATGGAAGTTCGGTAAATTTGTTAACCTAAGTGGAACGGCTCATCAGAAACTTGTTCACGTTGGACTTGAAGACAACCATATTATAGAAAGCTGGAAAGCAGGAAAACGGAATATATATATATGTGTGTGTGTGTGTGTGTGTGTGTGTGTGTGTGTGTGTGTGTGTGTGTGTGTGTGTGTGTGTATGTGTGTCTGTGTGTGTGTTGCCCACCTGCATCACTTTATGTATGTTTGACTCAATGGATATGGATTTAGAGTTAAAGTTGGCTTCTGTTCCAGGGTTCGAATCATGTGACTGGTTTAAGTAATTATTTTTGCACTAATGATTCTGCAAGGATAAACGTATGCATCTGTAGACATTTATTATTTAATAACTGCACACGCACACACATATATATATAACTGTTATTATTATTTTCGTCATACTTAATCTGAAATTACACATTTGTTTCTATAAGGCCTTTTCCTAAATATATTAATGATATAAAATACATTGTAAAATATAACTCAGTTAATCACAAAAAAGTTTTTAAATAGAATTTTATTACTAAAAATATTCACGAAATGCTCACTTCTTATGAAAGCATCTATTCTTGTTTTTCTTTGCATGATTTTATTTGTTAGTTCTTTTCCTTTCAAATAATTTATGGTTAAATGGTACCAGTTCTGAAAAGATTAGAATCACATACTTAAAGAGTTCTTAGATATCAACAAGATTCATCATGTCATCATGTTCGATTGTCTTTATTGAATTGCATCGATCTTCATATTAAACATTTGCTTTGAATTCTTGCCAAATTCAACGAATCTGATAGGGAAAAATGGCCAACACTTCAATTAGCTTTATAATTTATTCTTTATTACAAAATAGGCACAGACCAGTTCTACAAATTAATCCATACTTTTGCCTCATATTTTAATAGAAATGGTGACAGTTTGATTCTCACCTTTTATTACTAAACTAGCCTGGGTGCCTGGCGTTGCTTGGGTGTTTGGAGCAAAAATAAAAAGAATTGGTCATAGGAAGGCAGGTTCAAATCCGTACCGCGAAGGAGGAGAAGAACGTGAAAAAAGTATGTGACGGTTTTACTGTCGCGCCCATCGCCAAACCAGAAGTGGCGAAGGTTTAAATTAAGGCTAACAATCGAAAAGAGAGGATGACTTTCGAAAATATCGGCGAAAAAAACGACCCCTCCTGTAGAAAAGAGCCCAGTTGAGGATGAAGGAATTAATGCTTTTGGCCAATTTTTTTTTATATTTGTTGTCCGAAGGGTCGAATTTCAAAACGATACTGATTTTGTGAAAATCCGTTGCCGTTATCAAAAGTTTTTAAGGCAAACATACATACATACATACATATATATATATATATATATATATATATATATATATTTAACCGGATATTTGCCCTTTATATTATAGATATCAACATTAACCCCAAATGACTAATTTAAATATTTTTATTCCATTTCCTGCAGTTTCTGTCCTATAAAAATACGGCTGCATTCACCCTAGGCAGGTTGAATCGGTTTCCTTCGATGGAGTAACTATCAAGGGAATATTAAATTTACAAGCAGTTTCTGGTCATATGTTTATAATAGTTAGGGGAGTTGGCGAGATTAGGTTTTTGCTGTTCTTACAGAGAGGTGTTGAGGTCCTCCTATATACAGCGCCTGGTATTTCCAAATGGTAATCTATTTAGCACTGATCAGACTCAACATTGCTTCATTTCGGTGAACTGACGAGAGTCGGTATATTAAAGTGATTATGCCGTATATTTTCCGTCCTGTAGATGAGTAATAAAGCATCTTTTTACTACAACCCACATTGTATCTGTTTTTGTTTGGGGGGGAGCACAGAGATAAAGAGTTAGATATTCATAAGTGAAACTTGGTGGTTAAGTCTAGTAAAGACTGAAGTCTATTTGTAAACTATATGGTTGGATTGCAGAAGTGAATGTGAATTTTGTTAATGAAACCATTTTGGAGAGAGAGAGAAGAATAAATAGATAGTACTTACAATTTATGTTGATTTCAATTTTTTAATAGATTAGTTTTATTTGGAAATTTAATGTCAATTTCTCACTGTGGCCTAAACAGCATATCATTAAACAGTAATAAAACAAGGACTGTTAAACATTGGTTGACAAATTGATTTGTCCACGAATGTTTAACATACAAAAACGTTTATTTCTACCAAATATCTTTGGATTTCATTCAGTGAGCATTGTGAATTCTTTTAACGATTCCATTGGCGGCCTTTATTAGATGTGGTCCTGTAGTAAAGGGAGGTAATTGTGACATTTTTTTAATACTACACACTGTGTATCCTCTTTAGAGGCTCACACTGTTTTTCTTATTTTATTCCTGCATTCGTATCATTGAATAGTTGTACAGATGTCAGATTTTCTTCTGTGATAGATTAAGACATGCTAGAATTGATTCATTTCGAGTACAAAACACACATACATGTTTTTATGTCATAAATCTAAACTCAACCTTAATGACTTACTTAAATATTTTTGTTTTGATTTCCCCTAAAACTAAGCGAATTAGCTTTTCTCTATAACACATTCTTCTTTTCATAACATTTGTCAGAAAAGGTCGAGGAAAAAATGGGTAAGGAATGATAAGAGTCGATTTATAAGAGAGCTAAATAAAAACTTCACCAGAGAGAGGTTAATTGGAAGTCGGTTTCTAAAAGCCGTTCAATGCATACCAACATGTAAAACAGGTAACAAAATGATGATGACGATGATCTATGATGGCAAGGACAAATCCGTCAATGGAAGAGTTGGGGTTAATTGATGTGCAGGAAATTATAAATAGTAGAACTTTTAATTGGTTTAGTTGTGTGCAAAGGATGTCTGTGGAAGATGTAATCAAATTAGTTTTAGCAGGGATAGGTGTGTCACAAAATTGGGTAACCCTCAAAGGAATTTGAAATAGTTAGTGGTTGAAGACATTTTTTGATGAATAAAGAATACTGTGGAAATACCGAATGAAGACGTCTAATCCTGTCACATGAAAATAGAAGTGTAATAATGCCACGAATATCACAACTATACAGTCTCTCATTGGAAATTTTAAACGTCATTAACTGAGATGGCAGAGTCAGCTCGTAGGAAAAGTCCAAGGAAAACATAGGAGGAATTGATAAGAAATATTTTGGAAAAAAAAGAAGGATGGATAAAGATGGGTCAGTTTAGAAGTTACATTTAATTTTCTTTCTTACTGGTTGTTGTTTCAAATGCATTACTGGAACTAAGTCAGTCAGTCAGCGTTCTTTTTCTTTCTTTTTCCTTTGTTTCTTTCTATTATATTGAACCAGATGAAAGAGAGAGAG
>NC_136512.1:38773327-38800827 GCF_053919585.1 Euprymna scolopes | reverse complement strand
AGATTTTCACACCTATCAGTATTTTACATCTCTTTAAAGTCACCATTCGGCTGGAGTACCGAAAGATTAATGGTTGGTGCACCAGCCACATATGGGCTGATGCACCAACCATTAATCTTTCCCTCTTGAGTAAGGTGCAAAAAAAGAATCCCTATCATAATAGGTCCCACATTGTCTACCAAGCTACAGCCCCTGTCCAATCGCTGCAATCTTGCATTCTTGTGCTTTTGCAAGTACTTCCACGTAACTTGTTCCAATTTACTTGCCTCCTTAACGTAAATACTCCGACATGCAGCAAAACCCCATTCCTTCACTGTAGAGGTTCCCAGACGTTGGAAAACCTGCTATTCTAATAACTTTCCTCCTCGGAATGCTTGTCTTTGGAATTCTCTTCCTGGCCCCTGTTTTTCTGATGCTACCAAATTGCAGAAATTGTAATGTAATGTGAACACATATCTTGCTGCACAACTCCCGACAAAGGATTCCCTATATAAATCTGGCATTTAATTTACAAAACCTTCTTATGTCTCAGTGGCAGTATGCCTTGTTTGAGGCGAAGAAAAAGTTTTAAAAATAAATAAAAAAGATAAAAATTTTCTTTGACTGATTCTTTAAAATGTTTGTATGCTTGAATATATAGGTGCTTGTGCATTTGAGTATATGAGTGTTTGAGCATGTTTGAGTATATCTCTGTTTGTGTTTTTAAATATGTGTGTGTATATTTGAATGTTTGAATATTTAAGTATTTCTATGGTTGAGTATTATGTTTCAGTATTTGAGTGCTTGAATATTTGAGTGTTACGTATTTGAATATTCGAGTATTTGAGTATTTGAATGCTTGTATATTTGAGTATTTGATTGTTTAAGTGTTTGAATAATCAGGTGTTTACGTATTTAAGTGTTTGAATATTTGATGGTTTAAGTATTTGAATCTTTGGGTAGTTGAGTGTTTAAATATTTGAATATCTGATGATTTGTTTGAATATATGTATATTATTTCAATGTTATTACATTTAATGTTGAAGTTGACAGTTTGCACATCTGTTTTATGATTTTCTTTAAGATTTTCCTCAGATTAATGATAGACCTTGTAACTTGCCTTCTTTTGCAAGCTGGGAGTTTTACATCATTTAAATTTGAATTTTCTATAGTTTTAGTTCTTATTTTTGAGGAGTCATTCTCTGTGTCCCTATTTACTTGCGCCCCCATGAGAGCAAAGTTAGTCACAAGGTTAGTTTTATATTAGATATAATCCATCTCCTTAGAAAGAGGCATTTTAGATTGGGACACAAATAAAAACATTTTCTCAATCATGAAGGATTTCTCATTCCCTAAGCGAGCACAGAAATAATGAAAGAACAGATACAACACTTTGTTTCTAGCCAAAAGGTGAGTTGATTTAGTAATCCGTCTTTACATGCCTCCCAACGAGGACAGAGTTAGACAGACCGTCAATTTTTAAACTGAGGAAAATCCAGATTCCAAAAAAATTAAGAAAAATGCGTCAGTCGAAAATGATTCTCCTTAACTGATTGAGGACAGAACAGATAAAGTATAGTATCAGAACAGATCCTACACTTTGCTCCTAGCCCAACATTCTCTGTATCTGGTGAAATGATCCCTGGTACTTAATATTATAAAAAAAATTGTATTTTCCTTGTCATGGTGAAGCTAGGGCAGAAACGGTGTGCATAAGTCTACTGTTGGGCGTCGGATCAGACAAAGAGCATTCGGTTGCACTTTATATTCTTTTTTATCGTACTCATTTAGCCTTTAAAATTTCCGTGGTAGGGTTTTGAACTCTGTCAATCGCATATTGTCTTAAAGGTCATTTTGTATTTGTTCAGATTTCATATCAAATAACTTAGTATGGCATAAGGCTGCTGGTTCTAAGAGCTCGTTAGTTTGGTAGAAGTACTGGTAGATATACCCGGTGTTGCCGGGTATTAAACATAACGTTAAATTCCTTAAAAAAAAAGGAGTAAAAAAATGGAAAGAAACTGAGACATGCGCATGTGAGTATTATTTTTTTTTTCTAAACTGTTTATTCTTTGGAAGTAAAAAAAAAAAATACTTGAGCTGAAATCGAAACCAAAACCTAAAAACAGTGAGTCAAGTACGATAACAATTAGGCTAGCTTGACATGATCTTTAAATAGTGTTTTCGAACCTACTTATTCTATACATAAAGAAGCTGTCATGTGAACGATTCACGCATGAGCAGTCATGAGACAGTTCACAAACAGATAAAAATTCGATGAGCCCCACATACCAATGTTTTTCTATTTTGACCTCTTAACAGCTCTTTTCCCGAGATGAAAATCGATTAAAAAGTTTTCTACGTGTCTGTATACTCCATATACCAAATGTAAAGTCAGTAGATAAAAAAAATTATTGAGTATATAGGTTAAAAGTTGGCCTCACACACAAACAGACACACACATTCTAACTTTTATAGATATATAGATTATATACTAGATATACCTACACGCCATTGCCCGGGAATGTTTTACTTTTATTTTTGTTTTGCTTTTCTATTTTTATATTGCACAAATACATTTGCATTTTCGTTAATTGAAGATATCAAAACTTAAAATGTAAAACCACCTACCAAAATGACAGAACTCTGCATCAGATAACCTGAAAAAGGTTGATATAGCGCTAAACAAAAACAACTAAACGAAAGAACTCAAATTTCGGCCATGATGAACAGCGATTTACATTATATAATTAGAAGAACTGAAGTGAACAGTGTATTCGTATCACATGCTATAATGGCTGCTAACGCTGATTCTTAATCTCTCACATATACCTGTTTTAGGTTAATGAAACATGAAAGCAATTGAGGTAATTCTAATACCATAAGTATCAATGCAAATGTAATTAGGACCAACGGAAGAGAAAGTAACGAAGTTGTTTTTCTTTTTGTATAATTATATTGAACTAGCATTCTCGACCCGATGTAGCCCGATGCCGTTTTTTGACTTTAATTAATAATTTATATGATCGAAATAGAAAATAGAAATAGCAGTTTCATGGATCTGTTATTTTTTAAAAGCATTTTCCTGCGCCTGTCACATTTCAATTGAATTTTATTTATTTCATTCACACTTCTCTATCTTTATTCAACCATTCATTAATAGTTCTTATTATACTGAACTAGACGTCTTTAGCCAGAGTTGTCCGGGAGTCTTTTTTACTTTCATTAATAATATGGATTCCTTTGTAAATAGAACCGTTATTTGGATCATCATCATCATCATCATCATCATCATCATCATCATCATTATCATCATCAGTTTAATGTCAAGTTTATATACTGGCATCAAGACAACTTTAAGAAATTGATTTCCCAACTACTCTATACTTGACTAGGTTTTTATCCAGTTGCACACAAAAATTAAAACTTATAATTGAGACAATCAAGACTGACTCCTGTAACAGATACTACACTTTGATCATAGCGCAAAGATCAGAATGAGACTCACTTAGAACTGATTGCTAATCAACACCTTTAATCATTTATGCAGTGTTATGTAGGTACATTGTATATAGGTTTAGATAAAATAAAGAAAAAATGGCATACATCATTTCATTACTGAAAATACGAGGGTCGTTCCAAAAGTAAAGTCTCCTTTTTTATTTTTTAATTAAAAAAGTTAAAGAGTTACGAAGACGGGGATTGTACCATTAAAACGAGCGACATTTCATGCTACAGAGTTTATTTTTCTACACAGTCACCAGCTTTCTCAAGGAAATTTTGCCAGGAATTCAATTACGTATCTCTGCTATTGATGCACGCCCAAGACGGGGGTTGCTTTATTAGAGTTTTATACCATAAATATCTGCAACAGAGAGAGAGAGAGAAATCTTTCAGGTTATGAATAGATAAATTTAGTCATTATAACAATGCAATATGCATTCCCTTCTGATATATTCGGGTGGAATAAAAAATAGTTGCATTACGTTTTGAACTCCCCTGTAGGTGTGAAGTTTCTTTAGGCTGATCTTTTTAAAATGTGGGAATCTTTCTGTCAAACTCGGGAATTTGTATACGGAATTTCAAAGTGAACCTGCTAGTTAATCTAATTAGATTATTCTCGCTCACTCACCATCACCTGGTAGGAATATCACTTATCTGAATTTAAGTTCTTTCATTTAAACCTAGTACACAGAACAAACAGCTTCAATGTATGGATCTTTGTTTGATTATGACAATGATGAATAAATACTGGTTTGGATCTACTTCTTCATAACTATGCAAAAATATGAATGTTTCAATGAGATCAACCTTTAACCATTTTTTCTTCAAAGTAATTAAATTCATTCTTGTCCGTCTCTACTCGTATGACAGCTGCCTTAGTTTACTGGCATAAAATCTACTTCCGGCCAACATACAACGTCCATGTTGTTCTGTAATTTTTACCTGATTTCACATTTTTCCTTATTAAGGATTAGAGTGGATTAGAGGACAGGAAGACGAGTAACGTTTTGTTTGAGCCCCGATCTTCACGTATTTGTTCACATGGTTCTTGAATCTATTGATCGATTCTGCATTCATTGTAGTCTCTGAGTCCGTTTCAATGTAACATCGTATCTTCACTGAATGATTTACTTTCAGAATATAAAACTTACTGATTCGATGAGGTTATCTCTTAACACTATTTTCCTAAGTAATTAAATTCATCTCTACTCATATGACAGATGCCTTAGTTCCCTTACATAAAATCAACAACTGGCCGCCACAAGATATCCGGTATAAACAATCTGAGTGGATTAACAGGCAGGAAAACGAGTTCTGTTTTAAAAATATGTGAAAATGGGGGGGGGGCCCATTTTCACATATTTTTCACAGTTATTGCCTCCACTGCCCCCCTCACCCTCATACACTGGAAAACAAATTTCGTACTACATAAACATTATGTTATTCTTAGTTATAATCGCTTCTAATAAAGATTGAATCTTAACCTCCATATTGCATACATTTAGAAATGATTGCTAATAATTAGGGCTGGAACGATCAATCAAAATTGGAAGCTTCAGAACTTTTGGTGTGCAGCAGAATCAGAAAATTTTAACCAATTTTCTGATGCCAAAACGATTCTTGTAATTTTTTTTTAAACTTCATTTTTTATCGCTGGTTTCAATGATAAAATGTTAAATATTTACTAATTTCAAAGTACCAGTCTAACTAAAATCTATGGATCACGCCCATAATTGCAGTTTTGTAGTTGTGAACGTATAATAGATGAGACTTTATCGTAATTCAGAAAACAAAAAAAAACTTTACAGCTAAATATGTAGAGGTTATAGAAGGATAGAAATCGAATTCAGAGTAACAGAATTGATAATTGTATCCGAATCAGGAAACATTGGAATCGTCCCATCACTATTAATAATCCTCTTTATTCATGGCGCCATGTCGTGTTGGGTATTATACATACACAAGCAGATAAACTAAATAAAAACGATCGACAGAAGAAACCCTTTTAGATGATTTTTTCTGCATTTATCACTCAAGCAAATCAACAAATACATAATGCATAAGCAGATATTATTTCTTTATTCAAATGAGCTGTTAACCGTTGATAAGCGAAATATTTTACGATAACGTGAGATTTTTTTTTTCTTATCATCCTCTTTGTGAATTCTATAAGCACAAATGTTATCGGCGAAGAATAATGTTCCACGTGTGACTATCAAGTCTGTGTGAAATTGACAAGAACAATATTTCTCAGTAAAACCCCCGAAAAATCTCTAAAAACATCCTCTTTTGTGTAAGGCTAAATTCTGACAACCTGCCTCGCTTTCATTTTTTTTTTCCTTGGAGAAAAATGCTTGAAAGCATTCCTTTTGAATCAAAGTTTTTTTGTTATTCATCTTTCCATCAAGTTTAAAAACCATTTGAAACCGATCAAATAGTCTGCAGTAGAATGTATTCAAAAGACAGCATATTCCAATCATATCAGGGGTTACCAAATTTTGTAGAGAGAAAGTTAATACTAGAAAATTTAACTATAACGGGTTGAGCAAGCTCCAAATGAATTCACTGCATCTCGCATCAAGGCAGTTCACTCTCACCAATCAGTACCTGAGTCCTTGGTATTTCGGTATCGAACATCAAACATGCAGCAGCTTGCTACTAGTGCCATGCTTGTCCTCAATGTCTTTATACAAGTCTGCAATTGGCCGCCTTTGCGTTTCTTTCAGTCACCAGGTGCGATTCGGGGTTAAAAATTCGCAGATAGATTCTTCCTCAGAGCGTCAAAGAACGTGTAAATTCTTCTTTTAAATCAAGTGTCTATGATGCTGGTCCTATTGCATCTTGCATGGAAGATGCAGTTTTGGGATTTGGTCAGATTAACAGATGCCTAGGTTACACGGAAGGTAGTACATGTCAAAAACCTCAAGTTTTGCACAGAGGCCAGATCTCACAACTGCACAGCAGTATTGTCACAAAAGTTCTAAAGATTTAACTTATGATTAATGTTGTAAAAGTTTAATTTTTTTTTAATTTATGATTGATAACAAAAATGTTCAAAAGGTTTAACCTTATGATTGACATCCAAAAGTTTACAAATCTTAAACTTATGACTGATGTTGCAATAGTTTACAAAGTTTCAAAAATTTAAATTATGATTGACATCCCCAAATGTTACAAATTTTATATTATGACCGACGTCGCAAAAGTTTACAGATTTTAAACTTATAACTGATGTCGTAAAAGTTTACAAATTTTAAATTATGACTGATGTCACAAAGTTTACAAATTTTGAATTATGACTGACATCGCAAAACTTTTACAGTTTAAAATTTATATTTTTATTTATTTATTTGCAGACTATTATCCTCATCTTTATAGTTGTTGTTTCACGACGTTTTGATCGACTATTCCTCTGGCCTTCATCAGGTTGTTCACCGTGACGGATAAGAATGCTGAATCTTTTATCTGTATCTGCAGAAATTACTGCCTGTCATAGTTGTTGTAGTTGTTGTCGTCTCACTATCATCTATGGAAGACAGTAATTACTGAAGATACAGTTAAAAGTTTCTATCCGAAGGTCAGAGGAATAGTTGGCAGAAACGTCGTGAAACAACAATTATAAAGATGAGGATAATAGTCCGTAAATAAATAAATAAAATATACAAATTACTCATCTCAAAAAGGATTCCAATAATTTAAAATTTATCATTGATGCTACGAAAAGTTTTTCTTTTCGTTTTGTTTTCAAATGGCATATTTCTAGGTGTTAATATTTGTTTATGTGTGTTTTTTTAAACATATTTTTTAATAACAAAACGTAGTTTTAATAACAAAATATAGTTTTAATAAGAAAATATAGTTTTAATAACAAAATATAGTTTTAATAGCAAAATATAGTTTTAATAAGAAAATATAGTTTTAATAAGAAAATATAGTTTTAATAACAAAATATAGTTTTAATAACAAAATATGTATTTTTAATAACAAAATATAGTTTTAATAACAAAATATAGTTTTAATAACAAAATATAGTTTTAATAGCAAAATATAGTTTTAATAACAAAATATAGTTTTAATAACAAAATATATATTTTTAATAACAAAATATAGTTTTAATAACAAAATATAGTTTTAATAACAAAATATAGTTTTAATAGCAAGAATACACTAAATATACCAAAAAAATGAAAAAAGAGAAAATAAATATTCAATCTCTACCATACAAAGTTATATCTAGAGCAATGGTTCTGTAATGAAAAACTGTCATCTATTTCAAACAATTAGATAGATGTGTATAACTTAATTGATACATTTGGAGGATTCCATGCCCAAGGTACTGATAACCGAAGAGACAGTATTCGGTTCTTTTGTTTTGCGATCGGCGCAATGATGATGCGCATCCGGTTTTGTTGCACAAATTCAATTTGATTGAATTACTCGCTTTCAACTTGCGCATTGACATGATTGATTAAACAGACGGAGAGGAGAAATAAGGAAGATCAATTGTGACAAGCATCGTTTACAATTTTTACCTCATCGTGTAACAACATCTATTCTGCCCACAATCGTTCTAACACATTCTGTTGGATAATAACACCATGTGTAATGACGACAAGTATCTTGTCGACTTCGTTATAGTGACATGTTATGTATTATACACTCTCTCTCATTCTCTCTCTTTATATATATATATATATATATATATATATATATATATATATATATATATATACATATATATATATATTTTTAGTGGAAATGGTAATTAATAAAAACTTAAGAAAGTGCTCAATACCGTTGTAGAGCAGATATGCGTTTTATTTTTTATTACTGTATCTTTCTGTTAAGTTACATTATTGTTTCAGCTACTTAGCCGTTTTATATATATATATATATATATATATATATATATATATATATATATATATATATATATATATATATATATATAAACACATTTATATGGTCGCGACACTAGACATGCTAATGTTTCGGGAAATGGCTGATTAAAATCAGAAGTCCTCGTCGGGCGACTTAATAAATAGTTGCTTTTCACAGAAGAAACCAAAAGATTGGAGGACTGGTTTCTTCTATGGAAAACAACTATTTATTAAGTCGCCCGACGAGGACTTCTGATTTTAACCGACCATTTGTTCGAAACATTTGCATAGCCAGTGTCGTGACCATATAAATTTGTTTATATTAATAAAAATATATCTTGCTCTTTTTTAATTGAGCACTCTTAATAACTTCATTAAATTCATTAGTTATGACACTAAATTACCTTTAACATGGTGTATATATATATATATATATATATATATATATATATATATATATATATATATATATATATATATACCGATGAAAACTGAAGGATCGGTCGAAAATTATGTACCTGTAAAAAAAGTTAAAAAATTTTTTTTTCATAATATTATTTTGTATTCCTTCACGAAAAGTTATAAGCTTTTATACTTTTCGTATTCTTTTTTATACATTTCCATTCATATGTATATATATATATATATATATATATATATATATATATATATATATATATATATATATATATATATATATATATATGGGTACTTTTGCTAGTATGTATATATATATATATATATATATATATATATATATATATATATATATATATATATACTAGCAAAAGTACCCATCGTTGACTGGGTTCAAAAACAGCCTACAGAAAATGGACTCTGATTTATGAAAGTATGATAGGTTATTAAAAGGAAAGGTTGTAAAGAGATAACTTAGAATTTGGGGGTATCAAAACCAAAGCAAAATATGATGAAAGTAAAAATAAAATAGATAAACCCCACAATTTATTATACCATACCTGTTCACACTGAAACACTTATCACAATATTCTGTGGATCTATATTAAAAAACCTTGTTAAACTTTGTGACATATTTCCATTCTATGGAGGTCAAGCGCGAACGAACACCTCATAATTTTATTATACCATATTTCTTCAAATTGAAACATAATTATCAAAGTATACTTACGCAGATAGATATGAAAAGTCTTTGTTAAAGTTTGTGCCTATTTCCATACTATGGAGGCCAAGCGCGAACGCAGATCCTAAAATTTTATCATACCATCCCTATTTAAGTTAAAATATACTTATCAAAATATTCTTATGTACATCTATATCAAAAACACCTGTAAACGTTTTTTTTTATTTTTTAATTTTTTATTTCCATACTTTGTGGACCAGGCGCGAACGCAGACCCCACAATTTTAATGAACCACCATTCTGCGAGATCAAACATACCCATTCCTGTGTCTCGATACATCTTCTATCATTATATGTAATCAGTTTTTTAAAATAGTCAACCATGTAGGAGCCTATTCGTGACCACACACACAGACATTCAGCTTTATATATATATATATATATATATATATATATATATATATATAAATGTGCTGATAGCTGTGAGGGTTTTCATTTGCATTTTTATACAGTGCTCAATACTTTCTTAAGCAGAGCTGAATATTGTATAAAAAGTTAATGTACCTTTTTTTATACAATTATATTTTTATATGAAGTTAGGTATGTGCATATGCTTATATATTGGAATGCATAAGATTCACTCTTAAATTAAGTAATCGATTATTATGAATTTTGCAATGTAGCTACTAATAGTAAGATGGCGTAATGTTGTCTATATTTGGTTTAATTCAATTTTATCAAAGGAGGTAGGGCCCATCATCAAAATTCAAATCCATTCAATTTTTTTTTTTTTAATTTTAATATTAGGTATTAGGCATCAACTAATAAACAATCCCCAAAGTTTAGTTTCTTTGGCATATTTTAAAGGGGTTAACAGGCATAAAGTGGACACAACCTCACCTTTAAAAAATTTTAAATTTGCATTGAATTCGATCTATCATCATTAGACACCAATTAAGCATCATTCTTTGTTTTAATTTCTTCTGAAGATTCCTTAAGCTTAAGTCATAAATTTTCATAATTTTCTAGAATCAAAGTAATATAATGGATTTTTATAACAATGGAAATAAGGATTCTGGACATAAAATAATCAAATTATATTTTGTTGTTTCCTGAGACAGATGTATGCCAATAGTATTTGAAACTTATTTTTGCTCTCTCAGAAAAAAATCATGCATCAAAAAATGGTGCTTAAGTACAGTTAATACTAAACTATATCGTTATTTCCATGGCAGGTGCTCGTCTGAACTCCAATCTCTGGTCCCTCCTCGCCAATCTTTCACGAAAAACACCCGTCTAGCTGAATCCACTGTGAAAAATTTCCCCCACTCTATATCTGTGCCTAAATCAAAACGTAGATTCCATGAACAAAGCTTCTTTCTTAGAACTGCACGCCTGTGGAACTCTGTTCCGTCTGCCTGCTTCCCTCCGGACTACAACTTGGATGTCTTCAAGTCCAATGTTAACAAATTCCTAATGAACCGCCCCCTTAACTAAACACTTCATCAAGTTTCCACACTAACGTAATGTACTTGCAATAACCCTTATCCCTGAGTGGCTTCCGAGCCTTGATAAGTGGTGATCACTGTGTAAAAAAAACAAAAAAAAAAAAAATGATTAATTTCTGTCATATCTCCAACAAATTAAGGAATATACCTAATAGTAATTTCATTTCTATGAATTCCAATTCGAAAATGAACAAAACCAAATCGATTTTTCCCCACTCATATTTGTTTCGAAATTCTCTGTTTGATCTTGAACGCTGAAAAGAATTCGACTGCAAATATTTTATGGGAAATTTATTTCAAAACAAAATTTCTCAAGCGATGAAATTATTACGAAATAATATTCACAAAAACCTAAAGAATAATTATTGATCTGTAACACTTATTGTTTCAAACTTTGGGACTAGAATTTCCCTTAATGTAAAACTTCTCCTAAATTATGGAATATTTGTGGGACCCGTGGAAATTGTAAAAGTTGTGGCACTTTTCCGTTCTATGAACGTCTGGTGCGAATTGGAAAACCAACGGTATTATTGTAACACCTTTGTTCTAGCTGAAACATATTTATCTAAGGATTCTTTCCAATGTAATCAATAATATAAATCTGACATGTCTGTTTAAATGTATGCATGTATGTATGTATGTGTGTATATATGTATATATGTATATATGTATATATGTATGTATGTGTGTAAGAGCAGGGCTGGTCTGAAGAACCACCTTCGTTCTCACAGAAAATAGGAATTGATGCATCTTAATCACATCTCCACATGTATGTATGTGTGTGTATAAGTGTATAAATGTGTATATAATTTTTTTTTTAATTTTAAAAATACAAGAAAATGATTGAGTAATCAGCAATAAATGAATGAGTAATCAACAATAAAGCAAGGGAAAGATGGCCTTCTTCTGTCAAGAAGTGACAATCACTATGTATGTATGTATGTATGTATGTATGTATGTATGTATGTATGTATGTCTGCCTAAAACTTTCGACAGAGGCGACAGATTTTCACAAAATCAGTATCGTTTTGAAGATCGACCTTCGGACGACAAATATCGAAAAATTGACTAAAAACATTAATTCTTTTACTCTTCACTGGGCACTTTTCTACAGGGAGGGGTCGCTTTTTTCGCCGATATTTTCGAAAGTCATCCCCTCTTTTCGATTGTTTAGCCTTAATTTAAACATTCGTCACTTCTGGTTTGGCGTTGGGCGCAGCAGCAAAGACGTTACTTTTTTTTCACATTCTTTTCCTCCTTCGCGGTACAGGTTCGAGCCCTGCTTGCCTACCTACCTACTACTACTTTTTTCTTTTTTTGCTCAGCACACATCTCCAAACACCCGGGCAACGCCGGACACCCAGGCTAATTTCAAAATAAATCTTGCTGTGGAAGTCTAACTCATGATTACTGCTAGAATTTTAAGAAAGGAAAACATGGTTGGCTCAAATGTTACATCGAAAATAAAATTTAATGATATTGGCTATAAAAGATCAAAGGATAATAAAGCATCCAAGCCAGAAAAATATTTCCTGTTATTCAGATTCTTTGGATCAGAGTCGGCCTTAGACCACTGCAACCTATTTGGCCACAGAGGGTCCAGCTCTTTCATAGGCCATACACTGTAATTGTAATTTTCAGTTATTATCCTTATCCCTACCAACACAATCCGGTTTGTATAGGGCCTTCGCAACAGTTAAGGCTGACCATGCTTTTGATTACTATTCTCATCTGGAATACTTTTTCCACGTTTCGGTTGATGTAACTTCCGATCTTCTATCTTGTCGAACTCAAGGGTCTTTTCAGAAATCTGCATTAAATTTCGAATGGAACTCTTTATTTAATCCTCGGGAGTAGCATGTTCTCATTCTGTCAGCCATGACTGGATAGAAATTTTAAGTAATTCACAATTGTATTTTGAATGTCGCCTTCACTGAGGATCGAACTTTCAACCTCCAGAAAAGTGTGACTTAGAACTGAATTTTACCAAGTACTTTGCTTTTATTTTTCTTTTGTCGTTTTTTATACTAAGCCACTCGAGGATAAGGATCAATGAGTTTGTTAGTTCTAATGTAAAACTTCTTGAAAGTTTTCAGCTTGAGTTCATTTATTTGTTTTCACTTGTTAACACACTGCTAAAGCAAAATTAAGGCTGGCTGATACTTGATGTGTGAGCATTTGGGAATAACAATATTGGTATGTAATTGGACAGCAAAATCTCCCTGCAAAAAAATAAAAATAATAATATATAGCCCTGAAGATATCTCTAGCACCTACGTCAGTATAAACTGCTAATTCAAACATGTTAACATAATGGAATAATCGCCCCCCCCTCCCTGCCCCCCGGGCGGAAGTTCTCTTCTCATTTCGTTTCGTTCGCTTTTTTTTTTTTTATTTATAGGATATGTGAAGATATGTGAAAATACTCCTAATTTCTGCTCGAATTATAGGGGAGGTAAATCTGGATAGAAAATGTTAAACTGAAAATAACAATTCTAGGATATTGGCTGCACAAAAAGCATAAGAAGATTAAATATTTCAACTAGTAAAATCATTTTATATATAAAATCAATTCAGGATGTTCTTCTAAAAATACGTCTCCCCACATGGAATCATTAATTATTTAATAAAATTTGTGATACTTTCTGCAATTCATATTGGGTATGAATATCAACATATGCATGACTTGCCCACTAAGTTTTAATCATGAATGTCCAACAGTCTTTGTTTTATTGCCATTTAATTATATACAAGAAGACTTTCAGAATCGTCTCATCAATATGAGGTGTGATTTTGAAAGAGCTTCACACTCACTGGATCTTTACCCCTGATTTATATCTCTTTTGTCTTAGTATGTAAAAAGTAGAAACAGGTGCATCATTGTTAAGTTTAGGTGTTCATCTGAAACTTTTTCACTATCCTTTACCATAAAGTAAATTAACACATTTTAATATGAAATTATTTGCTTTTAGTAAAATAAAAGAAAGGAGACATTATTTCATATGTACAATGCAAAATAGAGTATTATTAATTGGTCCTAAAGTTATCTTCCTGTGTTTAGATTAAAAATTGATCAATTGCATGATGGAAACCTATTTTCATTTAATCACTTTTACTCATCCAAAACGAGGTATATAGACACAGAGACGTAATAGGGGCTACTGTGATAGCGGCCATATTTATAGGGAGCAATCTACGTGGGGAGTTGGGCAACAAAATGTTTGTTCACATTAGATTTAAATTTCTGCATGCTGGTATGCTCAGGAAAACAGAGAGCAGGTATTGAATTTCAAAAGTAAATGGCCCAAGGAAAGAATCCATTAGAGTATAAAATTGTCCAAAATTTAGGAACTTCTAAAGTGAGGTGAGGTGGAGGGATTTTACTGCTAGCCATGTGGATCCGATGGATTTTCGTTTGGGTGTACAAGTTCATCGAAGCATATTCCATGGAAAATGCTTCTACAAAAATCACAGAAATGCAATATTGTGGCGATGGGGCAGGTACTGGAGGTTGGTAAACAGTGTGGGACTTATTCAGTTAGAAATTCTTTTTGGCACTTTCTCCAAAAAATGAGAGATAAGTCGTTGATGTACTAGCCCAAATGTGGAAACAATGATTTATGCATAGATGAATGGTGGCTTTATAGTGATATAAAATATTTGCTATGTTTTCTAGCCTGATAAAGGGAACGCACCTTTGCAGCAAGCTTAGCAGTATCTTCTTTGTATTTATTGCAATGCATATTGTCTGAGAATGTCAAGCCTAGGAATTGAACGTTAGATTCTTGTGAAGAAAACATCATAGCAAACTGAGGGTTAAAATAATTGTTAAAGAAAAGTAGATTTGTCTTGGTAGCATTGGATGTGATAAGCAATTTTGGTCACAATGGAAGTTTTTAACTCAGAAAAGGGAGCCTACATTCTTTTGTATAAATACTTGTTGAGGTAGAGTGATTTATAATCGATGTGGATTTTAAAGTGTGAAGGCAGACAGAGAGACGGATAGGCAGGCAAACAGACAGACAGACTCTTGATAAATGAAATTCTTTTGCACGAAAATAGTATGAATCCTAGACCACATTTATAATTGCTTCTTTTTTCTGTAATAAAAACAAAATGGCTTCTGAACGTGGTCGTAGGTCTTGTCTTACAAGTAGCTTCTTTTTTCTAAAAAACACAAAATAATTCATTTTTCATTTTTCGTTGGCTTTTATAAAATTATATTCTATAAAATAATAGTTTTATAAAATTATATTCTATAAAATAAGAGTTTTATAAAATTATATTCTATAAAATAAGAGCTTTATAAAATTATATTCTATAAAATAATAGTTTTATAAAATTATATTCTATAAAATAAGAGTTTTATAAAATTATATTCTATAAAATAAGAGTTTTATAAAATTATATTCTATAAAATAAGAGTTTTATAAAATTATATTCTATAAAATAATAGTTTTATAAAATTATATTCTATAAAATAAGAGTTTTATAAAATTATATTCTATAAAATAATAGTTTTATAAAATTATATTCTATAAAATAATAGTTTTAAAAAATTATATTCTATAAAATAATAGTTTTATAAAATTATATTCTATAAAATAATAGTTTTATAAAATTATATTCTATAAAATAATAGTTTTAAAAAATTATATTCTATAAAATAATAGTTTTATAAAATTATATTCTATAAAATAATAGTTTTATAAAATTATATTCTATAAAATAATAGTTTTATAAATATGTTGCTGATAAACATCGTCGTTAAAATCTAAATTTTCAGGTTTGAAATGTAAAAACAGAAACATTTTAGTTCTCGTAATAATATTCAATTCTACATAACTACTCTTGCTGCGTTCCATTTCTTGACAGAAAAAGTTGAGTTGGATAGTGTAAGCCACTCTCACAAACTCATATTTAAAATATCGTTTCTGGCAAATATTTTGCTGCTTCTCACAAACGACCCTTGAATAAGACTTTCACCGTTTTTCCCCACTGAATCAGCATCAAAACATCAATAGTTCATATTAATTGTAATACACTTGTTCATATTAATTGTAATACACTAGTTCATATTAATTGTAATGCACTAGTTTATATTAATTGTAATACACTTGTTCATATTAATTGTAATACACTTGTTCATATTAGTTGTAATACACTAGTTCATATTAATTGAAATACACTTGTTCATATTAACTGTAACATTCATTATTGTAATAGTTCATATTAATTGTAATACACGTGCCTTAATTAAACCGTATTTCTATGAGTTAGAAATTTACTATTGTATCATTAATATACGGTTAGATCGACGAGTGTTCTGTGCGACCATGGAAATACGTTATGTCGATTCCTCTCCTCCTCTGCCAGGTTATTAATTTTATGATATCCTAGGAGGTCCGTGTGCCACCTCTGTCTGGAGTCAGCTTGAAGGTTTTCTCTTCTTGCTTCTTTGGAAGAGAGGGAGACTGTATACCTGCAGACAGGCCTGTACTAAACGTTCAAATGAGATTTTGAAATGCCAAATCAGACAAGTCACAGACATGCCGAAAGATTGGCCTATCTGGGTCGCTCTTTGATGAAAGTGGTTCCTTGAGTCCATGTAGTTAAGAGAACTTTTTCTGACCCCTTGTTCATCTAATGCCGAGCTGTGCTTAAAGTGTTGCCAGTGATAAGGGCAGGAAGAGACTATTAGGTTTTTTGTGGAGGGCACTGCTTATGGAGCGGCTGGGATAGTTGAAGGAATGGAGCCACTCTCAGTGGAGTTGGGCGCTAGGCCAGAGTTATCTTAAAAACTCTGAGCATTGTTTGGCTTGGCGATTGGTTCGAAATGTGCTGCTCCATTATGACAAACTATTCACAGATGATTTGAGGAACAATCCATCGTGAGAATGCTGAAAGGATGATGAAGAAGAAATTGTTGCGCATACTTTGTTTACTTGCAGCAAACTTTGGTGATTCTGGGAGTATATCAGTGAGGTAATTACTTGCATCGATGCTGAGCATCCAATGATCTTGAACGTATCATTTATCATCCACAATGTAACTCTACCATTGATTATGGAAAAAAATGGTGTTTCTAGTCATCATTAGCTTAGCGATGTGAGTTTCATGCCTTGATGAGGTTTATACAGTTATATCTGCTTCTGATTGGGATCTGGTTGTTTACTTTAAACATCAATCTTTACTTTAAAAATCTGATCTTAACTTTAATTAAGATCAGATGGAAAAAGAGATTGAATTCAATAAGTAAATTTGACAAGGAACCAGGTACAAGTCTGTGTTTCCTGCCAAAACATTGCACATGTGGCCATGAATTCTGTGGAAGCCATCCTTCAATTTTAAAAGACTCTTATCTAGTGAAATGAGTGAGTTCTGACTAGGTTTTTTTTTTTTTTGCTACCAGAGATTCTGCAAAGATGCCCACTCCTCAACAGCCCCTTATATTTTTTGTCCCTGGCTTACCCCTAAATTGCTGTTTTATATTTAGAAGAAAACCATCCATTCCCATCACTTTATTTTTGATATCCCACTTAGATTTCACTCTCTTTAAGAGACTGACCTGCTTATTTCCATATCATCCAGAAAATAACACTTACTAACACTTAGCAAAAGTGTTGCAAGGTCCTTACTAATCTACTCCATTTGGTATTTGGTGCACTTTCTTTATTTTTCTTTATTTTTAGGAGTTTATTCATTGTCCCACTCCCCATCATGACTCATGTATCTTTTCTTTTGTAAATAACACTTCATTTAAACTATTTGGTAATTTCGTAAATAGGGTGAGGCTATCGACTGAATGCGGTATTTTGGTGATAGTATGTAGAGTAGAGTTAATCGAAAAAGTATTTGAAAAAATGTCTGACCATGGGCAACTTCTTTTCTCCAAAATGGACTTAATGCCTAAGCAAAACGAAAATTTTATACTTAGAAATTATTGTAACTTTTTTATGATGTTTAATAAAATCCCAGGCCTTGTTTTCTCTCTTTGAAAGGAGTTAGTTAATTGCTAGCTGTCTGAGGTGTCGCAACTGGGAAATTCTAACAGAACTTTCCAGTCAATTTTTAAGGGGACAGAATTCATATAATCTATATATAGGCGGTTTTTTTCTGTCAGCTGAATTAAGATTCTCTGCAATTCTAGGAGCCCCCTCCCCTACACACACACTGCAGACTTCGGAGGTAGGGTTAATTTATTGAGGCACCCTTGCTGAGGAAAGCCGATGAGGCTTCTAAGGCATTTTTGTAGGGTTGAGTGATGTTCTTCTTGGGTGATACTTTTAATCCCCAATCTTTTGACATTGTGTCACGTTTAATCAAGAGTGGGGAGTTTAAATATTAAAGGGAAGGGAATTATAAGCATTCACTTGAGTTTGTGGACGTGGCTTCAACTTTTTGGGGAGTAGTGGTTGTAAATGAAGATAGCTTCTCAATTGGCTTTCGTCTATTTTGAGGTTCTTAAGTTGGCCAAGAAATACTTCAGCTTACAAAATTATTTTAGAATTAACTAGTTTTTCAGATTCATACAATTAAAATCTTTTCTTTAGAGTTATTATACGGATATGTATCGTTTGGTATTTTACTTAAATATGAGGTTCTAAAAAATAATATTTTGCTTGCTTTTTGTGGTTTTAATATGTTTTCTTTTTTACTTAGTCATTTATTTGTGTATAATTTTCCTTGTTTGTTTCTTTATCTATAAGGTAATCTATTAATTTCAAACAAAATTAAATATTTAGTATATGCAAAAGAGAATAAGCATATCCATAGACTAATGAGGAGACAAACATATCATTGAAACAAAACGAAAATATTTCAGTCGATTCAGACAGCCTTAATCATGTTCTTTTTAATAAAGCTTATCAGCACAAAATGATTATGGTCTGAATCGACCGAAATATCTTGGTTCTGTTTTATTGATGGGTTTGTGTCCTTATCTTTGTTAGATCTTTGCAATGTTTATCTACTATTCCATATACTAAATATTCTTCCTCTCTCTATATTTATATATATATATATATATATATATATATATATATGCATATTGGTTCTATATACATACATATTGTTTCTATATATATAGATTATATGTATAGTAAAATGTATATATATATATATATACATTCTATATATATATAAATTATATGTGTAGATATATTCCATATATATATATGTATGTACATATATATATATATATATATATATATATATACATATATATATATTCTATATATATATATATATATGTGCGCATCAACATTAATTCAAATGATTCCCAATCAAATGTACACACAAAGAACTCTGAATTGCATATCCTCTTTTACAAACTGAAACTTTAAACGCTTATATTTTCATATTGTTACATGGTGTTTTTTTCCTCAAACAAATCATTGTGTTTATTGTCTAAATACAATTCTAACTGTATTTATTTACACTTTCTAAGAAATGATGAATTCTGATTAATTCAGCCTACCTTCACATTTAAGAATAATTTTGAATGTAAGATAAAAGTCTCCAACAATAATTACCTGGGGAAAAGCAATAGACATTTTACATTAAAACTTTTAATCTTCTGTAAGAAATAGTTGAATACAAAACTTAATATTTTGCAAAAAGTCTTTAAAATTTAGATCACACAATTTTGAGTATTGAAAAAAATTTACAGAATTTTAGAAAATTCACAAAAATACAATTGTTGGAGGATTTTTTTATAATACTTTCAAAAACTTAGACAAAGTATGAATGTTGAAAATGCTTATATCATAATTTTGTACATTCACAAAAATACAATTAATAAAAAATAAAATTATAATAATTTTAAAAACTTGCAAAATATGAGAATCGAAAAAATTATATAATAATTATAAAAATCACAAAAATATTTTACTAAATTGTATTTTTTCCAGGTTGAATTATCATTTTTAGATCAATTACTTTTTCATGCTCTTTTGTATAATTTTAATCTTTTGTCTTTGGAAATCTTTTATAAATGTAAAAAAAAAAGTTTGAACCAACTCAGAAATTGCTTTTCTCCATCTGAAAATACGAAAACGTAATTTATTTTCATCACAGGAGATTTTGTTTAACATTCGTTCGTAATCAAATTAATAAGTAATTTATTCTCGTAACTGTATGCATCTTTGACACAATTTCTCATTCAAATGCAATTTGGTTTCTCTCCATAATTTACATACGTTTTTGTAACTTACACCCACATAAGAAACAGCGATTTACATAAAAATGTGTATATATTCAATATGTATATATCAAAGAATTGCATTCACATGTTCGCCAAAATCTTTGTATATGTCATATGTTTTATTGTGTGTCAATTTGCTGTCATGTATTAATGTAAGAATGCATATATGTGAATATTTTCTTTTATCCATGTGCATATACATATATATATATATATATATATATATATATATATATATATATATATATATTTACAAGACGTTAAAAGGAAAACTGTTTATATTTCTCTAAAGCTTTTTCAACAATTATTTCACGAGAAAAATCGATTGAATATAAATTAGTATATGTTATGAACGCCAGAGCATCTGAAATAACCATAGTTTCTTATTATTTTACTCTTATAATATATGTATATTTTTAATCGTTTTTATAATGAGAATGCCAGCATATTAAAGGATCGTAGAAAGCTATCACACTGCAAGAAATGGACGTGATGTAAAAGAAGAAAAAAATGAATGATTTATTTATTTTAGTAAATATTACTTGATTAATACTCTGGTCTCAATTTCTACACAGTGATCTAATATGTGTAACCGTGTTTCATAATATATTTCGTTGTAAAATCTCTTTATCAAATTTTAATTCTTTTCAAAACTCCGGAAACTCCTGTAGTTTAAACATATGTGATATTGTGTTACTTTGCATTACTACAGTCAATGGCATGGCTACTTCACAGCAGTTTAGATTTAAATGTTTTATAAAATTATTTCCGTTAAATTTATTTATTATTATCTTTATTTATTTTTAGTTATTTGGTTATGTTAATGTATTTTAATTGGTTGTTATTTTATTCGTTCAATTATTTCAATGTTAAACTTTTTAAAGATTTTTTTTAATATTAAATTGATGTTTCATCATTTCCATCAAAGCTGGGGTGTTCTTTAATTTTCACTTCTTCAGCATAATCAACTGGTCGAATTCTGTAGTCGTAGTGGTGTTATGGCAGTCGAATTCATAATCTCCTTCTTTCTGTTGTAGACGTTTTCATCCTTTACCTTCCTCTTTCGCTTATTTTTTTTATCCTTCATTCACTTTTGCTTCTTCCTTTCTTTCTCTTTGTTCATTTTACTTTCTTTACTCTATCTTTTGTCATTTGCAGTATTCGTCTAACTCCTAAAATAACTATTACTACTAATATTACTTCTTAGTATTTCTGCAGTGATGTGGTAATCTAATTTCTCACCTTCTCTTCTCCCTATGCTTGTTTTTCTTTTCTTCTATACATTAGGAAACGTCAACAATGGAATTGGGTTTAGCTCCATACCAAGTACCAGCCCCCCCCTTCTCCTTTTGAGGGACAGCAGCTATCTAAACCTATTGTTCTACTTTTCTTTTCTGGTTCAGTCAAAAGAAAAAGATATCCCTTGTTCATTCACTACACTACATAAGACTGGCGACTTCCTGTCTATGTAATGTCACTGCCAGGACACGTAGCTTTGCTCAAATATTAAATAAAAAATTTCATTCTATTTTTACCTTATGTGGCAATTTACTACACTAAACCTTTCTTTGCACACCTCTATCTAAATATTATTGCAAATTCTATTACATGAATATTTGGGGGGTAGTATAGTCTGCAGAGATCTAGTTTTAAGAATTATTCTTAGGAAATATATTTTATCATTTATAAAAAAATAACTGTTACATCAATATTTTTAAATATTATCCCTATTAAAGATTAATAAAGTAAAAAAACCCATCACGTTAAAGCTGGTAATGGAATAGGGGGGATTCATTTTTAATTTTAGTTTTTTTTTTTATTTGTTTTATTATATTTGTTTTATTTTAATTTATATTATTTTATTTTAATGAAATTAATTGACAAACTTTCTGGTTACTGAAATTGCTAAATGTTGACCAAAAAAACGAGGAGTTTTCAAAGTTTTTAGACAGACAATATTTGATGTCCTTTCCTAAAATAAGTAAGAGATCTAAGTTTTGGAATTAGTATTTATCATACCAATGCACAACTTTCCCTATAACCCAAGCAAGTTGATTTTTTTAAGTGAAAGATTAACCTACCCTAATGTACGTAATACAAGCTGAAGAATTTATAAAATTTATTATTACAATTTTGACAAATACTATTAATATTACCATATTTATACTGATATTTTGCTCTTATTTTTCGCTATGAACATTATTAATTTATATTCCATCGATTTTTCTCCTGATGCGACGATGGTAGATAGAGCTTTAAGGAAGTGTAAACCGTGTTCTTTTTTACTTCTATGGAAAGTCTTGTATAATGTGTTTATCGGAAATTATATTTATAAATATATATATATATATATATATGCCATTTTAGGATGCATTATTTAAGTATGAGTGTGTGTTTGCTGAGTTCTTATACGAATGTATATATTTATAACTTTTTAAATTTATCAACAAGTTTTTAGAAAAAAAGGCTTTAACTTTATAAAAAATCCATTTGCATCTTGGATTGTTTCACTTAGTTTTTTTGCTACAAACTTTGGTATTTTTACTTTGTTATGAATGTTTCTTTTAATTTAATTTTCAGTGTGTTTGTATTTTTTGCTGTTTTTTGAATCACTGTGGTGTCAAATGTCCCATTTACATATATATATAACATAATTCATTTATACTTAAAAGAAAGGGGAAAATATACTTGTTCTAAATATATATTACGAAAATGTCTATCGTTTGATTGGTGCCTCATCAGGAACTCATTGGAGTACATAACACAAAAACAAAAGTCTAAGTAAGTAAATTTATGAATAAGAATCCATGTAAGAAGTCGAAATCCAGAAGAAAAGAAAATCTGTGGAAAAGACAAATTAAAAGTCAGTCACTTGTTTTTTTGTTTTTTTGTGATAATTTTTTTTTCTTTTAATATCATTTTTTTAAAGAAAATTACAAAAGCAAAACTATAAAAAAAAATCAACAAATAAAACTCTCTAATTAAGTGTTTTGCCAGTATAAACTCTCAAACTTGATATTAAACTCCATAAACATGTATGTGGTTCTAATATAAAAACTCCGGAATTACTATTTTTCCCAGCCATTTTCTTAGTAAGTGAATTAAAAATGCTTAAATAGTTCCTGCTTTTGCCTGAAATTACTGCGTAATGTTTTTTTCTAAACCAAGCTTTTTGTATACAAAATGTACTTTTCTACTTCATACGTATATACTCTTCCTATACACATACACAAACAGTTTTATCTGCATACATTCAGGCAAAAGTTTTTGTTGTTTTGTCTGTATTGTTAAAATCATCTACATGTCGTTCATATTATACATTAAACTCAAAACAAATCCTGAGAAATATAAGAACTCGAATGTATACATTTTTTCAAAACATTAGAATTAAAATGAAAGATACTTTAAAAAAAAACTAAAGCTTACACATTGTTAATTACTAATAAAAGTATAATGGTATGTTAAATGAATGAGTATCCATACTCATTATTATTAAAGTTTTACTTGAGGTCGACTGTCTCTCTGACTCCAAGTTCAAAAGATTTAGATTAAACGTCCCTCCGATTCATAGAAAAAAGCCTATGAGATGATATTGCTGTTTTATTAAATATATCTTGTATTTTGAAAAAATGAGAAACATCCAATGGTAATCTTAATAAAAAATAGGGGCGCCGGACATCCTGACAGATTTCAATACTAGGCTGGTGTGTTGGAAGGGATAAGCTTTAGTACGTCTGTTTCCTTGTGTGGTCTGACTCCAACTGTTTGAAAGCAGCTAAAATACTTGCCTGGTTTCGCTTCCAAGAACTTGTTCAACACACTATATTCATACGAAAAATTGGCTTATGGACCAATTACTTACTGTAAAACTTTGTCTATTTACAAAAATAGAAAATAGTACACCAGAATTAGAGTTTATAGATCAGTTGAGAGTTTGACGGTTCCTCTGATTCCATGTTCGAAACAGCCAGATGAAATGTCCTTCTGATTCACGATAGAAAGTATGTTAGACGGGTTATTGTTTAACGGAAAATACTTTTTTTATTTTGTCAGAATAGAAAAGGAATTAATGAAGATTTTGTAGCTAGTCAAACACAGAGAGCAAATAGTGAAAGTGATTAGTTTAAGAGAAGCACGACCTCTCCTCCTCCAAATGTATTAGCCTTAATTGCAAAAAAGAATATATAAATTTTATAGCGAATAAATATATTAAAAACATTAAATAGTAATCTTAAAAAAAAATGATGTGTCCCTCATCGTGGTAGATTCCAAGAACTAGTGGAACAAACTGTATTTATACGTGAAGCTGTTTTCATAGGCCAATTACTTAGTGCTACACTTTGTCTATTTACGAGTACATCACAAGAAAATATTACATCAAAATTACAGTAAACCAATGTCGTTGCTGCAGACGTGTTCAGTGTGGTATAATTAAGTCACCGAAGTCAATGTAATTGGTTACTCATCAACTAATTAATAAACTAACTACAAAGTCTAACAAAAAGATCTAATAGCAACACAAAAAATATATTAGCATCATCAGCCATGTCGTATTCAATTTTAATGCATTCAGTGAGGTAAATTAGTTATGGTATCCCTTCTTAACATAATATGTGTGTGTTCCATGCACGGTCTTATCTACTTTCTTGTCCAGATAGAATTTAAAAAAAACTTTATTTAAATTTGCTGAGATATCTTCTCGGTATTTTACTCCATCCTGGCCTTCTGGCTAGACCAAAATTGATTATTTGGCTGTTTAGTCGCAGGCGGAAGATTATTCTACCAGGCATTATATTCTCTTTCAGAGACGGCAACGTCTTCTCGTTTATATTAAATATAGATTTGGAAATTTATAGAAAAAAGTAAATTATTGTGGTCTTTTTCTTATTGAAACGACAAAATTTTGTAACGATTTTCTATGAAAATAAACTTGCCTCTCAAATCCTGATAGCAAGAAATTGATTTATTCAAAGAAATTAGAATCAATATTTGATGATGATTCAGTCAAATTAAACCAATTTATCACTTCTTTTTTATTTGTTTGTTTAAAATTGTAATAGCTATATGTGTGTTAAAGGAAAAAATGGAAATGTGAGGTTTTTAAAGTTAAAATAGGACAAGATAATTAAATTTTGGGACAATTCCTTTTACAATCGGTAAAATAAGAACTTTTACTTTTTCTACGGTAAATGGCAAAATTCTTTGAAAATAGACTTTTCCTCTCAGATCTATTCATATAACAAGAAAATTATTCATGGAAAGGCAGTAGAGTCAATATTTGAAGGTCATTCTATCAAATAAAATGAATATACCTCTACTTTTTTATTTCTTTATTTTTTTTTAATTATAAAAAATGCAAATAGGTTTTGAAAGTTAAGACAATAATTGAATTCAATGTCAGAACAATTCATTTTAAAATAAGTAAAATCAGAACTTCTACCTTTTTCTCGCTTCAGTGGTGAACTTTTACAACGATTTTCTTTGAAAGGAGATTTGTCCTCCAAAATTTATCCAGATGGAAAGCAAATGATTCATTTACAGAAATAAGAGTCAATATTTGAAGGTCATCCAATCGAATGATTGAATTAGTTTCACTTGTGAATTCTTTCAAATGAGAAAATATTCAATTTCCTTTTTATTTTAAACAGAAAAAAGAAAAGAACAATATCATTTTTAAAGCTTGAAAATATCACGAAGGTCACAATCCAAATCCTTGTACTTTTTTTATTATTTAAAAAAGAATTTCTAACCAAATCGATCACAAGAAATAAATGTTGTCTAATCCGCGTTTGATTCGCAAATATTACATCAACTACGGAAACTGTCAAGATAGCGTAGTCATCATCACGTTTCACATTTCTTTAAGTTTATTTTCATAAAAAAACGTGCGAAATAAAACAAGGATATCTAAAGTTTTATTTATTTTATTCAGTTTTTACTTATTTTATTGTTTATTATTTATTTATTACGCCTTTTCGAAAATCTCTTATGTCAATCGATAATACATTGCAAGTTTTAATCAAAAGCAAATTTACACGTTACATTCTTCACTCTATAATATTAAACTAATGTGCATTTAGTTTAATGTGTGTGTGTAAAATAAACCCGACAGTATGAATTAAATTGGAAAAAGTAAGACCTAATAACTCAATATTTCGTCCACTGTTTCATGAGCTTCTTCAAGAGAGAAGAAAAAGCACAGAAAACTGTAAGCAGTTAAGTTATCAAGTCTTCGTTTCTCCATGTTTAAAAATAATTATAGTAAAAAAATTAAAAATAATTATAGTAATTATATATATATATATATATATATATATATATATATATATATATATATATATGCAATTAAGAATAGGAAATTGGATCAAATATTTGTAACATGTCTTCTTCCTAAGATTAAGGGTGGTGGTGTTTGATCAACACTGCTGGGGAGCCATGATGTAATATACTGTTTTGTTTTTAAATCCCCGAAACAGTGTTTCATGGTAAACAACTGATGATCCCTTAAAAAATAAATTATTAGTACTATAGTAAATTCGAGAGCGAGTTGATGCAGTGATTGCAGGTAATTAAATGACTTACTGACTGGATGGTTTTCTGACGAATGATAAAAAATATTTTTTTGTGTAGTTTTAAAGGTTAAAAACTTCAAAGACTATATATATATATATATATAATCTTCACAATGTGAGAGAATATGTATTTATTTCCACGGCCAGAAACGTCGCAGCCCACAAGAGTAAGGAAAGCTTGTAAGCCAGAAGTCCAAGACTCGAGTTTCGCCCTCATTTGGGCTCATAAGTTAGACATATCCGAGCTCGGGTTTCAAATCCCAAGTTCGGATATGTCTAACTGATAAGTCCAAATTAGAGCGAAACTCGAGTTTTGGACTTCCGGTTTGTTGGCTTTCTTGGCTCTTGTGGGCTGTGACGTTGTCCGGCTGTGGAAATAACCATATATATATATATATATATATATATATATATATATATATATATATATATATATATATATATATATATATATAAATACTTATGCTCATGCTATGCACCTGGGTATGCCAGCTTTTATCTTTGAAGACTGGCATGTGTTCGATAACTTTTAAAAATTAAATTCCAAACTAATCTGTCTCTGGACAAGTGATTACTTATCCCTCTTTCTCTCAAATACACCTATATACCTTCCCCAGAGGATTTTCTTTACCCCCATCTCCTGCCAATTGACCCTGCAACCAAAGCACGTTTATCCCTTCTTCCAGGATCATGTTCACTTGAAGGTCTTTTTACAAGCTTCCATGTGTTGGGCAGATTTTAGAAATTCGAATCT
>NC_136512.1:38695827-38768327 GCF_053919585.1 Euprymna scolopes | reverse complement strand
TGATGCTTTGTCTTTATTAATGGCAAAATGTTCGATTTTCTTGATATTTAGCTGGAGGCCAAAATGTGCCAGTCAGTTTTCCAGAACTGGACTTGTTGTCACTTACAGTTTTGAATTTTTGTCATGAAGTCTGATTGTTTTTATTACTTGTTTGGATCGGACTATTATTCTCATCGAGTGTTATTTGTGCAACGTTTCGGTCAGTATAACCCTTAACTGTCGTCAGGTTGTTGTCATGGAAAAGACAGGAGAAACTTACTGGCTCCGTAGATATTTTCGTATTCTTGGAGTTGGTCTTACATAGCTTGTTTGTCCTATTTTTTTTTTATTTACTTACCGGAGTTAGAGGTAGGTTAGGATTAAACATTTTGTTTGTTCACTGCACTTCAATTTTCTGTCACACGTACAGCCATCAAGTTGTAATTATTAATGAAAATCTACTAACGTGATTGATGCATATAGTATTTTGTACGTGCTTCCTAATAATCCTTCAAAACCGAGGGAATCCCATTCGCAAATAAGTGCTTTTATATCTCAAGAAAGTCTTATTCAAGACAAAAACTGATGGAAGTCAGTGGACATTTATGAAACTTTATATTTGTTCCAAATCAGCGACCAGTTGTAGTAGAGGCAGAGAGAGAGAGAGAGGGGGGGAGGGAGAGAGAGATAATGAGAGAGAGAGAGAGTGAAGTGATCAAAATCACTAATTTTGCTAGCCTTATCATTTACACGTCCATGCACTGCGTGCTCTTAAATGAATTGTCTTCTCTCCCACTTTCTCTTGCAGTCATATGATGTCACATCCGTTTTTATTAATTCCAACACTCGAGTTATCCTCATCAGCAAGTTGTCACCAGCTGACCTTTCATTTCCTGTTATTATTAACTATTTCATGTACTTGCTTCATATCATAACATAACCAGGGTTTGTTGAGAGGTATTTTATCGAGACAGAGAGAAAAAAGAAAGAAAGATAGATAGATAGATAGATAGATAGATAGAGAGAGAGAGAGAGAGAGAGAGAGAGTTAATGATGCATAATTTTTACTTTTTCTAATTTTAATTTCTACTTAACTCTCTACATTTTTATCTTTTTGTTCTTTACCCAAAATTTATTTCATATCACTTTTGCCCTTGCATATTATTTTTAGTATTATTTAACTCTATTTATCCTATCATCGGGTGCCTGATATCAAACGTTCCTTGAACAAAGTTTGTTTCCAAGAACTTCCTATCTGTTAACCATATTACTGTTAACCATATTACGATGAAATAGCTTTCCTGTGAGCTACATCATAGTCATCTTAATTTTAAACGCTGCTTGGCCTTATGGCCAAGATCAAAGTGTAGTATCTGTTCCGGCAGATACTGCAAGCTATGACTAGCTATGACTAGCAAAGACCAGATGTGGGGGCAACCCCACATATCTGACCATTAACCAGCTCCCATTTCCCACCTCTCGGGAGCTGGTTCCCTTTTTCCCTTCCCCCTCCCTTCACTCCTCACATTAAAAATCGGCCTTGTGCCTAATTTGCTCAGTGGGGGAGCAAATAAACACCATCTGTTCCGGCAGATACTGCACTTAAGATAATTTGTACCAGTCAATGGAGGGGAAACCCTCTATACTGGGACAATTATTATTTTTGGTAACCAGAGTGACCCCTTTTAGGGGAGCTGGTTTTTACCTCACATTAAAAACGGCCTTGTGCCTAATTTGCTCAGTGGGGGAGCAAATAAATACCATCTGTTCCGGCAGATACTGCAAGCTATGACTAGCTATGACTAGCAAAGACCAGATGTGGAGGCAACCCCACATGCCTGACCATTAACCAGCTCCCATTTCCCACCTCTCGGGAGCTGGTCCCCTTTTTCCCTTCCCCTTCCCTTCACTCCTCACATTAAAAATCGGCCTTGTGCCTAATTTGCTCGGTGGGGGAGCAAATAAATACCATCTGTTCCGGCGGATACTGCAAGCTATGACTAGCTAGGACTAGCAAAGACCAGATGTGGGGGCAACCCCACATGCCTGACCTTTAACCAGCTCCCATTTCCCACCTCTTGGGAGCTGGTCCCCTTTTTCCCTTCCCCCTCCCTTCACTCCTCACATTAAAAATTGGCCTTGTGCCTAATTTGCTCGGTGGGGGAGCAAATAAATACAATCTGTTCTTCAGATGCTGCAAGCTATGACTAGCAAAGACCAGATGTGGGGGCAACCCCACATGCCTGACCTTTAACCAGCTCCCATTTCCCACCTCTCGGGAGCTGGTCCCCTTTTCCCCTTCCCCCTCCCTTCACTCCTCACATTAAAAATTGGCCTTGTGCCTAATTTGCTCGGTGGGGGAGCAAATAAATACCATCTGTTCTTCAGATGCTGCACTTCTATTTCTTGTTCTCTTTCAGTGGAGGAGAAATCCTTCACGACTGAGACAATTTTTATTTTTGTACCTTTTCTCCACGTTAAAAAAACGACCCTGGTGTCTAACTCTGTCCCGTGGGGAGGCATAGTAAATAGGTACATCATAGTCATCTTAAGATCCAATTTCAGAAACTACTTTTCATAAACTATCCTCATAAGTAATCAAATTTTATCCATTGTAAATCCTTTCATAATATTCTTTATCTTTCAACTGACAATCAATTCATTCCATTAACCCTTATCTTCGAGTGGCATTTTACCTTCAGTAGTAAATAAAAAGATAAAAAAAAATTCTTCTTTTGGTCACATAATGAATAAAAGTAAATTTAAATGGTCTCCCAAATTTAGTCATTATCTAGTGCAGCCATTTTATCATGTCCTCATTCATAGTTTTTTTTATGGCAAATCAAAAGTCTGCAGCAAACGGTGTCCGGTCAAATTCAGTTCCTGATTTTGTACTAACTTTTATTTAATCATTTGTTGAGTAATAATATTGTAACTTAAAAATGATGGAAAAAGAAACATTCCTATCATTGTAACAAAAATAATAAAAAGATAAAGAAACAGTCATAATATTGTAACAGAAAAAATAATGAAAAAGAAATTGTAACTAAAAATAGAAAAATAGACAGTCGAAATATTGTAACTGAAAAATGATGAAAAAGGAAACACTCCTATCAGAGGGAAGGGATTTTATAAACTACTGTGTATTTTTAACTAACGGTTTTATGAACTATTGTGTATTTTTAACTAACAATTTTATAAATGAATTTGGTAAACGGAAACTGTCGACGGAAGTTATATGAACGAATGTAGTTTAATATCAGAAACTGAATCTAACCGACACCGTTTGCTATAAACTTTGGGTTGTGATTCTTCTGGTTTACCTTTTTAAGTTTAACATTTGTGTTCTTCAAATTTAAATTCTTTATGGAATTGGTGAGCCTTAAAGATTCTTAAATTAGTTTGCCATGTAATTTAAGAAATAACTTTTCTGAAAACCAGTGTTAATTCATGGCATTAATATGTTAAAAGAAATGAACGCAAAACCGATCATGAATTCGATTTGGTAAAAAGCATCACAAAAAGAAAGTTCTGGAGGGCTGACTTTCGTGCTTCATTCTATGATTGTAACAAGCAAAAAAGAGTACAAATAGCTGAATCAGAGAATTTCTTTGTTTATTGTCTGAAGGAAACTACAGCATCATGTTTGTTGCCAGGTAACGAAGTAATACTCATTAAAAATCGAAAATCAATTAAAAAAAAAACTGAATTCTTTATTACATGACAAAAGCTCTACTTTATTATACTTTTAAATTATTATTTTAAAAATTAATTCAATGGCTTCCTTAAGGCCTCATTCAGAACTGCTATGCACGGATCATAATAGTTTGAGACATGGTGATGGATAGGGAAAACCCAGAAAAGGATTCATATGCATAAACATTGTATATATACACCGGAATATAATAATACATAATGGAAAAAATATGAAATTGCAGTGAAATGTTCAGATAAAACAAATTATATATATATATATATATATATATATATATATATATATATATATATATATGTATATATGTATATATATATATATATATATATATATATATATATATATATATAGAGAGAGAGAGAGAGAGAGAGAGAGACAGTAAAAAAATTAACAATTTTGAATTATCAATCAGTTTCAAAAGGAAAAACAAACAAAATCAACTTGAGTGTACGATCGTTTCGGAAACGATGTTCATTTTAATTAAAATTGCCAATAATTATTGACAATAATTTGACAAAGGTTTTGTCTTGGAACGTAATCTCTTCATCAGCAAAAAATATGGGGTGGGGTGGGAGTTTTAGACACCAAAATAAAACTAGCAATTTTGTAGTAAGTAATGCGGATATTCCTTATTGAGCTCTATAAAAAAAAAATGTTTAAGTTCAGTCAGTATATCATGGAGCATGTTGCTGGGATTTTCAAAAATGATGATTCAGGAAAAGAAAAGAAAAGAACCAGGAATAAAGGTTTATTTATACATGCTAACAGGATAAAGGTATTCAAGAGTGATAACTAGTAAATTTTACGAGGTTATTAAAAGTGCTCAATAAAAAAAGAGCAAGATATACGTTTATTAATATAAACAAATTGACATGGTCGCGACACTAAACATGCTAATGTTTCAGACAAATGGTTGGTTAAAATGAGAAGTTCTCCCCAGGTGACTTTATAACTGGTTGCTTTCCACAAAAAAAAAATGATTTTTCATGTATGCAGCTCATCAACAGACTAGATATCGCTTCCAGAGAAACCCTTGAACAAAAAAATACGGATAAAACTTTTACATATATCTTACATAGAACCTAGTTCCTCAAAAGAAAACAAGGTTTTGTGATAGTCAAAAAGATATGTTAACATTTACTAACAGAGCATATAAATGTCATCATTTATCAAGCTTTTACCATGAATAGGTTTGATCATTTTTTAAACACACACACAGAAAGACATATATATATATTAAAAAATATTTCCAAGTTTATAAATTGAATAATTCTGTAAACTTAAAGCATATATATTAGTATTAATATTTATAAGACAATCCTAACCAGTAGAAAAAGCCCAATATTTGAAAGAGATCATTGCTGTGAATTAGAAATTACAACAAATTTATTATTTGTACAAGGAATACAAATTCAAAACTTATTCCTTGTCAAAAAATAAATTTGTTGTAATTTCTAATTTACAGAGTTGGAATTTAATTTCTCATATATATAGTTGCACACCAACATTATACCACAAAGAAAGTATATGGAGAAAATATATTCCTTATCTCACGAAATAGCAGTTCACTCCAAACTTTCAAAACCTCTCAGAATTTGCATTTATTTCTTGCTAATTTTGTCTGCATTTTTTACGTTTCTTCTTTTTTTTTTATTTCTTTATTGTTTTCTGTGATTTTTTTCTTTTACTAAATTTTGTGTGTTGTGTTTCTTTTTAATGCTGAACGTACCAGAGTTATCTTCCCTTTATTTCATTTTGTTTCTATCTATCGGCCATTTTTTAATCCATTTTCTTATCAATATCATCATTTCTTTTGACAATCAGTTCCCCATCGCGATTTCTTTAATTAACTCTTATTTCTGTTTATATTTACTCCCGACATAAATTCTTCTAAAGAAAGTATTGTTGGGAAATTAATCAAAAGCAGTTTATTTTGCTTAAATTTTATATGTTTGACCGATTTACATTAGAAAGAAATTTTAATATCGAATATTTAAAAAAGGTTTTAAACCAATTTATTTTATGTTGTTATTTAGTAATTACACAACTGGAGTGGAAGCGAGTGCTTATAGGTGAATTCAATTCAGGAGAAAATCTCTTACATGTTGGAATCAGATACAAAAGAGGACGAACAAAAAAAAAAATTTACACCCACGTTGCTAAAATATTCTGTTTATTTGGTCAAGGAGAATTGCTTTGGTTAATCAAATAAAAATATTTGCAACAGTAAGAGAGCTAATTAATATCGTTATGATCGTTATGATGAGAAAAGGGAGGCAAATGTTTAGTAAAATATAATTTATATATATATATATATATATATATATATATATATATATATAATCAGTTAATTTTTTTTTTGCTTCATAACCTTAATGATGTAATTTCAAAATCCAGAGATTTAAAAGTTAATTTAATATTATTTAATATGGATGTGAGGTTTTATCTGGTTGTTCATTTGTTGATAAAGTTAGGTTTAAAGTTACAATTAACTTCAACATTCTTTTTAAATTAAAAATAAATTATTTTAATGGAAATTCTTTCCCACGATTAAAATACTGTTAAAAACGGTACAATGTAACTTTTTAATAGGTCACTTTTTCTGTTTATTGCGCAATAGCTTCCTAACATTTAGCGAAGTATTTGTTGATTAGAGGAGTCACACATAATTCAGGTCATCGTCATACAATCTTGATCATAAATGACTTTTTAACATTTTTCAAATACTAGCGTTACCTATCCAATATTTCCCGGTTTATAATTTTTATTTATTTGCATATTTTTAACTTACACCAAAATGCTATAAGAGAGACAACTTTTCAAACATTTTTTAATTAAAAATATGAGTTATTCCCCTTGCTGATGTCTATTTCTCGGTCATAATTAAAAAATGTGTCCATATTATCAATTGTTCAGGTGGGACTAAATCATTTGTAAAATTTTTATTTTTTTAAACATTGTTTTCAAATCTATACAGCAAAAGAAATTATGAGGAAGACACTTCTTTTTATAATGATCAATTGAAAATATGAGTTATTCCCCTTGTTGATTTTTATTTTTCAGTCAATTTAAAATGTTTCCGTATTACTAATTGCTGTATTGGACGGTATTATAAAAAAAACTGTAGCGAAGTACATTATTATAGTGACAATAACAAATGAAAATGAGCTATTCAGAATCAAAGGTTGATGTCAGATGAAATGCTATTTCGATTCGACTTTTAATATCTTATAAAATATATGCGTGTGTATGGAGGTATGTCTACATGTATATTAATTATATGATTTACTTATAATATATTTATTTTTTTAATTAATTTATTTTATTTATTTCCTCATTTAAAAAGCCTTATACATAAAAGAGAAATATAATCTTAGTTGTCAGAGAGAGACAATATTTTTGTGCTCTTCGATTAAAAATATGAGTTATTTCTCCTGCTGATTTTGATTTTTTTTTATCGGTTATAATTAAAAAATGATTACATGTTATTAGTTATTCGGGTGGAACTAACAGATTATTTTAATAAAATATAGCAAAGTAAGTCATTAATAATAATAATAATAATAATAATAATAATAATAATAATAATAATAATAATAATAATAATAATAATAATAATGACATTGTATAACAATAACAAATGAATATCTACTAGTCAGAATCAAGTTTCATATGTCAGTTTAATTCTTTGCTTCATAACCATAATGATTTAATTTCAAAATCCAGAGATTTTACAGTTTATTTAATATTATTTAATATGGATGTGATGTTTTATCTGGTTGTTCATTTGTTAATAAAGTAAGGTTTAAACTTACAATTAACTTTAACATTTTTTTAAAATAAAAATTTTTTTTTAATGGAAATTCTTTGCTACGATTAAAATACTGTTAAAAACGGTACAATGTAATTTTGTTTGTTGTGCAATAGCTTCCTTACATTTGCCGGAGTATTTGTTGATTAAAGGAGTTACACATCATTCAGATCATCGTCATACATTAGGTCCATCTTCTTAAATATCATAGAATATTATAATATGTCGGGTTTTATAATTGTTATTTAATATAAGCATTTGAAACGGCTTTAAAATTTCCACTCAATATTTATTGTAAAAATAATGACAAAAGCAATAACAAAATTAAGAAAATGTCTATTTATTCTCATCTGAAAAGAGATAATTTAGTATCTATCCCTCCACAAATACTTTTTTTGGTCAAAATAATAATTTACCCCTCCTCAAAAATCTGTTGAAAATAAATCAAAATTAATATTTTCCTAATCAATGTCTCAAAAATTGTTTTAAAAAACTTGACTTAAATTTTACAAAATATTTTGTTTTTAAATTATTATTTTTATGTTTATTTTTTCACAAAAATTAACAAAAATGTTCCTTTAATAATCTGCACAATTGAAAACCCTTTTCTTCCAACAATTGATTTAAATTTTTCAAAATATTTATCTTTATTTTATTGTTTTTAATATATTTTTTTTAATTTGTTGACCAAGATTTCTCTAATGTTCCTTCACTAATCTGCACAATTTCTAAAAAAAAAAAAAAAAAAAAATTCTTCAAACCATTGATTTTATTTTTCCGAAATCAAAACTTTTGTTTTGTTTTATTGTTTATAATGTCTTCCACAAAATTTGTTAACCCGGATTTCTGAAACATTGTTAGCTTTAAAAATAGAAAACACTTGCTAATCATTTTTGAAGTTTGAATAATATATATATTTATTTTTAAAATCTCAATGTGGAGTAGAATCCTGAATTTGGAATCTTTTGGGAGCAGAGTTCTAGATGGACAGAAACTTTGGTAAACCGAGTTCTTTATGCGGCACACAATCTTTTATTTTAATATATACTAACTTATATAAATTTACTACAAAAGAAAAAATATTGACAAACGCCACAGAAAGTACGTAATTTTCTATGTGATTTGTTCTACCCCCCAGCCCCACTTCAACTTTCACTCAAACTCACTTCTCTTACATTCACTCACACTCACTACTATTACTACTACTATTACTACTACTATTGCCTTTCTATTCTCTCAAACTTCATTGTTTCTTATATATAAAAAAAACAAGTTTTGGCTCAATGTTACAGTAGTGACGCAGCCGAAACATATTGTTTTTCTTTGGTCTAAGAACGAAAAAAGAAAGAGACATACTACTTAGTCTTTGCCTATGTAACTTTGATTCTAGCTGTAAATAACTTTCTAAGCAGCAATTTAAAGGCTTAAAATCTCTTTCGAATTTGACATGGCAACAAAGAAATAGAGGTGATGATAGGGCTGTTTTATAGAATCACACCGGTCTCAAATTTATAGTATCATTCCCTGGCCTTCAATTTATACAATCACTCTCGTTTTCAATTTATAGAATAACGGTCTCCTCCAATTTGCAGAATCACTCTCTATCAACAATTCATAGTATCAATCTCCTACTTCAATTTATAAACTTACTTCTAGCCTTCAACTTATAGAATCACTCCTTTACTTTTAATTGATAAAATCACTTCCCTATTCCAATTGTTAGAATTACTTTCAGCCTCCAATTTATAGAATCACTCCCCATTTCCACTTTATAGAACTACTTCCGCTTCAAATGCATGTTGTAATAAAGTTTAGGATAAAAAAGGTAATTTTATAGAGTCACTCCCATCTACCCCATTCCAATAAAAATGCTTTCATAACGTTACCCTATGTCTAAAAAAGATTGTAATTTAAAATATCTTGCAAAACAATAATATGTGATGAATTTAAATAACATATTATTACTTTTTTAAGAATCCAAAATACATAGGAAAAATTTGCTTTGAAGACGGGAGTGATTCTATAAAACATATCGCTTATAATGGAGCAGATATTGGCGCAAACTTATGATCTGTTGATCCGGTTTAAAATCTTTTCTTAGCACAAAGAACGTTGTGAAGCATCATATGGTCTTTCCTGTGAGCACTTGATTCTGAGAATCAACATCAACCGATAACAACCAAACATAATTATGCACGTTAAAAACGCATACAAACTCTACTGCCTTTACCATGCTACCTAGATATTATTTTATAATAATGGAAAAATGTCTAGTGCAGTGTTTAATTTCACATCCTTCAGATTTGAAAGCAATCAGCCTTTTAATTGGCAGATAAAAAGTAATCTGTCTGAAATTATATTTTAAAGGCAAAGATAAAATATTATTGTTTATTTGTGCTCTTAAACCAAAGCAAGACATGAATTTTCAACTGTGCGCCTCTGTTGTATCAAAGAGTCATTTTTTTTATCTGCCCTCATATTCTATATATACTTTTTTGAAAGCATTCAGTAACACTGCTTTGAAGATAAAAAGAGAACACATGCAGAGAGGGCGACAAAAAATGAGTTCAGGAAGAGTAGCCATTTGTAAGCCAGATGAATCCTGAAGATCCACATTGCTTGAAACTATGTCAGTGATGGATTCAGGAAAGAAGATGGAAGATTGCCTCTTTTGCGGGAATCGCATAAAATGATGCACTGTCCTTAAAATAATATACTGTGGATATCTATTTTTTTAATTCATGTTTGTTTTCTTTGAGCTTTATAGTAATCAGTGTTCTTGGAAGTTTACAGAGATATACTTGGAATATGAGGCCAGGTAAAGAAAAAAATAGAGGACAAACAGAAATATGAAGTCTGGCTTGCAAAACAAAATAGAACGAATAAAAGGAATGGAAAATGCTCATGACGAACATACTGATTATTACTAAAACAGTACAGAAAACGATTTGGAAAGACTTGGCTATAAAAGATCCAAGTACATTCCCATCTTTTTAGGATGAAATAAAAGAAGAATCCATAGATCTTCCAATATACGAAAATAATACAGAAAAGAGAACCATTATATATATATATATATATATATATATATATATATATATATATATATATGTCTGTGCGTATATATATGCAAACATTGTTAAAAATAGCAGAATTTTTCTACTGAATTATACCTTGTTTTGTTTTTCAATTTTTCTTATAATCTGTTTTTGTGTTAAAATCAAAAACATTAACATGTGTTCCATATATATATATATATATATATATATATATATATATATATATATATATATATATATATATATATATACAGATCACGCACATTTTATTCGAATCATCATTAGGTATGAAAAAAAAAGTAAATAGATAATAAAAAAGCTGAAGAAAATAAGAAAATTTCGAAAGATTGCCGACGAAGGATTACGTTAAGTCAGTTCTAGGAAACACATTGACAGGTTAAATTCAGCGACACCAAAATTGGCGGCATAGAATAAAAATATATTATGATTTGCATTTTAAATATGATGACGTATATAATCAGATATCATACGTAATGTTTTTTGTTCATTTGCTTTTTTTCACCTGATGATGATTCGATGAAGAATTAAAATGTTCATGACACATATGGAACATACAAAAATTAAATCATTACAAAATTTAAAAAAGGTATAATTAAGCATAAAATATTCTCGTATTTGCTTACATGAAAAAATGCAGCTTAAATACACGCAATATATATATATATATATATATATATATATATATATATATATATATATATATATATATATATATATGCGTGTACGTGTGTGTATCGAATCTGGGACTGTCTGAAAATCGCTTGCGAGTACGTGAAACTTATCTATTTATATAATCAATAATATTGTGTGTGCGTGTGTGATGACTGTCGATTCGGTAGACGAGTATGACCATCGCTGGCAAGCAAAATCCATTTTTCAGTCGTTATGACAGCGACAGTGACTCTTGAAGCCAGCAAGAGATCAGTAATGCTTGTTGCAAAGACGGCTTAGATAATGATCCTATTTTTGTCCCCTTTTGCTCAGCCATAAAAGAGCATTTAAAGACTTCAGCAATAATCTGCTGCAAAGAGGGATTAGTGACAGAACTGACCATTCCTTGCTCTCTCTCTCTCTCTCTCTCTCTCTCTCTTTCTCTCTCCCTCTTTCCCTCTCTCTCTCTCTTTCATTTCTTTCCCTCACTCTCTCTCTCTCATTTTTCTTTTCCTCTCTCTCTTACTCATTTTTTCCAACCCTTACTCGTTATTATCTTTTTCCGTATCTTCTTATCTTCTAATCAAATCCTCTTATCCAATGTCTAATCTCTGCTTATTTCTTTCACTCTTTCTCTCTCTCTCTCTCTCTCTCTCTCTCTCTCTCTCTCTCATTGTCTATCTTTCTTATTTTCTCTCTCTCTCTCTCTCTCTCTCTCTCTCTCTCTCTCTCTCTGGCTTCCTCTCTAAACTCAATAATTAATCTTTTCATCTTTCTCCTCTTCTACTCTTTTCCTTCTTTTTCCCTCTTCTTTTACTTTTTCTATATCTTGAAAAAAAAGTACCAATCTTTCCTTTCCTTTTCCTCCAAGTCCCAACCCGAAGTCCGTTTTTGGTTGTTATCGCCATCTTGATAATAACCCTAATAATAAAACCTGTAACGTTATGTTGCCTTACGTTTTGTCAGGCACGAATCCTTGTAGAAAACTCAAGTGCAACAAGTTCAAACGATGCAACATTACTCGTGGGGCAGCGGAGTGCGTGTGTCCCACCTACTGTGAGCCGGTGCTGCGCCCTGTGTGTGGGAGTGACGGGATTACATACGACAATGAATGCCAACTACAGAAGGACGCCTGCCAAAATGAACGTCATATCGTTATAAAGCAGAGAGGACCCTGTGGTAAGAAGAAGATAAAACCACAAAATAAACACACATTCACACACCTACATACACGCATACACACACATGTATGCACTTGTATACACACTAACCAATATCAAAATGAATACATAAACATAAAATAAATATATATATATATATATACATATATATTCTTTGTACAGCATTATTAATTCTATGCTAGTGTCAATCATAAATTTATTCAAAATTTTCTATGATTTTTTTTTTTAATTTGTAGAATTTTTTCTTTTAGTATTTGCATTATCAAAATTTTTTGCTGCCGTAATTTTGTATAAAAGAAATTAAATTTTCACTTTTTTTTGTTTTTGAAACAGGTTTCTATTTTAGGCATTTTTGTCAATTGATGAAATTTTAAGGATTAAGTATAATTTGATTTTATGTTTTAACTTAATACATTTCCAAATGTAAAAAAAAATAGCTTCATGTTGCTGCAATCCTATATACATTTATATATATATATATATTTATAGATAAAAAAACACAGCTTACTAACACACTATTCTGTAGAACAGAGATTTTACTAAACACTTCTGTCTTTAAAGTGGAAACCCAACTATTGCTACTACTACTACTACTACTATTACTATTACTACTACTACTACTGCTACGAAAAAGCCTCTCTTTCATCTTCTGCTTCTCCTGAAAAATACAAATGGCGCCCTCTTCTGCTTTCCATATTGCCTTTACTCATTCCTGAACTCTTTACAAAATCCTCCTTTTTAGTATTACACCTTATACTCGCTACTCACACCTCCAAGTACTCTTAGAATTATTGGCATCATTCACTACCACACATTTCCGTTTTTCCTAGATATCTCATATTTAGAAAAAAAAAACCTAAACAAAAGAGGCAGCCGTTTTTTTTTTCAAGATGTCTGCCAAACTTTTCTGTAAGGACATCTCTCTCTGTTCTTGCTTTTTCTTTTTCCACATTTTTTTCCCTCTATCTTTCTTAGATTTTTAAACGTCTTTTGCTTCATAGAATATAGAAGATGACTCTTTTCAGAGTAAAAATTATTTGGAAAAGAAAAAAATAACACTTAATAACAAAGAGACAATCTGCTTCTCAATCTCCCGCCTTTTTTCTTTTCCAAATTTCACCACACATCTTCTATTTCACTCATTTTTATCTTTACAAAACTAGAAAGAAGTACTAGTGAAGGTACAGAATAATTGACAATGACCTCTTCCTCTCAGTCCGTGTCCTCCTCGTATTAAGAATGGCTTTCTAAATAATAACACTATCATTTAGAAAGCCATTTTTAACATGAGGTGGTGGGACTTTGTTAACCATAATGTACTTATACATGTCCAACCAAAAATGCATATCTATACATATATGAACAAAGATTTGTACAGAGATTGTACAAAACAATACTGTAAATCTTATTGTATTTAGATAATAGTGCTCAATAACAAATACAGCGGCATATTTATTGACACTATTTTTTATTTATAAAAAGCATTTCTGACTACATATATGCATACATGTTCTAGTTAAATGATGAATGTTCTTCAGACAAAATATTCGATTAGATATGATACTTCGAAAAAAAAAAGATATTTCTGTAAAATTCCGGTCACCTGACATCGCCTGGCTGAAAATATGATTTTCTTCTAGTTAACATTTAGTCTTCATTGAATATTTGTCCTAATGAAGCTTTTGTCTGCTTTAGGCATTACCTAAAACATGTATGCACATATGTAGCCAGAGATATTTGTATGAAAAATGAATTTTCTGATTAAATAGTGTTGTTAGTATATGGAATTAGTGGATAAGCATACTAGTTGAAATAATAATAAAAATTACATTACAGAAATGTCACTTCATTTACATATGTGTTCGTGTTATTATATCAACTAGTCTGTTACATACTTATCCAGTAATCTCACATATTAAACACTCCATATATTATCATAATAATGTATGTAGCTTACATTGACATTAACAAAGACCTTTAGGTCTAAAACTTGACAATGTTGCTACAAACCATATATACATATATAGAGTATTATTGTAGACATACACAGGCTATCTTGAACATTTTAACTCAGTTATGGCTAACTAACGTTACGTTACACATTTCGATGGATGCAAGGACAAAAAAAAATGCTGCCTTTTATTTTCACCTGGTTTGTTTCCACTCGGATTGGTATATCAATCCACACGTTGATGGATTGCTACAATTTAAAAGACAACTGAACGTAAATTTCATGCAATGAGAGAAACTATTATTTGTGGATTAATTTGTAAATTTGAAATTTATTTAAAATTGATCTATATAAAAAAAACATCTTATTATTTGTTATTTGAAAAAAAATGAAGAAAAGCAAAAAAAAAAAATTAATTAATTAATATTACTTTTCAAAATTTTTAATACATTTCAAATTCCATTTATATTATTTATTATTCCAAAAAAGAAAACAAATTATTTTAAATAAAAAAAACAGTCGAAAATAATATGGCATATTTAAAAGATTAATGTAGTTTGCTTGAAGCATTGTATAGTGTGTATATCGAAGTAATTTATAGAAGGCAATGTAATGCTATATAGAGTTGTAATGAATAGACACTAACTAAAGAAAATTAAGACATAGTACAATGGAATAAACTATGCAAATTTACCTTTTATTAATACAATATATATTATACTGTTAACATTTTATATATATATATATATATATATATATATATATATATATATTGCATCAAAAAAAGGTGAATCTGCATAGCTTATTCAACCTTTTTATGGCATACTTGTTTTCTGCGCTTACACCGGTTGAAATGTGCGACGTAACGCTTGGCAGCCATCATGTTAAAAATCAGCCATATGCATTTATATATATATATATATATATATATATATATATATATATATATATATATGTGTGTGTGTGTGTGTGTGTGTGTGTATATTTTCTGATTCAATCATCTTTCAAGAAAACACACACATTTCATTAGGTACTTAATCACTTTTATCTCACGCAGAACTCCTTCCAAAATCATTATTTTTGTTGTTCTTATATTTCTCTAATAGACACCCGCACCCTCTCTATATGTATATATATATATAGAGAGAGAGATTTCTCACCAGCAGTAATCTTAGAATAAATCTTCTGTTTCATTATCCACTCTCCAAACTCAACGCTCCAAATTCTTCAATCTCAGTTTCTGAAATCTCCTACTCTGCTGCTCTACATTAAAAAACTATTTTCTCTTTTTATTTATTTTTTTTTAACATTTCTTGAAACAAAAAATCGACTAAATAGGAAATGCTTGAAAATATATTTTTTTTTTACTTATTTCTGAGCTTTTTAATTTTCATTGTGATTTCATTACTTTACTTCATTCTTACATAGACCTAATGTGGGGGATGGAGAACGATTCCGTCTGTTTAATATATATATATATATATATATATATATATATATATATATATATATATATATATATATATATATATATATATATATAAATGTCTGCGTGATTTAAAATTAAAATAATATATCAATCTATGTATATATATATGTATATATATATATATATATATATATATACATATACTATTTTAATTTAAGATCACACAGAAATTGATTTGAAAGCTCAATAGTGATTACAATACTAGAGCTCGAAATATATTAAGGGAATCACATTGGAGTTTTTTGTTTAAAATATTTTATTTTCGACCAAACGATTGTTTTGACTGTTATATTATCTTGTTTATGATGGAAAAAAAACGATGTTCAATCGGTCTCATCAGTGGAGGTTGATACTTTCAAAAACCGCAATTTCGATCATAAATTTTGCAAAAAATATTCACTGTTTTCAAAAAATAAACACATTAACTTTCACGAATGAGACACATTGAACATGTTTATTCTATGGTAAACAAGAAAATATGTAATTTCATCTAGTGGAGACAATTGTTTTTGTGCTAATAAAATGTTTTCACAAAAGACTAGAATCTATACTCTTATATATATATATATATATATATATATATATATATATATATATATATATATATATATATATATATATATACTTTTCTCTAGATTAACAACTTCAACGAATTTTTATTTCCAATAATCGTTATCAGAGTAAGTGCATTCACATTTTAACCATAAGTATATATATATATATATATATATATATATATATATATATATATATATATATATATATATATATATATATATCTTCATCGTGTTTACGACCCTCAGCTTGGAAAATCGAACACACATTGGCATAATTTCAATCTTGTTATAATCACCTACCTCCAAAGCCAAGCAGTTAGTAACACATCCAGGTTCTTTTGGTGTCCCCCTCAGGGCAGAGTTTTATATTCCACCGGGGATTCTGCGTTTTTCTCAAATATTTATTTCATGTTCGATTTTCCAAGATGCTTGTTATTTACACGGTTAACGCCATATATATATATATATATATATATATATATATATATATATATATATATATATATATAAACTGGTCTTCCTATTAAAGTGAACGTGTTTACTTTTGAAAATTGAATATAAATATATATATGTATATATATATGCATATATATATATATATATATATATATATATATATATATATATATATATATATATATATATGTACTAGTCTTTTTTAATTCAGTAGCTACTAAATTCCTGCAAACCTTTTTCTTCTTCGAATTTTTATTTCCTGCAGGTTACATTTTTATATCTCTTATTCTAAGAAACTATGCTTTTCAACTCTCTTAAAACTGCTAAACTTTTCTTGATAGCAAACCTCCTCAATCTTACACTGTTCTCCTCATAGTAATTGTCTAAAACCTTATAATGTATTCATGATAAAAAAAACTCTCTTCTACTATACAATGATACTCCTTGTAGCAACGCTATAAAATCTTTGAATATACTTCGTATAGAAACTCTCTAAAACCTGCTAATGAGCAACGCTCTTCAACTATATAATGCACACCTGATAGCAGTTCTCTTCAACTAACATGTACTCCTTATAACAACTCTCTAAAATCTTATAATGTACTCTTGAAAGCTATGCTCTACACTCTTTTAGTGTACTCATGATAGAAACTTTCTTAAATGCATATGCTTATATCATAGTGCATCACTTACTATATTTTTATAACTTTTCAAATGTACATATCAATTCGTTCTTGAACATCTTTAAGCCTCTCCTTTGAAACTCATATTTTTATTAATAGTCTAAGCTGCCTGCATCTGGTTGCATTGTGATATCCAATCTCTAAGTTTTCTTGACCTTAATGCAATATTTAATGCAATATTAAAGTGCTTTTCTTTATGCTTCATGCTTATTCATAAGACTGTATATCCCTAATAATTCTTAAATAATCATTCTCTTGTTAAGGAAATAAAACCTTCATTCTACTTACATATATTACGTATTTACAAAAATACTTCGTTTTTATGATGAAAGTCTCAGTTTTTCCTGTTGCAACTAATATAATCAATATCTCTCTTCGGTCAAAAAGTAGAGTTAATATATAAATGACATTTCCTTCTATGCAAATTGACTGCTGCCAGAGCCATATACCGTTAGAAACTCCAAACAGCCAATCTGCAAAGGGGAGATAATTCAATTAACAACTCGTCACTATTTTTATTTTTAAGACCTTTTATTATAATAACTCGCTTTTTCAACGCTTATTAGAACACTTACTTCTTCACTCCTTAGAATGATCAAATAATAGTTCTTGTTATTACTTGTTTTTGAAATAATCATAATTGCCTCTTAGATAAATAAGACGAAATCGGCTATATTTTAGTTTCAAATTAACCCTGCATATTTCTTCAACCTTTTTCATTAATATTCGAATTCTTGCTTAAAATCTGATTGATCCTAATGTTGGATTTAAAAAGAAGCTAAAGAATCTGTCAAAAAATTGAAAAAAAAAAAAAAAAGAAATAGTATATTCCTTTTTTTTCAATTGACAGAAGAAATACAATTCCAACAAGGATAATTCTAAATTATCAAAGTCATTTTGAATAATTTGGTTCTGTCATTTTCTGCCTCTTCTTTCCAATTTGCTTTATCTCGGTCTAAAAAAAACTTTCGAATTTCTTTTATTTCAAACTCTGCGATTCCTTCTTCTCTTGCCACTCATACCTGATTCTGTTCTTGAATATTCTGGGTTTTCGCTTCGATTAAGAATTTAGTCAGAAAATAACTAACTTAATTGCAAGTGATTTGCATAATTCCATATTGAATTATTCTGTTGCTATGATGACCATTGTTTCTTTTTTTTTCAGTTTTGGATTCAGATGTTATTCGTGTTTCTTTTTCTTACAAACAGGTGTTTTCTTCATTTTTCTTTTGATTGAATATGTTTGTTTGCCATTTTTATTCCTTTTTAGACAAACATCTGCAAAATCAGGCGAAATGTGCTTAAAATAATAACCGTTTTATTTTACAGAAAGTAAAATGTGTACCAGCCTAAATCTCTACTTCAAAATGACAAAAAAAAAGTTGAAGTAACGCTATCTCAATTACTAGTGTTACGTTTTCTTTGTAGAGCTTTGCCACATAATTAAGAACAGAGTTTTTGCAGTGTTTTGATTTCACTTACCGGGGCGTGTATGAGCTGATACATCCATTGTTGTCAGGAAACCAATTTTTGATTGTCTGTAAACAAACTCTCTTAGATGATGATATTGATTTATAAGACGGTTTATTAATTTAAATGAGTTGGAACCTCCATAAACCCAGAACAGAGTGATAAAAATATATGGACTTCAACGGCAGAAAGAGAGAGAGAGAGAGAGAGAGAGAGAGAGAGAGAGAGAGGGAGAGGGAGCAGGGGGAGAAAGAGAGACAGACAGACAGACAGACAGACAGACAGAGGTAAACAGATCGGTAAATAGATAGATAGATAGATTGTGTCATGTTTTATCTACACTGTGCTCATGTCACCTAATCCCCATCAAGCCTGGCCACTTTTGCATGTTAGGTCTGCTTGAAGTATCGCCAGGAAGAGTCAAAATTCTGTCTCTCTGGAAGTTCACATAACTTTATCAACTTCCGTTTCTGAGATAACTTCTAACCCCTAGATGTCACTCAAACTTTTCTGTCCAAACTTACAGCCTTGGTTATGTAACACTGTACTATATCTCCCCTATTAATGATCCCTTCATTAAACGTATCTAACCGTTTTATTTTGCAGAAGGTGAAATGCATGCCAAGCTTAATCTCTGTTTTAAGATAAGGCAGAAAAGAGGAAGTAGCATTAACCTTACTACGACGCATATGACATGCACATTCCACCTATTAATATTTACTTCAAACCAGAGAATCATCTATACGCACACCGTACGAAGCTGCAACTACGGTGAAAAACATTTTCGCTGAATCTAACTTAACTTAGATAATTATTCACCACATTTGTTCGATAGCAATATTCTTTTTTCTTTTTTTACTAAGGAGGGGATCACTGCTTACTTAAGGAAGTGCAAATGACAACAGTGTCGTCTAATCATAGTCTTAAGTTTTACAGGTTGACCCAAAACGATTTACCCCATGGAAAAATTGAATTTTAAGAAAACGCAAAGGATAATGAGAAAATGCATTGCTGGAATCATTTCGAAGAATATTCAGAACCAAAGTAACATATAAAAGTTTGAAATGGCCATTTTCCCAGCATGGTCTGTCACCGAAACACAAGAACTGTTCTTTGTCCAACTTGAACCAAGCAGAACGAATGGCTGCGTTCAATGAATCCAAATTGGGGTTGGAATGAGTTGAACCTTCGTTTTCCAAGATTGACCAGATTATGAAGTCTATAGGATTGATGTTGGGACTAGAGGACATCCACATTTTAAATATACTTAACTTATAAATGCTTAAAATATGAAATACACACAACACAGAAATAGGTTAATAATGCAGTTCTGAAATTATGTGTAAATATAAAAGTATCATGAACATTTAAAATAAAACCCCGTCTTAATCATTAGCCTCTAAACTTAGAAAAATTTCAAAAGGTCACTAAGAGTTTAACAACCTACCTAGGTCTGGGATGAAGTGACATCATCTTAGTTTTTACTTTTTTGTATATACATTTGAAAAACTTATCCAGAAAAATAAATAAAATTTGCACATTTTAAAAAAATATGCTGAAAAAGAAATAAAATATTAGTTCTAAGTTGGAATATTCATAAACCCAGTAAAAAGTAATAAAGTGGGCGGAGATAGTCGAGGACAACAAGAAGGCTCCCTTTTCGTATGTATAGCAGAAGGTGTCACTGCTTTCTGAGAATTACTCCACTTAGTTTTTATCGTCACCTGATAGTGCTGAGTACTTATCAAATACCATATTTTCAGTGTTTGGCATGATTCGACCAAGGATTGAACCCCAACCTACCCGTCCATCATTATATCAAATGGGGCTGTTCTAAGGTACACAAATCTCATATTCTTCAGGTAAAATACGAGTTATTTCCCTTGTTGAATTCTAGTTTTCGATGATGAGTTAAAGTGTTTAAATTATAGATTATTTATGTAATTAAAAAAAAAATCAATTTTCCCAATGTGTTTCTAGACACAATGAAGCAAGTTGCAATGGTTGCAAAATGAAAATATTAAATTGAAATCTTTTTACTAACAAGTCATAATTTATCAATGCTTAGTCACTCGAGGGTTAATAAGATGGATAGATTATGAGTTGAATGATGAAGAATATTGAGGATTAATAATAATGAATAAAATTTGATGACGACAGTTAATAAGTGTTTTTGGCTGTTAGATTTGAAGCTGATGCTGTTGTAACACTCAAGAAAGCAATCTTGTAGTAATGTGTTCCGCATATAAGAAATTCTTAAAAGAAAGTTTGTTCATGGAAATCCCATTTGATATTAAGCACACAGAGGAAGAAAGGAAAAGTTCTTTACAGTTGTAATTGTAAAGCGAGTTCTTGTGAATGTCGTACAAGGAGGAATTAGAAATTGAAGCTCAGTCAAGCACCTTCCATGGTGATAATAGTAAAGGTATAATAAGACTAGCATTTCCTCCTCCATAAGAAAGGAGAAGAGACAATTCTATGTTAGATTATAAAATCGATGTTGTACTTTGTCAAAGCAAGAGTGGTATTTTCTGGGTGTCAGCTTCCCATATGTGACAGTGTTATTCCATTTTATGACTTATATAGGTAGAGGATAGCATCAGTAGTTCAGTACTTTCTGGAGCAGTGGAAAGATGCAAATATTTTTCCAGTAATCAACATATTGAATATAAGTCTCCATTTACTTGGCTCCCCACGAGGGCAGAGTTCGGCAAAAGACTGGTTCTAATGTGGGTCAAATCCAGTTTCCCAAAATTATTAGATTAGGAGACAGAAATTAAAATTGCCTTATTTTAGAAATATTTCCGTTTCACTAATTGAGAACAGAAAGGATGAAGCATAGCATGATAATCATATATAATATATATTATAATATATATTATAATATATGATAATGTATGATAATATATATGATAATATATATTATACTTTGTTCCAAGGAAAAAGGCCAAGAAAAGATAATTCTTACGTTTTAGACCAGAAGCAAAAGTCAGCCAGAAGAGCTTATCAAAAGAGGTTCCGCAATTCAGCTATCTTGAACATATGCTATTAAACTTACCAGCAAACAGACGGATTAATTAACCATTGAATCAGCAGTGCCGACCAAAAATAGAATAAATCGAAACTTCTGTTGACTGATAAGAGAACCTATAATAAAGCCAAGATTGAGTTCCTAAAAGCCGTCTCACCAGAAGTAGATTTTATATGTAGTTCAAGTACAGCAACTGAATTGTGGAAGAGATGATAACGCTTGAGAGCGCTTCGGATGTTTTCCGTTTTTGCGATGGATCATGTACGGTGGATTCCAATGTAAGAACTCTTTTACAAACAAAGATGACAGACTCGGTATAGAAATTGATTGGGGATAAAAACTCACTAATGCGGGCATAAAACATATTATCATTATGACAGACATTGAAGTTTTTTTTGTAAATAACAACATCTAACGTTCATTCGGTACAAGAAATGAGAACTGAAACTAATAGTAAACGATATATATATATATATATATATATATATATATATATATGAAAACCGTAAGTTAAAATTTACATGTAAAATTTATTTTTCGACAGAATATATCAAACAAAGATAATTAATAAATCCTTATTCTGCAAAATTCTTTTCTTTAGAGAAAAGAAGTTTGTTATTCATATAGCAAAACTAACAATTTGCTGGTTGTAGTATTACATTATATGAAGGTGGTGATAAAATGAAAAAAATTCATATTTGTAAAATGTTTCTAAAAATGAATCAAAATGAAAAACAAACTGAAATTGGTATTATGTCAAAAAATAAATTTTACATGTAAATTTTAATTTAAGATTTTCATTTATCCTTCTTGTGCCAAGCTCTACTGCCTGTTGTTGCTGTATTGAGCTTTTTTATTTGGTTAGGATCAGTATATAAATATCAATATTTATATTAGATCGATGTTTACATTTGCATTTTTTATCTACTGCCTGATCGATATATATATATATATATATATATATATATTATAAGGTAAAATTAAAAGCCAAGAACAATGCGAGATTTTTTTTTATATAGAGTAAAATTAAATGCAAACAAAAGAAATAAAGTTCTTTTTTTTGTTGTTTGTTTTTTCTTTTTCACACAAATTTTAACTCTAAACAACAGTAATTTTTTTTTTCTGCTGTATTCAATGGTGATATAAATCTCAATATATTTCAGACTTATTAGTCCATTTTCAAGAGAAAACAGCGGAAGAGTGTTCAAAATTGGAAAAGTAGCCGCCGAGTTTGCCACGTGATACCGCGAAATATAGAACAAAAAATGACGTTAGGAGAACGTTAAAATAAATCACTTGATGTTTGAAATACTTGTTGCGTTTGTGAATCAAGGGAGATGACTATTCAGGCAAGGTTTTTTTTTTTTTTTTTTTTTTAAATTATTGTTTTTCTTATGTTTTAAACTTATATTATAAAAGCGGAGCTCAATTCCAGTCTATTGTTTAGTGTGGGAGTATTTTTTGAAATAATTAAAGATTCGAGGATACGAAGTTGACCTACGTTTCTTGAAGAAGCAAGAATGTTGATGTGAAAATCTGGTTCTGAATTAATGCAAGTGCGAATATGTTTATAGAACGACGAAGCAGTAGTGTTTAAGTGCTCTTTAATGCGGTGATGAAGCAATCTGGTAGTGCTTCCGATGTAAGATGCACTGCATTTAGCGCATTGTAGGTCGTAAACAACGTGGTTCTTAAAGCATAAACCTGTGTGTGATATTGGGCAATTAGAGAGTGAACAAGGGGAAGGTGTATGCGATGGATGTTTTCGGTTGAGCTGTTGTCTTAAAGTAGATCCAGTGTGGATGAGTTGAATGTTGAGCCCCTCGCTGCGGATGGCTTTTCGGATTGAAGATGAGATTTTGTCACTGAGGAAGGGTAGTTTTAGAAAACAATTGTTAGAGAAGGGTCGGGTGTTGCGTTTTTTCTTTTTAAGTGAGGATAGGATCGTATTAGGGTAGCCGTTTAGTGAGAGGGTCTGTAGGAAATTGTTAGTGTGTGTATGTTTGTCGGAGATGTTAGTGCATTTGTCTTGTATGCGTGAGATTTCGGCATGTGCGTAGTTTAGTTTGTCCTTGAGAGGTAGCGCAGATTTGAAATGTACGAAGAGGCGTTTGCTGGCGGGTTTTCTGTAGAATTCAGTGCATATGGCACCATTTTTTTTTATTTATATTTTAAAATCAAGTAGAGAAAGGGATTCCGAAGAGTCTGGGTGTTCTATAGTAAATTTTAAGTTTGGGTCGGCGTTATTGAATTTGTGGAAAATGTTAATAGCTTCTTCGCGGGAGTATGTGATAATTAAAATGTCATCGATATATCTAGTAAAAAGGAGATAAGAATAGCAGGTACTAAGGGTGTGTCTTTCGAGTTTGTCCATATAAGCAATGGCAAGAATACCGGATAGACTGGAGCCCATGGGTAGTCCAGATACTTGTTTGAACGTGTTTTGTAGGAAAGTAAAGTAAGTGTTGTCTACTATAATACGGAGGAGTTGTAAGAGATCTCCTGGAGTAATTCCGAAGCATTGTGGGTTTTTAGATGCTATAATGTCTGCCATGAGATTAATGGCTGGATGTGCAGGAATGGAGGTGTATAAAGAAACGACGTCTAGGCTAAATGGGTATCTGTATAGTTTGAGTAGATGGTGTGGTAGATCGTTGAGTCTGTTAATTACTTGGTTGGAACTACTAACATGGGCTGGGAAGGTAGAGAGTAGAGGTTTAAGTAGGCGGGATATTAACCAAGAGATTTTATAAAGGGGACCGTTAACGCTTGAAACAATGGGTCTGATCTGTGTGTGTGTGCTATTTTTGTGGGTTTTAATAAGGTGATAAAAGGTAGGTATCACCTTATTAAAATCCACAAAAATAGCACACACACACAGATCAGACCCATTGTTTCAAGCGTTAACGGTCCCCTTTATAAAATCTCTTGGTTAATATCCCGCCTACTTAAACCTCTACTCTCTACCTTCCCAGCCCATGTTAGTAGTTCCAACCAAGTAATTAACAGACTCAACGATCTACCACACCATCTACTCAAACTATACAGATACCCATTTAGCCTAGACGTCGTTTCTTTATACACCTCCATTCCTGCACATCCAGCCATTAATCTCATGGCAGACATTATAGCATCTAAAAACCCACAATGCTTCGGAATTACTCCAGGAGATCTCTTACAACTCCTCCGTATTATAGTAGACAACACTTACTTTACTTTCCTACAAAACACGTTCAAACAAGTATCTGGACTACCCATGGGCTCCAGTCTATCCGGTATTCTTGCCATTGCTTATATGGACAAACTCGAAAGACACACCCTTAGTACCTGCTATTCTTATCTCCTTTTTACTAGATATATCGATGATATTTTAATTATCACATACTCCCGCGAAGAAGCTATTAACATTTTCCACAAATTCAATAACGCCGACCCAAACTTAAAATTTACTATAGAACACCCAGACTCTTCGGAATCCCTTTCTCTACTTGATTTTAAAATATAAATAAAAAAAATGGTGCCATATGCACTGAATTCTACAGAAAACCCGCCAGCAAACGCCTCTTCGTACATTTCAAATCTGCGCTACCTCTCAAGGACAAACTAAACTACGCACATGCCGAAATCTCACGCATACAAGACAAATGCACTAACATCTCCGACAAACATACACACACTAACAATTTCCTACAGACCCTCTCACTAAACGGCTACCCTAATACGATCCTATCCTCACTTAAAAAGAAAAAACGCAACACCCGACCCTTCTCTAACAATTGTTTTCTAAAACTACCCTTCCTCAGTGACAAAATCTCATCTTCAATCCGAAAAGCCATCCGCAGCGAGGGGCTCAACATTCAACTCATCCACACTGGATCTACTTTAAGACAACAGCTCAACCGAAAACATCCATCGCATACACCTTCCCCTTGTTCACTCTCTAATTGCCCAATATCACACACAGGTTTATGCTTTAAGAACCACGTTGTTTACGACCTACAATGCGCTAAATGCAGTGCATCTTACATCGGAAGCACTACCAGATTGCTTCATCACCGCATTAAAGAGCACTTAAACACTACTGCTTCGTCGTTCTATAAACATATTCGCACTTGCATTAATTCAGAACCAGATTTTCACATCAACATTCTTGCTTCTTCAAGAAACGTAGGTCAACTTCGTATCCTCGAATCTTTAATTATTTCAAAAAATACTCCCACACTAAACAATAGACTGGAATTGAGCTCCGCTTTTATAATATAAGTTTAAAACATAAGAAAAACAATAATTAAAAAAAAAAAAAAAAAAACCTTGCCTGAATAGTCATCTCCCTTGATTCACAAACGCAACAAGTATTTCAAACATCAAGTGATTTATTTTAACGTTCTCCTAACGTCATTTTTTGTTCTATATTTCGCGGTATCACGTGGCAAACTCGGCGGCTACTTTTCCAATTTTGAACACTCTTCCGCTGTTTTCTCTTGAAAATGGACTAATAAGTCTGAAATATATTGAGATTTATATCACCATTGAATACAACAGAAAAAAAAAAATTACTGTTGTTTAGAGTTAAAATTTGTGTGAAAAAGAAAAAACAAACAACAAAAAAAAGAACTTTATTTCTTTTGTTTGCATTTAATTTTACTCTATATAAAAAAAAATCTCGCATTGTTCTTGGCTTTTAATTTTACCTTATAATTTTCTTCAACAATGCTTCAAGCAAACTACAACCTACTTATATATATATATATATATATATATATATATATATATATATATATATATATATATGGGGGGAGAGAGAGGGGGAGAGAGAGAAAGAGAGAGAGAGAAGAAAAGGAGAGAGCGATAAAGTTAACTTGAATAAATAGACGTTTTTCCGAGAGAAAGCTAATCTGTCTGAATAGATGAAGTGCTACCCGATTAAGAGGAGCAATTTATAAGAAAATATTTGTTTTACAATCCACCTTGGTATGTAAAAGTTGTCAAAAAACAAATATATAGCAAGTAAATGCAACATAAGTTTTTATCTACCTATCAGGACAAGTTTTTTTAGTGATTTTTCTCATTTTTAAACGTTTATTCGGTTAAAAAAGAACAAACAGTGTCGAGCATTAGTTGAGCATAAAAAAATGCCCACAAATTGACATCTAAATATTTGAAGTCTTCATAATAATTTAAAAATAAAAATAAAAGAAAATACTGTTTGAAAAATACTGTTTGAAATACTATTTGACACAATAATGTAATAATGTTCAAATATAACTTTAATTTTTATCTTCTTATCTTTTATTATATATATATATATATATATATATATATATATATATATATATATGGCACAATAACATTGACACACCGGTTCTCACCAGATCACCGAAGTTAAGCCTGGCCAGTACCAGATGGGTGATCATTTGGGAAGGTTAGGCGCTGTATGCACTTTCTGGGAAGGTTGGTAATGGGCCAGCACCCTCATCCCGAAAAAAAGAACTCCTTGCTACAAAAGCATTTACAAAGTTGTGGATGGCCTATACTCCTCCAGGGGTTCAAGGCTATATTGTTGATATATATATATATATATATATATATATATATATATATATATATATATATATATATATATATATATATATATAAATTATAATAAGTTTACCAAGGTAATCAAAATGGTAAACTTAAAATATATTATAAATATTAAAGAGTTAATATTTACAAGTAAAGTTATCTATATTTACAAGTAAAGTAATATATATATAAAGTCACATTGTCTGTATGCATGCCGAACGGTCTCTACAGAACTACTCTGTCATTTTTTGATCAACAGACTTGGAACTTGATAAATAAGAGATTCGAACTTGTAGAACAAATTCGATTTGGTGTTTAGCCGGTAAAAATAGCTGCTAAGGAGTCAAGATTGAAAAGTTGGAACTTGGCATGTGTAAGTCACTGAAAGGTTGTTTTTTTTACATATGTGCAAATGTACATTTATACATTTAACTAGGTTAATTTTTGAATTTTTGATATGCATATGGGCTTAGTTGCATTAGTAAGGAATAATGATGGTGAGCTATATGTTTTGGTTTCGATTCTAGCTGATGGCACACAAATCATATTGTTTTTGAAACTTTTGAAATCACTACTATATATTGGGTACAGTATAGTAATCAATAGAGAATTGGTTCTATAATAATAAATACGAAAGCTACATTAATTAGTATATCATATTTAAGCATATTTGACGATTGGACTACGCTGAGCGGCTACTCCTATGTATTGGATACAGTATAATGATTGATAGCGTATTGACTATAATAATAAATACGAAATCTGCATAAATTAAAATATCATATTTAAGCGTATTTTACGACCAGGTAATGCAGGGTTTCTTGCTAGTTCTAAATATAACTCATCTTGAATGCTATTCAAATAATGTTTCGGCCGATATAACCCCTGACCTTCTTCAGGTGTATCTTATCGATTTCCCAAAATCAGCACAGAATTTTTAATGAACCCCTTTATTTAATCTGCAAGAACCCATGGCATAACGGATGAAGTACTTTGTAAAATTGAGTGTAAAGTAATGTCGATGTTATCTTGTGTGAGTAGCTTTACTTCTGTAGCTTAAGTTAAGAACTATTGATAAGCTAATGAATCTGATTAAATGTTTTTGTTAATATTTTGCAAATAGCATCTTTAGCGTTTGTGAATAACTTCTTGGTTTTGATTTGGAACTTAAATACGAAACCTTTAGAAGTAATGCTAAAATCTGACGGCAAGTGTAGGGGGGGGGTGAACTGGAAAAGCAACGTCTTGACATTGAACATCCAAGAGAAAATTGTTCTCGCTTTTCTATCATATGGCTTCTGGTAAACGTCAACCTAATCTGCTAAAATAAAATTCTTTTTCTTACTTATTCTAACCTTGCGTGGAATTTCCCGTTTTTTTCGTTTTTATCACGATTTCTACACGCGTTCAGTATTGCTGCAGAAGTTCCACAATTTATGGTGGATGGCAGCAAGGCTCATGTTCTGGTATAATCACATGCACAACTCCTCAATGACTTGTGCAAAAAGCACGCGTTAGTCTAGAGACGAGCATATACTAGATGTCCAGATTAATATAGAAAATGAATCTCATATCACAGTTTTCCTTCTCCTAGATGTGTTCCTTTACAAAAGTTGAAAAACTGATTTCTCTCCGTAGACTAACACCAAACACACATCCAGTACCTCAGAAATTCATGCATATTTAATCATTTGAATCCAACTCAAGCCTCTTCAAACAAATGTTCAAGTTCAAATTTAATCATTACACTTTGTTGAGATCTGTCCATTCAGTTAGATCAAATTAAACTTCGAAATCAAGCATTTTCTGACAATGTTTTCAGAAATTGTTGGAATCGGTTAAATCAGTTTGAATTATAAACATACTGAAACCCTTTTCCTGTCGCTTTCGTCCACCATAAATAAAACGTCTCCTTTGTCCATCTCTAACATGAACATCAGTTTACACACGTTCTTTTTATAATCTTTTTCCTTTTTCTTTGCTGTGACGTCATTTCGCGCATGGCTCGGTCATTTGCATACAGCTGTCATATGCGTGTCTGCACTCTGTTACAGTTACAGATGAAGGAAAATATTATTTCAAATCAAATTAAATCAATTTTATTATTAAAAAGTAGCAAAGTGCAACAAGCCATGTAATAGAGCAGTTAGAAGATTACGACAGCTGTCTACCGTCTGAATGTTTGAATTTATGATGAATTTTACTCCAGATATGACACTGTCGCAACTTTGGGTAGGCTGTTTCACGAAACAGAAATATGAATTTTTGCTAATGAGATGAAAGTGACTAATGTAAATCTTAAGGTGGATCCTGTGAAGACCATAACTTGATGTTGGTATGAAAAAAACTTGAAAGGTAGATTTAAGACAATGTGTTTACTGTAATCGCATTCCCACGCATCCTCTGCTATTTAAGTGAAACGATCAACGGTCATGCTGCCTCCATCACTGTCATAAAGATTTACTCGATTGTAGGTTAACCATGATTTCATACAACCTGCTCCATAGTGCAACTACCTGAACCAAAAATAACATTGTCTGATGATTAAGCTGAAATCATCTCAGCTACAGCTTTTTGGGGGGTTTCCACAGAGTCTTCTTTGCAGCGCTGTTGTAAAGAACAGGTCATGAGAAACATTGTAGTTGTCGTGTGTGATGCCAAAGGTCAATACAGTCACTGTCACTTGTGAGCACAGGTTGAGAACCTCAATTGTTGTTCTTAGGACTTTTTGTGGAGTCTACATATAATCCACATCGCAAGTTGTGGAATACTTTCAAACTTAAGCATCACAAATCAATGGAAATTACATTTCAAACTTTAACAGGATACACTAATAAAAGCACTATTTCAAAATTGAACGTGATAGATCAGTGAAAATACTATTTTAAATACAATCCAGATATAGTCCAGCGAAAATGCTATTAAAAACGCAAGTGTGACAGACAAACTCTCAGCCAGAACATTTGCATCTGAAATAAGTTATGCCCATTTAATCTGACCTTTAAGAATAAAATCCTATTTTAAACTAAAGCATGACAGACCAATGGACAGAGCTATCCATAAAAATATGAAAGTGCATCTAAAACTTGTTCGATGCAGGAAAATAATGCAAAATCAATTCATCGATGAGTGTCTTGTCCTGATTCACCACACACTCTACGTTGATTCATCTGGCTTCCTCTAAAGGAATATCGAATTCACAAACGATCTGCAGTTGCATAGGTATCTCAGTCAGAGAAGATAATTTTAACAAAATTAGTCTTTTTTTGTGTGTGAGGAGTTATTGCTGTCCTCCCATATACAGCGCCTAGTATTTCCAAATGGTAATCATATGAGAATGATACTATGGAAGAGTAATGCAAATCTTCAATACAGACCTAGCTTTGATGACCTCAGAAGAAGATTAAATCTGACCAGTATATAGAGATTGTGAAGAAGAGTAAACTTTGATGGTATGACCATGTTGAAAGAATGGTTCTTGGGTTATTAGGTGCAGAACAGTTAAAGTAGCAGGTTCAGTTCACCGGGGAGGGGGGGGGCTAAGGAAAATATGTGAGGAAGTGATAAAATGAATCTGAGTGAAAGAGCCATAGATAGGTTACTTATGAACTCAGTTTCTTAAAGCTGTAAAACACCATCATGTAAAATGATGATGATGATGATGATGATGATGATGATGATGATGATGATGATGATGATGGAGTAAGTAACTACAATCAAGGTATTTATTATTTTTATTAGCAAAAAGACGTTAGAAATTATGCTTTTAAGCAAAAAATAATTCGCTTTGAATTAGTGCCAAATAGCATTTATCTCTACATCTTTGTGAATTATCAAAAACAATCATTTATTTTTTTCAAAAATATTTATATAATTTTTTTATGTTATGTTATTTTTTTTTTATTATAAAGCATATAAAAATAGCTGCCTTAGTAATGTGTACTCTACCTATTCCTTTTTTGACAATCAGTCACATGTTTCTATTTGTGTACAAACTGACAAACATGACAAATCTCCAAAAAAGAAACACAAATAAACCTAGAACCCCATCCACCAACGTAGACCCCTACTACCAGGTCTCCTTCTCCAACATCAGGAGTCTACGTTCCAACCTTCCAGAGATTCAAACACAATTACAGGAGACGAAACCGGACATATTCTTTCTAAGTGAAACTGGCATAGGGCCAACCGCTTCTCTAGACGAATTCATAATTAAAGGATACTCCAACTTAACATCTAAATCTGACCCCCAAGATCGCCATGCGCATGGAATATGTGCCTACATCAAAGATGGCTTTCCGTGTGGTAGGGATATCTACAGAGAAGACCCTAATTTACCTTACATATGCTTTCGGGTTGCACTAGCTTACACCACTGCATTTATATTTGCCCTCTATCACCCCACAACAGTGGGGATACTATCTTTAAGAGCATATCTGAGAAAATTGACCACATCCTGTCTGCTCATCCTTCGGCTAACATTCACATTTGCGGTGACTTCAATGTCCATAACGTGGAATGGCTGACTCACTCAAATAAGACAGATGATGAGGGGAGGTTCTGTCATGATTTCGCCATTGCCTATGACCTCACTCAGATTGTTCACGAACCCACCCGTGTGCCCGATACACCCGGTCAATATGCAAGCCTTCTAGACCTTTTCCTCACAACATCCCCTGAGCTGTGTTCATGTTCCATTTTATCTCCTCTGGGATCCTCTGACCACTCCGTTGTAACAGTTAAGATAAAAATTAAATGTTATAACTCTTCAAACGTACCTCTCCACCGTACTGTATATCAATACTCTATGGCTGACTGGGACAGCTTTCGTACATTCATATCTGACCTACCTCTGCATTCCATGTTTAAAAAGGATGTGGCCTCTATAGCATCAGACCTCTCCCCACAGAAGAGACGTTGCGAGCCTGTCTTTGTTTTATCGATATTTCCATGGCAGGTGCTCGTCTGAGCTCCAATCCCTCGTCCCCCCTCGCCAATCTTTCATGAGAAACACCCGTCTGGCTGAAACTACTGTCAATAATTTTCCCCACTCTTTATCTGTGCCTAAATCAAAACGTAGATTCCATGAGCAAAGCTTCTTTCTTAGAAGTGCACGCCAGTGGAACTCTCTGCCGCTTGCCTATTTCCCACCTGACTACAACTTAGACGTCTTCAAGTCCAACATAAAAAACTCCTGACAAACCGCCCCCTTAAGTAAGACACTCTATCAAAACCCCTAATACTAATGATTACTACAATACTATCTCATTGATTACTGTACACGCAATAACCCTTATCCCTGAGTGGCCTTCGGGCCTTGATAAGTGGTGACCGCCATGTAAAAAACAACAAAAAAAAACAAAATTTTTTAATAGAGATTGGCAGGAGATCAGTTCTAAATTGTTTAAAGAAATTATGATGGCATGTTATTGTAACGTTACACACATTCACACACAGGACCCACACGTTGTATGCCGTTTACGTCGCAAAGTAGACCAAGACAAAGAATAACTTGACTCCTTTTTTTAACAACATTATTTCCTCATTCTGCCGCCATGCATAACTTCTCATTACGGTTGTGATGTCTGTAACGTGATCCTTCTCTCTTACGTGCTCTTTTTCCCTTTTATAATCTTTTTCTTTACCAGTGACGTCATTTTTCATGCATTTGCATACGCACGTCCACATACTGTTACATTATCACGTTTATTCATGTAAATCCGAAAATTCTATTACTAGTCTAAGTCTTCACAACAATTTTTCTAGTCAGATTTCCTTCTAGAAATACATTGAGTACTTATGGGAGAGACCACGTGAAGGTTGTCAACATCCAAATGAACGTGATTTTGAACTTGGAACAACCAGGTTATCAGTCCGTGTCAGTAACCATCTGACCACCGCCACTTCCTATGTTATCAGGTTAAAATCATTTGACTTTTATTAATTATTACAGAAACTTTGCCAAAATATATCATTTAAGTTTGCAAATACGTGTTAAAAACAACTGCAACAAATTAACTCATGCAGGACAAAGTCACAAGTTTTAAGTTCATATTTAGGCCTCTTTTCAGTTTTCTGAGGTAATGATGTAAGTTTGTAGTGCAACAAGGGTTGCACAATTCTCAACTGCAGCTCTCCTGATATGTTAGCATAATTATATGAATATAGTATACTATTCTGCAATATGCGTGCCATGATGTATTCTTATTTTTCAAATGATGGAAAAGTTTTTCATGGTAAACAGCTGATGGTACTTACAATAACTAGCATAAATTCTTGGAATCAAACTAATGCAGTGATTGCAAGAGATAAATTAACTTATAAGCAAAGGTTTTTTTTCAGCGAAAAACTGTGGATTAAAGAAGCCAAAAGAACGTTCTCACACTGTTATAGGAAAAAACATTAACAATTTAAATTCCGCGATGCCAGAATTAGCATCATACGATAAAATTGTATTATAGAAAGCATTCTAAAATGCGGTTACTAGTTTCATACGTAATGTTATTGAATGTAGGTTATTGATTTTAATCAAACAGCTTCGATTGAACAGTATAATTTTTAAAATTAGTTTCAGAATGTATTATTTTAGTGTTATATATATATTAACAAACACTTGTTTTACTGCTGTTGATAAGGGAATCTCTTTAAATGAATTTTCCAATAAAAAAGGCAGACTAATCTGCCAGCTGCGATTGAAGGTTTTAAGAAGAATGAATCAATAAATGAAGAAATGAAAAATCGATAAAGAAATGTAAATTAGATGCCTGGAATTGTTGTTACTTCAGTAAATTAGCCCGAAACAAATTCCTCAAGTTTTAGAATATTAATAAATATTAGATGTACAACATTAGAGAATAAATGCGATAAGAGCTATAATCTAAAAGATGATTTATTGTATTCTTTTTGCCTTTAATTTGTTCTTTGATTTTAGAAAAGTTTTATTGTATTGGAGTTTAAACAAACTGTTTTGGAAACGTAAGGTTTTTTTTAAACGATCAGAATTATACGCTCATCATAAACTGTTTTAAACTTTGGTTAACATCAGTTACGAATGACTGTGTTTGAAAAAGTGAAATAACTTTGTTTTTAGAAACATGGTCGCTTTGTCTAAGTCTAAGTGGACGCATCTTAGTGTTTTAGATTGATGTAAGAATCTCTATGAGAAATTCTTTCTGTCATACTGTCACATTGTTTTGTATTTAGTGATGACATCACGCTTTATTTCTGCCTTTAGGGCACATCGAATACCAACAGATGTAAGGCAATGGTTAAATGCTTGGAAAATTACATCCAGTCTGTAGTAAAATGTAGCCAAACGAGAACGATCAAATATAATGCTAACAAGATAAAATTCATTACCTTTAACAACAATAACAAATCTTTGCAACAACAGATTGTTATGGCCAATAGCACCTTCCCTGAAAGCCTTTTGACTCCTTAGTCTGACTACGTGGGTTGGAATAAGTACATAAAAGATGCTGCCACGTCTGCTGCGTAGAAAGTGGGATCCCACTACCAGTTTGACAAACTTCTCGCACCTGCCAGTATTTTATATTTATATAAAGTCACTAGGTAAAGATGGACATTGACATATTCAGTTACTTTACCAAGAAGGCCAATTGAATACCAACACATGCAATACAATGGCTGAATGCTTAAAAAGTGACCTCCAATCTGTAGTAGAATGGGGTAAAAATGAATGCTTACATTTAATACTGAGAAGACAAAACTGCTTTCTTTTAACAAATTATTAAAGCCACGGTCACTGCATCTGCTACACTTCAATTTGAAGTAAAATTATTTATTACAAAATCCACAGATTAAATAGGTGCATCTTATTGCTTTAGATTCAAGAATCTCTGTTTGAAACGCTATCTCTCAGACTGTCTATCACACGTGAGAAATAGAATTTTCGTTGGTCTGTTATACTTTAAGTTTGGAATAAAAAATTTTTATTAGTCTGCCATATTTAAGTTTGAAATAGAATTTAAATTAGTCTCTCATATTTAAGTTTGAAATGAAATTTTCATTGATCTTTCATGCTTAAGTTAAATGAAAATGCCATTAGTCTGCCAAATGTAGGTTTGATATAGAATTTTCGTTGGTCTGTCATACTTAAGTTTGAATTGAACTTTTCATTGCTTTGTGATACTTAAATTTGGAATAATCTTTTTACTAGTATGTCATATTTACGTTTGAATTGAAATTTTCGTTGGTCTGTCATACATAACTTAGGAGTAATTTTTTTTTATTAATCTGTCATATTTACGTTTAAATTGAAAATTTCATGAGTCTTTGATACTTTAATTTAGAATAAACTTCTTATTAGTCTGTCATATTTAAGTTTGAAATTAAATTTTCATTGGTTTATAATGCTTAAGTCGAAATAGCATTTCAATCTGTCTGTTAAGTTTCAGTATGAATAGCGTTTCTTTCATTTTGTCACATTTAAGTTTGATGTAGCATTTTCATCGCGTAATCCCCAGGTTAAATAGACGCTTCTTAACAATGAATCTGTTATTTATTGCACAGACGATCTAAACACTTCTAAACTATCTAAACATTTCTAAACCACTTAAACACAAACGCGACTAAAATTGTCCTCCAAATCAGATTGATTATCGTCATACAGTTTAGATGGAGAAATCTTGAAAGCTGATCTCGCTAAAAATGATGTGCACTTTAATATTTATGTCTTCAAGACGTACACTTACAAGTTTTCTTATCGGCAATCAGACAGACAATTTTAGATAAAGAAGCAATTTTATTCACCAAACGGCATTCATTTGTACATTCGCTTCTTTTATTTGTAATAAGAATATATATAAGGCATTAATAAGATCGCATCTCTAATATTGAGTCTGTCTTTATGATCGCCCTGTCATGAAAAAATATCTTATTATTTTTGAAATAATCCAATTTTCGATATATCTATTCCATTAATCACAAACTCCACGAAGGTTGCGTGTTTATATCACGTCGGGGTCACCAATGAAAAATAAGAATGTTTTATATTTTCTTTTTCCCAAGATAGGCAAATAGTTATGAAATAAAAGTGAATCTCCTAATCATACAGCTAGCAATATGTACGCATTATTGTCAAAGAAAAAATGTAAAGGCTGTCATGTAAAGCACACAATCGTCCCATGGGAGTTCCGTCTGTAGAAGTCGGACCAAAACCTACTAGGTAAATCCAATGCAAGAACATGAGTAGAAGAAAGTCTAACCCTCGGACATTAGCAGAATGGAAACATTACATATGTCATCAGGAGATTTAAGGTCTACATGGCCCGTTTCTTCCAAGGATAGAACTCTGACCCCAAAACTCCATACCTTCAAAAGGATATAACTTTGTCATCCCTACATCTCGTTTTTATTACTAGTAAAGAATGACACACAAACTATTCCGGCAAGGGTAGATGATGTAGATTTGTTAAGGTTTTATTTAAGCTTTTGCCATATAAAATTGAACCATGAAACAAATTTTCAAATTCTCACATGAAAAATAAAATATTTGCTATAATATTAAAAAATGTGTTCCTTGTATAGACTTTAAAAGAAAACTCTATCTTCCTTAGTATTGCTTGGTCGTAAAGTCAGGGTTTATAGGTTAGGTCATAGATTAATTAGAATTGGATAATAATCAAGAATCACAATTTCCATGCAAATAGTTCTTGTAATTGTCTGGCCCTCCTCTCTTTACCACCCACAAGACAGTAGAAATCTGTTTTGTATTGGCAAACATGGGTCTTTTATTGTTGTAGCCTCCACCATAGATCAGTAAGAATTGGCTACCAACCAAGGGCCACCATTTTTATGCAAATTTAAGCTTCAATGGATTTAGCTAGCCTCTTTATCTTTTATAGAATGGGGAAAATTTCTGAAATAATTAACTCTACATTATTTAATGTTATTTTTCTAGTTTTAATCTTCTTAGCTCAGCACATGATCTGCACAGGGAGATTGCGTTTAGGTTTTCTTTCTTTTTAAATGTGGTTTCATAACCTACGTGAGAGGTGTTTTTTGTCGATCGATCTGGTCGGCTTACGTTTAAATAACATTTTGATTGTTTCTAAACACACAGATTGTAGATTGATGCAAGATCTGTATTATACTTAAATTTTAAAATAGCATTTTTTTTTTGGTGTGTCAAACCGAAATCTGAAATGAAACTTTGTCAGTTTGTCATGCTGATTTTTGAAATAGAATTTGGTCTCTATTTTGCCTGTTTAAACTAACATTTTCTTAGATTTGTCATAGCATTTTGTTTGGTCTTTTAAAAGTAACATTTTAGATGTCTGCCTCTTTGCTCTATTCATTCTTCGGTCTGTCTATCTTTCCTCTGCCTCACCTTTTAAATAATATTTCCTATGGTCTTTCATGCTTACATTTGGAGCATGTCACACGTAAGTTTATAACATCATTCTGATCGCTAAACACACACAGATCGAAAGCATATATTTTATTTACGATTGATGTACGGATCTCTGTAAAAAGTTGTATTGGTCAGTCCGTCGACCAGACTTTAGGTTAAAATAGTATTTTCATCGCTAATTAAGATTAAAGTCTGAGCTCTTTGATAGGACAGGGGCGGAAACTCGCGTACCTTTGATTTTGAAGAACAAATGAACCATAAGAGTTGACTTATATGTTTAAACTATAATTTTTACTTTTACTTAATTACTTTTTATTCAATAGTTTAAAGTTCTGTTGAAGTCATTGTATCACTCTTTTGAAAAGAAAATGTGATTGCATCTACCCTTCCTCCAACTATGAGTTAAATAATAATGTTGACTAGGCTACAAAGTCATTTTTACGCTTGAAATAATATTTTGGAGAGTTTGTCATTTATTTAAATTTAAAGAATATCTACACGTAAATTTAAATATCATTGTGATCGCTAAACATAGATTGAAATAAATGTCTTATTTTAGATTGATGTGAGGATCTCTATAAAAAAGTTGTGTTCGTCAGTCCGTGGATCAAACTTAAGATTGAAACAACATTTTCATCGCTAATTGCAATTAAAATTATAGGATTCCTTTGATAAGTGAAAGGCGCATTCGACAATTAGTGTTTCCTTTGGTTTTGGGAAAGCAGTAAACCATAATACTGGGCTTATGCTTTCAAACTTTAATTTAAGCTAGACATTCATTTTTATTCGACGATTTAAAGATTTGTCGAAGTCGCTTCATCCAGCTATAAGATGTTTTGTCAATCAGCCTATTGTTCATACAAGGATTAGCACTTTTCTTACGTTTGTTATGCTTAAGTTTGGAATAGCATTTTCGTTGATCTGCCATGCTTAAGTTAAAAATAACATCTTCATTTGTTTGCCATGCTAAAGTATGAAATATCATATTTGTTAATCTGTTATGCTTAAACTTGAAATTATATTTCCATCAGTCGGTTGCAGTTAAGTTTGAAAAACGTTTCCGCTCCAATTGAATAAGTTTTTAATTCTTCTCACTAATAGTCAGAAGTTATTTTCTACTCAAACCAAACACCCAGAATTATCTAATCCTTTTAATAAAAATAATCAATAATACATATTAAAAAAAAAAAAATAGCGAACATCTTATGAATGCGTCTGGGCGAATCACTTTTGTATTTGTAGTCTTTATTGCTATAGCCTCCAATTATTGGTGATTTTGTACGTCTTCTCGGCCATATTTAAACCAAAAATAGCTGGGAATCATTATCTGGCATATGTGACGAGATTGACAAAAACAGCTTTGTATCCATCTCGAGAACTGCATAATTGCTCTCAAAAGCAAACAATCTGTATCTTTTGGATTATCTGGAATACTTTTCTCCTATTGGATGTTCTCATCAGAACGCAAGTGCGTTTCCATGAAAACAGTAGTTGAAATCATCCAAGTAATTCAAATTACAATTCCTCAGTTAAAAATTTCGAAAAATAAATACCAAACTAGTGTATCAGAATTTTATTGAATCCCCCCCCCCCGCAAAAGGCGGACTTCAGAACAACAAAACAAATGACACATCTACCACACCAGCATTCTTCTACGTAAACGCTATGAACTGTAAACTTTATCGGTCTATTCCCCTCTAACTTAAACTGTTCTGTTTGACATTTCAATTTAAGTATGTTCCTCAAGGAAACCATTTTAGGTTTTCTGCTTTGATATAGAAATATAACTTGTTGAATCGCTTAAAAAAAAAGAGAGAAAGAGAGAGGGAGACTAAACAGTGAATATAAATAAATATGTTCAACATATGAATAAATATAGCTTTGAAGTAGCATGGAAATATACTTATGCCAAGCAAGCTATGAACACCTTTTGTATTTCACTCCAAGGAGCTTATCATCAGATCATAGGTAATCATATTTTTTTTTATAAAGTTAGGTGTGTGTGTGTGTATGTATTTATATATTTGTATGTATAGAATTTACTCCTAAACTAATTTGCCAGTCGTGCTGAATTTTGTAAACAAAGATGTCAATGCATAAAATATTTGTGAATAAGAAAGTATTGTTGCAAGAATAAAACATATGTTACATGTCAAATACGCAACCACACACACACACACACATACACTCTCTCTCTCCGTCTCTCTCTCTCTCTCTCTCTCTCTCTCTCTCTCTCTCTATATATATATATATATATATATATATATATATATATATATATATGCTTTCAGGACTGCCAGCAACCACTGTAAAAGAGTAATAAAAAATGCTAGAGAGCTATATGCCCAGTCTGTTAAATCCAAGGTAGCTGATCAGCGGCTTGGTTCCCACCAGTTTTGGCAAATAACAAATAGGATCCTGAACAGAAGTGTGTGTTCTATCCCAAGCATTATCAATGGACCAGAGGTCATCGCGTCAGCGTCAGACAAGGCCAAACTATTTGCAAAGAACTTTGCAGCTAATTCTACCCTATGCGATGAAGGCCATATTTCCTCCTATAACACAGAACAAGCTAGGTAACATACAAATATCCGTGCATGAGGTCGCCAAGCTAATCAAGAACCTAATTATAGTGTTAAAAAAGCTTCAACGAGAACTTACTACCATACTTACAAAACTATTTAAGCGCTGCCTTAAGGAGAAGTGCTTTCCTACTCCCTGGAAGACCTCATCAGTTTGCCCTGTATTTAAGAATTCAGATGATAAGTCATCTCCCTCTAAGTACAGACCAATAAGTCTCCTCTGTGTTATGAGTAAGTTGCTGGAATCCATATTAAATAGAGAAATAGTCAACCACCTCAGCAGGAACAACCTTCTTAGTGACACACAATATGGTTTCCGCTCTGCAAGATCTACCGCAGATGTGCTGACGGTTATATCCCACAGGATTAGTGAATCTCTTGACAAAGGCTTCCTTTCTAGGGCAATTGCTCTTGACATATCTAAGACCTTCAACAAGGTATGGCATAAGGGTCTACTTCACAAAATTTCCATCTACGGTATAACTGAAAATGTTTTCTCAATCATTAAATCATTTCTCTCGGATAGGCTCATAAGAGTAGTGGTAGATGGACAAAAATCAGAGGCCTGCAATATAAATGCTGGAGTCCCTCAGGGGTCAATCCTGGGCCCAACTCTCTTCCTAATCTACAAAAATGACCTCCTTAAACACATACTTAAATCATTCGTTGACATCTATGCTGATGACACGACCATCTACGGCAACACATCAAAGGCTGTAAATGACAAAGTTCTCTCTGATTCTCTCTCCTCTGATCTCGAGCGCATGGTTCAGTGGGGGAAGACGTGGCTGGTTACCTTTAATGCATCCAAAACCAAACTCCTATCCTTACATCATCAACGCTCTGATCCCCTTCTGGCATCAATTGTGATGGATGGCTCTCGTCTGGGTGAGGCCTCCTGTTTTGACAAGCTCCTGGGTTTGACCTTTACTCCTGATCTGAAATGGAACACATACATCAAGTCTGTTGCCAAGGTCGCTGGAAAGATGGTGGGATCCTTCTACCGCTCCAGAAGATATCTCACTACTGATGCAATTCTCTATCTATATAAAAGCCAAGTACATCCAAGGATGGAATACTGTTGCCATATCTGGGCAGGAGCTGCTAAAAACAGCCTATCCTGCCTTGACATAGTACAAAATAGACTTCGTGGCTTAGTGGGGGATACCCTTTTCTCTACCCTGCAACCTCTCTCCCACAGAAGAGACGTTGCGAGCCTATCCTTGTTTTATCGTTATTTCCATGGCAGGTGCTCGTCTGAACTCCAATCTCTGGTCCCCCCCTCGCCAATCTTTCACAAAAAACACCCGTCTAGCTGAATCCACTGTGAAAAATTTCCCTCACTCTATATCTGTGCCTAAATCAAAACGCGGGTTCCATGAACAAAGCTTCTTTCTTAGAACTGCACGCCTGTGGAACTCTGTTCCGTCTGCCTGCTTCCCTCCTGACTACAACTTGGATGTCTACAAGTCCAACGTTAACAAATTCCTAATGAACCGCCCCCTTAAGTAAAAACTTCATCAAATCTCCACACTAACGTAATGTACTTGCAATAACCCTTATCCCTGAGTGGCTTCCGGGCCTTGATAAGTGGTGATCACTGTGTAAAAAAAAAAAATATATATATATATATAGCGATGCTTTTTGCGTAAACAAATTGAGCTTAGCTATTTAGACAATATCAAAACATTGTTAATTCACTGCCTGCATAACAGCAGCTGAATAGCGCAACGGTTAGAAGCTCCGACTCTTGGCGGTTGGATTTCGATCCTAGCTTATATTATATATATATATATATATATATATATATATATATATATATGTATATATAATTGTGTGTGCGTGAGTTCATTCCCTATGGGCTCCAAAACGGCTGGGCCAATTATTTTGAAATTTCACAGACTTTACTTTATATGTGTGACATATAAATAGGTTTTGTAGTGGAATATCTCCAATAAGTGCCAAAAATCAATGATGGAAAATTCGAATTAAAGAAGGAAGAATCCGATTTTGACCAAAGTTAGCACTTTGACACAGCCTAATATGACAAGTGCACTTTAGAAGTTTTATCATCACACAAGCGAGAGGATCCAGCGTATAAAATCACCAGCAGGTTCTTTTATAAGACAGGGGCGCATTCGAAACGAATGTTTCTGTTCAGCGACCAATTGAACAATCATAGTTATCTGTTTTTTTTTTTTTTTTTTGTATTTTAAAGTTTAATTCAAGCCATTATCTGGAAATAATTTCATAAAATCAATCGTAGTTACTCTAAATGCAATGTATTGTGGACTAAGTCACTACTGGGAGACATGTTAAGCTTCCTCCTAGTGCATCGGGGAAGAGATTAGAGCAGGGAATAAATTAGTTTGATTAAAAAAATGGGCGATTTCACCGATTCTGATGACAATAAAAATATTGGGAATGTGGAATATTCGTTGATCCTCATTTGATACCCGGCAACGTCGGGTCTCCTTGCTAGTTTATATATATATATATATGTATATATATATATATATATATATATATATATATATATATATATATATATATATATGAAAAATTTATGAAATGGAAGAAAAGATCTGTTGTGCATGCTGAATGTAAGAATTTCTTTAGGATAGTTTCTCACTTATTTTGGAGCTGAGTTTGCCGTGACTTTTGGAGAGTTTATTTACTGAGCCTTTGGATGTGTATTCGAATTTTCTGGACATTCGACTTCGAGTTTTTCAAGATTTAATATCGTTTTTGAAATGTGTCTATATCATTTTATTATAACGATTTTTGTGCTTTTGTGAACATTTCTGAAGGCTTTTCGCCTGGAATTTCGCCTTGTATCCTTTTCATTTGGCAGTGAATTTAAATTTGTTCCAGCATGCTTTCAATTCATACAATAATATTGTACCACATTTGAAACATACTTATCTAAGTACTTTGTTTAATGTAGTTTCAGAAAATATCCGGTTATAAGGGTCGGGTTTATCTTCAAAACAATTGTTTGAGAAGTAGAAGGCTGAATTAATTTCTTTTTATAATTCTTAGTATCACTATAGTGAGGAAGAATATTGCTTAGAACTGATTATTACTTAACACTTTACTTGTAACTCTCCAGAATGAATTTATGCATCTTAAGAGAAGAGAGGGAAGGTAGAATACAACCTTGGGGAATAGGCAGGGGTAATAAATAAGAGATAGGAAAGTTAGAATATATCCTTGAGCGAGTCCGTAGGGGGAAAATAAGGGTTGGGAGGTAATAAATGGAACAAAGTACCCTTCACAAGCTTGTACTCTGGTTAATCCAGTTACGAAGGAGGGTGATGAGTTTGTAAAATATTTCCATTTTATGGACGTCTAGCACAGACGCACACCCCACAAACTGGAACATACTTATCTGAGTACTCTGATTGATGTACTGGCTATGAGGGTTTATCTCCGAAACGATTGTAGCAGCTTGCGACATATTTCTATCTTATGGACACAGACCATTCACAAGATCATTGTACCATCTTTGGATAATGCAGAAACTACACTTTAATCCAGAATAGAATGCCAAGAAAGTGTATTTTAGTTAATTTGACTTTGGATATAATAACGCCATCAGATAATTTTTTTTTCAAATTATTTTCTTGTATTGCATCTTCCACAATCGTCCGATGCCATGTTTTAATACAAATGGTAAAGAACGATGAAATACGTACAAACATGAAATTATCTAAGCACATTATTATATACGTGAGTTTACGTAAACAATGTATAAGTATTCGGTGGCAATATCGTCTATAATTCTGTAGAAATTCGATAACCGCCGCTGGTTAGTCTTCATAAGTTAATTGATACGGCAGCTGCTACGAGAGAGAAAGCAATATCTAGAAGATAAGTATAAAAGTTCGGGGCTTTTCTTTTATTCGTTTATCTTTATTTATTGTTGACGATCAGACAATAATCGGCGATGTCAGTTCGATAATAATTCATGAGAAATATCTAGTCCTGTTAAGAACACTAGAGATGCTGAATAGGATTTATCCGTAATAGGATTCTTTTATTATAAATCTCAGAGAGCTGTCTGAAGATATGAAGATGGGATTGTTATAAACAAGAAGTGTTGTTAAGGTATCTTTTTTGGAACTGTTAGAGTAGCTTGACCTCAATTGTTGCAAAGTTATATCATTTGTGTAGAAGCAAATACAAACTTTAAATCAAGTGAAGGGACGAATGTGAAAAACTGCTGCCATATCTGGGCAGGAGCTGCTAAAAACAGCCTATCCTGCCTTGACAGAGTACAAAATAGACTTCGTGGCTTAGTGGGGGATACCCTTTTCTCTACCCTGCAACCTCTCTCCCACAGAAGAGACGTTGCGAGCCTATCCTTGTTTTATCGTTATTTCCATGGCAGGTGCTCGTCTGAACTCCAATCTCTGGTCCCCCCTCGCCAATCTTTCACGAAAAACACCCGTCTAGCTGAATCCACTGTGAAAAATTTCCCTCACTCTTTATCAAAACGTGGATTCCATGAACAAAGCTTCTTTCTTAGAACTGCACGCCTGTGGAACTCTGATCCGTCTGCTTGCTTCCCACCGGACTACAACTTGGATGTCTTCAAGTCCAACGTTAACAAATTCCTAATGAACCGCCCCCTTAAGTAAACACTTCATCAAATCTCCACACTAACGTAATCTACTTGCAATAACCCTTATCCCTGAGTGGCTTCCGGGCCTTGATAAGTAGTGACCACTGTGTAAAAAAAAAACAAAAAAAACATACGTGGTCCATTTAATTTAGTGCTGGAGAGTCGTATAAATAAATGAAAAAATATGATTCACACTTTTCATCAAAATAGAATACATATAAAAAACAGAATAAAATCTTACGCATATATATATATATATATATATATATATATATATATATATATATATATATATATATATATAAACGGGCTCCGTCAGTCTTTGACAGACTATCAAAATTCACATATAAAAAACAGAATAAAATCTTACACACACCTATATATATATAAGCACGCATACATATAAACGGGCTCCGTCAGTGTTTCACAGACTATCAAAATTCACAAAGGGGTACCTGTGCATGAAATTTTTGTGGCAGGAGGTGCGCAATCTCCAACCACACCTTTCCTGAGTTATCAAGTTTGAAACCGACGGTAGCGATGACTTATCTCATCTAAACTTTCTGCAAATAAAATGGACCATCAGTTGTTTTCCATGAAATACCGCTTCAAGATTTACTGTGTACATATATATGTTTTCTCAATTATTAAATCATTTCTCTTTGATAGGCTCATAAGAGTAGTGGGTGATGGGCAGAAAGCCCAACTCTCTTCCTGATCTACATCAACGATCTCCCAAAACACATACTTAAATCATTCGTTGACATCTATGCTGATGACACGACCATCTATGGCAACACATCAAAGGCCGTAAATGAAAGTTCTCTCTGATTCTCTCTCCTCTGATCTCGAGCGCGTGGTACAGAGGGGAAGAGGTGGCTGGTTACCTTTAATACATCTAAAACCAAGCTCCTATCTTTACATCATTAACGCTCTGATCCCCAGCTGGCATCAATTGAAATGGATTGCTCTCATCTTGGGGAGGCTCCATGTTTTGACAAGCTTCTGGGTTTGACCTTTACTCCTGATCTGAAAGGGAACACGTACATCAAGTCTGTTGCCTACGTCGCTGGGAAATTGGTAGGATCCTTCTACCACTCCAGAAGATATTTCACTTCTGATGCAATTCTCTATCTATATAAAAGCCAAGTACGTCCAAGGATGGAGTACTGCTGACATATCTGGGCTGGAGCTGCTATAAACAGCCTATCCTGCTTTGACAGAGTACAAAATAGACTTCGTGGCTTAGTGAGGGATGCCCTTTTCTCTTCCCTGTAACCTCACTCTCACAGCTTGCTTGTCTTTATTTTATCGTTATTTCCTGAGCTCTAATCTCTCGTCCCCCACCTCGCCAATCTTTAACAAAAAACACCCGTCTATCTGAAACCACTGTCAGTAATTTTTCCCACTTGCGCCTAAATCAAAACGTAGATGAACAAAGCTTCTTTCCTAGAACTGCACGCCTGTGGAACTCTGTTCCGTTTGCCTGTTTCCCAGCTGACTACAACTTGGATGTCTTCAAGTCCAACATAAACAAATTCCTGATGAACCGGCCCATTAAGTAAAACATGTTATCAAATCTCCAATACTAATGATACTATCCCATTGATTACTGTACACGCAATAACTCCTATCCTCGAGAGGCTTCCGGGCCTTGATAAGTGGTGAGCTCCATGTTAAAAACAAAATATATATATATATATATATAATGACAACTTCATTTAATCACATAAATTAATATGTGATAATATGATTTTATGCATAAATTTTCAGTGTTTACTTCAACAGTGCTCTACAGACAGGTAGAGCTAGGTAGTAGGTTATGAAAATATGTATGGCAATTAAACTGCACAGAATATTCTGCGTTTCATCTTCGTAAGAATTCGTCAGGCTTTTCATAACTTACTATACATACATATATATATATACATATATATATATATATATATATATATATATATATATATATATATATATACATCCCGTGCCAGAATTATATGCAAATCGATATTTTTGTTCTAACTCCGATAGTTTTCAATGAAAATTCGTGAAACTTAGCACGTTATACAGTAACATTTACGCATGCGCAGATATAAAATTTTAAGCTGATCTGCTCAATAGCGAGCAAACGGCAGCCATTTTGGTGACTTGTAGTCTTTTTCAGCATGCCAACTTTATATGCAAGATGGGACGTAAAGGTGCTTTAAGTCAAGCTGAGAAGTCTAAAATTGTTTTAAGGCTCAATAATAAGATTTCCACCTTAGAAATTGTCAAAGAATTACACCATGATCATTGTACAATAAAAAAACTATTGTACTAACCCTCAACTTTGCAACGGATGTTCTGACAAATGGGAAAATTCGTAAGAAATCGTATCTGTCACGTCGAACACGAGCAAGATGAAGAGAGAAGTTTGCCATAACCTACTTAAAACTTGCAAACAAGTTTTTGAAAAAGCTGGCGTTCCTGATGTGCCCAAATCAACTCGTTGCCGTATCCTGAGGATTATTGCAAAATTTGAAAAGTCAGAGGTCCGCTCTCAATTGAAGGATATCCACAAGAAAAAAAAGATGGAGTGGGCAAGAGATCACATTTTTAAACTGTTTTGTTCATCGATTAGTGTCGAGTGACGCTTGATGGATCCGATGGGTGGAGGGGAGGATGGTACCATAATGAGGGTGTACGTCCCCAAAGGAGCAGGCATCAACAAGGAGGTGGTGGTGTGATGTTCTGGGCTGCAATCATTGGCAATGAGCTGGTAGAACTATTCAGAGTCGCAGATGGAGTGAAAATTACCGCCAAACTCTACATTGACTTTATTAAGGAACACTTGGAACTCTGGCACAAGAAGAAGAATTTGGCTTTCCGGAAAAACATGGTATTCATGCATGATAATGCACCGTCTCATTCTGCAAGGATAGCCACTGAATATTTGGAGAGAGTTTTTGCTAGACATGGGAAAATAATTTGATGGCCAGCAACAAATAGGGAATTAATGAAAATGAATGTTTAAAAGAATATGAAAATTAGCTAGATATTTTGCTGGTGAACGCAATTCCACAACCCATATATAATAAACTTGTATTTTCTTTTTAAATAAATAGAAAAGAGGGTTTTTAATATGAATATCAATGCACACAAAAGAAAAACAAATTTATAGGAGTATAGATAGATAGATATAGATAGATAAAAGATACAGATATAGATATATAAATATATATATGTATGTGTGTGTGTTGATTTGAGATAAGTTACATATATATATATAAATATATGTGTATGTGTATATATATGAATATATTATATATATGTAAGAATGTATATATGCATATGTGTGTATATTATATATATATATATATATATATATATATATATATATATATATATATATATATATGTATGTATGTATGCATATACTAGCATTTCAGCCCGGCGTTGCCCGGGTGTTTGGATGTGTATGCTAAGTAAAAAAAAAATGCGGTCAATTTTTTTTTAATTCGACCCCTATTAAGACCCCTTAACATTTATTCTTTTGGGTTCACATCAAGTTATTAAGTTAGATCCATGTCCAAGGAACCTATATCTAAAATTTCAAGTGTTTAGACCCAAAATTGTCAGAGGAGTTTGGTAGAGTTCTCAAAGGTCCAATCGTTGAACTTTTACCCTTTAACAGCTAAATTTCAGGCCGAAAACCGATCACAAAGATTTTCCCAAATCTCAGTATCCTGTATATCAAATTTCGAGTCTGTAGACTGAAAATTCATAGAGTTATTGCGTATGGAAATGTACACACACACACACACACACACAAACACACAAACACACTTTCACTTTTATAGATATACTAGCATGGGTGCCCGGCGTTGCCCGGATGTTTGGAGGTGTATGCTGAACAAAAAAAAAAAAAACGGTCAATTTTTAAAAATTTGACCCCTATTATAACCCCTTAAAATTTATTGTTTGGGGCTCACATCAAGTTATTAAGTTAGATCCATGTCCAAGGAACCTATATCTAAAATTTCAAGTGTTTAGACCTCAAATTGTCAAGTTATTAAGTTAGATCCATGTCCAAGGAACCTATATCTAAAATTTCAAGTGTTTAGACCTCAAATTGTCGGAGGGGTTTGGTAGAGTTCTCAAAGGTCAAATCGTTGAACTTTGACCCCTTAACAGCTAAATTTCAGGCCGAAAACCGATCACATAGATTTTCCCAAATCTCAGTACCATGTATATCAAATTTCGAGTCTGTAGACTGAAAAATAACAGAGTTATTGCGAAGGAAAATGTACACAGACACATATACAGACAGACAGACACACGGACACGTTCACCTTTATAGATATATAGATTATATACATGTATACATATATATAATAATAAATGAAATTCATAAAAATGAAAAGAATCTTTTAGCAAATAAACCTATCACTATAGTAGAGGCTCTACACGGTTAAGTGGAGCAATTACTATAATATAATATATATATTTATATGTATGTACGCATATACATGGTGTTTGTGAGGACACTGAGGCTAACAGCTACTACTACTACTACTACTACTACTACTACTACTTCAAACAACGTCACATGATTCACACAAAAACCCATAAATGAATTTGCCAAACACATACTAATGTGCAAACAATAAATATATATATATATATATATATATATATATATATATATATATATATATATATATATATATATTGATAAAATATCAATACGAAAAATATATACATGTTTATATCTTTTCTGTATTTGTTTCCTATGTGTTAACGTATAGGAATACAAAAAGTCTTTTTTTTAATTTTATCCACACACACACACACACATATATATATATATATATATATATATATATATATATATATATATATACAGGGTGACCCAATAAAAACAAAAGCTAAATGGAGGCCATCTAGAACATATGCTGTTGAACGGAGAAAAAAGGCCAAAGACCTTTGTGTTTTGATGTGATGTTTTGATGTGATGTTTTGAATATAATAAACTAGTTATGACCAAAGTTTCGTTTCATTCGGACAAAACACTAAGAAACAGGGTCTCCGGGCCTTGATAAGTGGTGACCACCGTGTAAAAAAAAAAAAAAAAAAAAAAAAAAATTAGAGTTGGGGCCCGTATATATATATATATATATATATATATATATATATATATATATATATATATATATATATACGGGCCCCAACTCTAATTTTTATATATATATATATACGAGTAAAACATAACATGTTCGTCAGTCTGCCACGCTTAAGTTTGGAAAAATTATTCATATGATTGTGTTCAAATAGAAAAAACTCTTGTGCAATTTGTTGTAAAGGTTTATTAAAATTTACTTAGGATTAGATCAAGTGTAGGAACAAAGCTTAAAAACACGTACAACATACATACATATATATATATATATATATATATATATATATATATATATATATATATATATATATATATATATATATATATATATATATATACACAACTCATAGGCGCAATACAATATGTATTAGACAATAATTAATAAATATTCGCCAAATTTAAGTTGTTTTAGCATTTTAATATGGGGCATAGTATTGGCAGAACCTTTCCTTTGTAAGTTAAATTATTTCAGATTTGCCTTAACTTTGACCGATAGTAATTAGACACAAAGTAAGCAAGATTCCCTGAATGTTATTCTTTTTAGATATCTTAAACTTAAACATTTAATCTTAAACGTTTTTCTTGAATCCGAATGATGTAACAGACTTTTATTTAAATTGGAATAAAATTTCAAAACATTAGTTTAGACACTCAGTAACGTATTTTAATTTCAATCTGCAAAAAAATATCATGAAAGTGGTGCAAAATTTAATATATTTTACACGCCCCAGAATGAATTATTCTTGTTTTTTTTTTTTAGTAAAGAAGTCAGGATTTTAACTTATATCATTGAGATTCTTTTTATTCTTTTTATTAGTTATAAATTGTCACCTCAAAGAGAGACACTCATATCACCAATTAGCTTTTCTTCTAGCAGAAATGAACAGGAAATTGAATCTTTAATCAGATCATATTTGTGTAGAAATAATTTGAATATAATGAGGCGCTAATGAAGGAAAACTCTTTGGGAAAAAGGTGTGGGCTTGTTCGGTGCAAATTATTCTGCAAAGTTAATCCACACCTTCAAACATTGTGATGCTTGTTGCACAGCTTTTTGTCTTCTATCTCGGTCTTCTATTTTTAGATGCAGCCTCGCATCCATTTTATCTCAGTAGAGCTGTACTAGACTTGTCCAAACAAGATGTAAGAAGCTCTGCATCATCATCATCATCATCATCATCATCATCATCATCATCATCATCATCATCATCATCATCATCATCAGTTTAATGTCCATTTTAAATCCTGGCATGCATTAGACAACAAAAAGAAACTGACTTCCAACACTTCCAAACTAACCTATCTCTACTCAGGTCTTTGTTTATCCCTCTTTCCCTCAAGTATATAGTTATCATTTCCTCACATGGTTTCCATTGCCATTCGTCTGATAACTGGATCATGCTACTTTAACTGTTCTACATCTTCTGAGCTAAGAACTCCCATCTTTTCTTTCAACTTAGCCATACAATCAAAATCTCCGGCACACATTTCCATATCCTGCTAGATTTCATCCTCACATCATTAGAATTAAGCTTGCATTGAAGACACACCTTACACATCTATTGGATCATTCATATATCATTTTTTTCTATTCAACGCATGGCCAAATTTCGCTTCCATACATCATCACACTGCATGCGCATGCCTGATAGGTAACATTGGTAATGCTATGCTGGTTAGTAATGGCTGAAGTTCCTTGAACTTACTCCATCTATTCTTAACTCTTGCAGTCACACAAGCACATGCGCCACCCTGTGCTTCATTGGTATCACCAAGGTAATAAAATTTCTTGATAACCTCAATAGTTTCACCATCCAGATATACTTGGCTGCATATGAGTTTTCATCCATCTCAGTTGTCTTAAAATTCTTACTCAGTAGCAGTCTTTCAGTCGTGTAATTTTGTAATAGCATTTTCATTTGGCCTAGTGTCCATGTCCATTAGTTTACTGGTCAGTCTGTCATGTTGAAATTGAAATAGACATTTTAGTGATATGTCATAATACTTGCAAAAACTAATAATAATAATAATAATAATAATAATAATAATAATAATAATAATACTCCGAGGAACAGAAAGGATGCTAGAACGGAAAAAGAGAAACACATGATCTGCTATATATAGATCAAAATATCCTGAAGGAGATAAAAATAAAGAGAAAGAATTTAGCCATGGCATGGATCGACTACAAAAAAGCGTACGACAGGATCCCTCAAGCATGGATAATAGAATGCTTAAAAATGTATAAAATACCAAGCAGAATCACCAGTATGATTGAAAATGCAATAAGAACAGGGACACTGAATCGACAGCTGATGGACAACACATAACAGAAATTCACATACAAAGAGGCATCTTCCAAGGAGATTCAATATCACCATTACTGTTCATTATAGCCATGATGCTCCTGAATAGTATACTGAGAGCTGGATACAAATTCTCTAATACAGAGAAAAAAATGAACCACCTGATGAACATGGATGATCTGAAACTTTTTACAAGAACCAAAAATGAACTAGAGACATTAATAAATACCACCAGGATCTTCAGGCAGGATATCCAAATAGAGTTTGGAATGGAAAAGTGTGCACTACTAGTGATAAGAAAGAGAAAACTGGAGACGACATGGAACTACCGAACCAAACGGAGATGAGGACACCAGAGGAACAAGACGCCTTTAAATACTTGGGAATTATGGAAGCAGATACCATCAAAGCAATAGATATGAAAGAGAGAATTGTAAAAGAATACCTCAGGAGAACAAGAAAACTCCTGGAAACGAAATTATATAGCAGAAACTTAATAAAAGGTATAAATACATGAGCAGTATCACTAGTAAAATACTCTGGACCGTTCATAGGGTAGACTTAAGAAGAACTGAGGCAACTCGATTACAATACCAGGAAACTCATGACCATGCACAATGCACTACACCCAAAGGGCGATGTTAACAAACTCTACATGAAAAAAAAAAGATAGCGGGAGAGGACTGGTTTGTATAGAAGACTGTGTGAATGACACAAAAAAACTAGAAAAATACATAATACAAAATACTGAAAGGATAATTATGGCAGCAAGAGACACTGAAAAAATCAACAAAACAGAAAACAGAGAGAAACAAAGGATAAAACGAGAAAAGAAAAATGGGAAGAGAAGCAACTATAGCAACTACACAAAAGATTAATAAGAATGACAAAAGATTAAAATAACGAAAACACTTGGACATGGATGCAAAAAAGGCACACAAACCAAGAAACTGAATCGCTGATAACTATAGCACAAGATAACTCAATAACATCCAACCACATCAAAGCAAAGATCGACAAAACACAAGAAAACAATAAATGCAAATTCTGTGGACAAAGAGACGAAATGATAAATCATATAGTAAGCGAATGCAGCAAACTGGCCCAAAAGGAATACAAGAACAGGCATGACCAAATGGGGGGGGGGACAGTACACTAGGAATTATGCAAACAATTGCATCCCAAACGCACAGACGTTCAAGCATAAGCTGGCAACAGTACTTGAAAACGAGAATCACAAAATCATATGGGACATGGACATACAAACGAATTAACCCATCCAAGCAAGAAGACCGGATGTTGTGATAATTAACAAGAAAGAAAAGTCCTGTCAAATTGTAGACTTTGCTGTTCCAGTTGACCACAGGGTAAATATCAAAGAAAAGGAGAAACAGAGAAATACACAGAGCTAGTCAGAGAACTGAAAGGGATTTGGATCATGAAGAAAATCAAGATAATACCTATACTAGTTGAGCACTAGGAACAATTTCAAAATCTTTGAAAAAAGAATGGGAGAAATTGGAATCAGAGGAATGTCTGCAAAGATACAACGAATATCAATAATGAAAACAGCTGAAAAATTAAGGAAAACCCTTGACTGCAGAGATTAACACATGTGAGCCACATGCGCTGGCCAGACAAACTGCTGCAGAGACAAAACATGAAGAAGCGTTACATAGAACCAGGAAGATTAAAGCTGTGTATCTATAAGTTCTCAATCTCCTCCCTCATCCCCTCCCATGCCCCCCAAAGAGTGATACCAAATAGTCGAAAAGGGTCAAGGAAGATGGAAAAAATGAGAAGAGACACTTCTGCTGGAAAAGTGCAAAGAAAACTGGGACTTTGGGGAGGCTTATTGCCCCTCAAATTCCATTGGAGACCAGTGACCGTTGCCAGTGAGAAATCAATAGTGGGCGGCTGTTGCGATCATGCAAATATTATTGAAAGAGGTGGAGAGTACTGGAAATCTGGGTAGATTTGTTGTCACTCAGTTTCCAGGGAACGCCAGCAGGTCGTTTTCAGGAAGAGATATTTGTTGACCTGTGTGAAAGCTCCTTGTGAGCCAATATACTAAAAACATCTAAAATCTGAAGGAAAATCTTAGAATGCGGAAACCAACCCATATAAACTGGTATGTACCAACTGGGAAGTTCATCAGTATATAAAATAATGAGTCTATAAGAAAATTATTGTATCCATACAAGCATCAATATAAAGCGCTATTAAGGCAAGTATATTTTATAATCATCCAACTACATGCTAGCCCAATATCATAGTATCTTAACTAGGAAATAACCTATATATATATATATATATATATATATATATATATATATATATATATATATATATATATATATATATATGATACATAGCATGTGTTGGGGTACAAAAAATCAGAAAAAGTGAATACAGAATTGTTGATGCCAGTAATTTGTTTTTTATGTATTTTTTGTGCTGATGAGCTGCCTGGAATAATTGTAATCAAGAATCATTATATATTTAAATACCAGCTACGAGTCAAAACAGTTGTACGCAACTGTGGCCAATAAAACCATAACTTTTTTAAATAAGATGAGTGTCAATTCTTAGGAAAGCATACATTATAAGAAATATATATAAGTTTTTTAATATATAACTGAACAAATTTTTATGTATTTTAAACACTTAATTTGCATAATTTACAACAGTTTCGACTATGTTGAGAAAATAAAATGAACAATTTGCAAATCATGCATTTCTCCAAAAGCTTGAGATTGAAAAATGTCAGTCTGAGATCAAATCATACCCATTTTGAATTTTTCCACTATTTTTACTAGCAATAATAATAACTAGCAGAACCCAGGGAAATTCCATGGAAGTTGAACATTTTTAAAACACATTATAAATAAATGAATAAAAAAATTAAATAAAACAAAATCGGACGAATTTAAAACAATTTTTAGCAAATTATGTTTTAGCCATTTAAGGCTAATAAGAATTGATTTAAAAAATTTAGATTTTTTTTTCAATGAAAATTCAACACAAAACGCATTGTTTTTTGATGAATAATGTTTTTATATAAATTATAAAGAAACAGATGTCAATTCACTTGCACATTTCTTTAAAATTTTTAAAAAGTAACTATAAAAAAAAAAACTTACAGTCTTCTCTCAACATGACCTTTTTTAAAATTATAAAATAGCCAATTTGAAACCGTAAACAGACAGCCATATTTTTTTAAACAATTTTGGAGAGGAAATGATTTTTTTTGATTTTTAACTGATAAAGAGCAACTATAAAGGGGAGGTAATTTGTTTCTCATTAATTAATTTTTGCGATGATGATGATGCTTTTTTGTGACACCAGATGTATGGATAAGTAAATTAATATTTAGATAATATAGAAATAAAGAGACTAGTTTTAATGCGAGAAGAATGCCTGCAGAATATGTCAGATTTTATTATTTTATTTAATGAAATCCAAGTAGAATAGTGGTAGTAGCTATGACCCAACGGGTCATGAGTTTTACTAGTCTTGACTTAGCTTGGTGAAAACATTGAAAAAGTTCACTACATCAGAATTTTAGTTGGTTTGTTTATCCATTAGTCAAGGTTATTTTTGAAGCAACATTTTTTATTGCATCGATGCATCTCTATATTTACCTGCCGGTCTGTCACACTTTACTTTAAAATAGTAGTTTCATCACGAAATGCGCAAATTGAATGGATGCATCTTAAGAAATGTGCCCGTTCTTATTTAATAAGCAACACGTTTTAAGCTTTAAAAGATGTATTGTTTCAACCTAGAAATATGTGAATGGGTTTAAAATGAAGACAATTACCATCTCAGTAATTACAAGATTGGGATAGGGTATTTTTATAGTAATGGCTCATCATTTACCAAGGCTAAAAGCCACTCGACGGTAAGGCTTTGTCCGATTATCAGTTGGCTGATAAACAATACTATGATAGGATTGAAAACGATGGATGATTTCAAATGTTGGCCCAATAAGAATTTGCTAATATTGTTATTATGGCATCTACATTTATGGACTAAATATCGGGAGCATATGTCTCTTTTTCGACATTTTTTTTTAAAAGAGAGTCATCACTTATCAAGGCTAGAAGGCCATTCGAGGATAAGGGCTAATGAGTATACAGTGGCCACCCAGACAACAGTGTAGTACTCATTAGTGGTGGAGGTTCGGCTCAACAAGAACTTATTTACATTGGACTTGAAGACGAGTTGTAGTCAGCTGGAAATCAGGCTAGTGGAACAGAGTTCCGCATGCAGGCAGTTCTAGGAAATAAGCTTTGTCCATTGAATTTGTGTTTAGATTTAGGCACGGATAGAGCGTGGGGGAAATATTTAATAGTGGTTGCAGAAAGACGAATGCTTTTTATGGAGATTTAGCAAGGGAGACTATAGGTTGAAACTCAGATGAGCACTTACCATGAAAATAATGATAAAAAAGAGACAGGCTTGACACGTCTCTTCTGTGGGAAAGAGGTTGCAAGGAAAGAGAAAGGGCATCCCTCACTAAGCTACAAAGGTTTCAAAGCTGATTTTGAACATTGTCATGGCAGGATAGGATGCTTCGAGTAACCCCTGCCCAAATGTGATAATAGTACTCCATACTCTTGGTGTTAGGACAACCCCAGACTAATACTTGGCAGTGAGACTAACGTTTAACTACTCTATTATACACTATATTTATATTTTCTTTAATGTACTTTGTTTCACTTAATCCTGAGTTCATATCTTTTTACATACCCCTTACCATTCCACAACAATTAAACTTGAAAACAATTACGTCTTAATTAGAAACAGTCACATTGCATTGTATTCCAAAGATGAGAAGTTCTTTTTTCTTTTTTTTTTTTTTTTTTTACATAGGCGTTACCACTTATCAAGGCCGATAGGCCACTCAAGGATAAGGGTTAAAAGTGTAGAGTAGTCAAAAGGACAATATAGTAATCGATAGTAATGGAAGTTCAGTAAATTTGTTAACTTAAGTGGAACGGCTCATCAGAAACTTGTTTACGTTGGACTTGAAGACAACCATATTATAGACAGCTGGAAAGCAGGAAAACGGAAGACAATTCCACAGGCGTGCAGTTCTAAGAAAGAAGCTTTGATCATGGAATCTATGTTTAGGTTTAGGCACAGATAAAGAGTGGGGAAAATTATTGATAGTGTTTTCAGCTAGTCTAGTGTTTCTTGTGAAAGTTTGGCGAGGGGGGGCCATAGATTGAAGCTCAGTTGAACACTTTCCATGAAAATAACGATACATCAGAGACAAACTCTCAACATCTCTTCTGTGAGATAGAGGTTGCAGTGAAGAGAAAAGGACATCTCCCACCAGGCCACGAAGTCTATTTTGAACCCTATCAAGGCAGGAAAAGTCTTTTCTAGCAGCTCCTGCCCATATGTGGCAACAGTATTCCATCCTTGGACGTATCTGGCTCTTATATAGATAGAGAATTGCATCAGCAGAGAGATATCTACTGGATCAATAGAAGGATCCCACCATTTTTCCAGCGGCCTCGGCAACAGATTTGATGTATGTATTCCATTTAAGATCAGGAGTAAAGGTCAAGCCCAGAAGCCTGTCAAAACTTGAGGCCTCCCCTAGACGAGAGCCATTCATTTTAATAGATGCCAGATGGGGATCAGAACGTTGATGATGTAAAGATAGAAGCTTGGTTTTAGATGCATTAAAAGTAACCAGCCACTCCTTTCCCCATTGTAAAACATGATCAAGATCAGAGGAGAGAGAATCGGAGAGAACTTGGTCGTTTACTGTCTTAGATGTGCTACCATAGATGGTAGTGTCGTCAGCAAAAATGTCTATGAATGATGTAAGGATGTGATTTGGAAGATCATTAATGTAGATCAGGAAAAGAGTTGGGCCCAGGATGGACCCCTGAGGGACTCCAGCATTTATACTGTGAGCTTCTGATTTTTGCCCATCAACTACTACTCTTATGAACCTATCAGAGAGAAATGATTTAATAATTCAGAAGACATTTCCAGCTATACCATAGCTGGAGATCTTGTGAAGTAAACCTTTATGCCATACACTATCAAAGGCCTTTGATATGTCAAAAGCAATTGCCCTAGAAAGGTTGCCTCTGTTGAGAGATTCGCTAATCCTATGAGATATAACTCTAAGCACATCTGCTGTAGATCTAGCAGAACGGAAACCATATTGTGTGTCACTAAAAAGGTTATTTTTGCTGAGATGGTTGATTACTTCTCTATTTAACACAGATTCCAGCAACTTACTCATGACTCACAGGAGACTTATTGGCCTGTACTGAGAGAGAGATGAACGATCACCTGAATTCTTAAATACAGGGCGTACTGATGAGATTTTCCAGGGTGATGGGAAGCAATTCTTCTTAAGACAATGTTTAAACAGTTTTGTAAGTATGGGTGCTAGTTCTGGTTGAAGTTTTTTGAGTACTATAATTGGAATACCGTCAGGGCCAGTTGCTTTACTGGAATCAAGGTTCTTGATTAGCTTGGCAACATCACATACAGATAGTTGTATATCACATAGTGTGTTTTCTGATACAGGAGGAAATATTGGGGGTTGGCAGCCTTGTTCGCAAAGGGTAGAATTGGCTGCAAAGTTCTTGGCAAAGAGTTTGGCTTTGTCTGATGCTGACGAGATTAACTCAGGTCCATTGATGATAGTTGGGATAGAGCACACGCTTTTGTTCAGGATTCTGTTTGCTATTTGCCAAAACTGGTGGGAACCAAGCCGCTGCTCAGCTACTTTGGACTTGACGGATTGAGCATACAACTCTCTTGCGTTCTTTATTACTTTCTTACAATGGTTGCTGGCAGTCCTGAAAGCGGCTTTAGTTTCCATACATCTATTACGTTGGAAGCAGTGGAAAAAGTGATTTCTGTGTGCAATAGCAGCAGCACATTCTGGAGAAAACCATGGCTGGCTGTTAGGTTTTTGCTGGAACTTTTTCGAGGGTATGAAATTGTCTATACCTACAATTAACCATTCTGTCATGTCTGATACTATAGACGACACATCCTTTTTAAACATGGAACACAGAGGAAGATCCGATATAAATGTATGGAAACTATCCCAGTCAGCCATAGTGTATCGATATACTGTACAATGGAGAGGTACGTCTGAGGACTTATTACATTTCATTTTTATCTTAATTGATACAACTGAGTGGTCGGAAGATCCAAGAGGAGACAGAACGGAAACTGAACATAGTTCAGGGCAAGTTGTGAGAAAAAGGTCTAGGAGACTTGCATACTGGCCGTCATTGTCGGGCAAACGGGTGGGCTCGTGAACAATCTGAGTGAGGTCATAAGCAATGGAGAAATCATGACAGAATCTCCCCTCATCATCGGTCTTGTTTGAGTGGGTCAACCATTCCACATTGTGAACATTGAAGTCTCCACATACGCGAATGTTAGCTGAAGGATATGCTGATAGAACTTGGTCAATTTTCTCAGATATGCTTTTAAAGATAGTAACTCCGCTGTTATGGGGGCGATAGAGAGTAAATATAAATGCCGTAGTGTGAGCTAGTGCTACTCGGAAGCACATATAGGGTAAGTTAGGATCTTCTCTGGAGATGTCCCTACCACATGGAAAGCCATCTTTTATATAGGCACATATTCCATGCCCATGGCGATCTTGGGAGTCAGATTTGGAAGTTAGGTTAGAGTATCCTTTAATTACGAACTCATTTAGGGAAATAGTCTGTCCAATTCCAGTTTCGCTTAAAAATAAAAGGTCTGGTTTAGTCTCCTGTAATTGGGCTTCAACCTCTGGAAGGTAAGAACGTAGACCCCTGATGTTGGAGAAGGAGACATGGTAGTGGGGGTCAACGTTGGAAGTTTCAGATCCGGGTTTAATCGTGTGTGTGTTTTATTGAAACTTGTCATGATGGAATTTTGGAGTTTGTGGACTAGGTCGTTAGACTTGCTTAGAGCAGGACAGAGAGGGGAAACAAAGAGAGAAAAGTAACGAAGAATATTTTTTTTTGTAGCACATGATAAGGTAAAGCCGTAACAATTACCCACTAGTATGGCATCGAGAGACCCCACCAGAGACTACTGCATGGTCCATTCACCAAATGGCAATACAGCAGCCTCAGTACTTTGCGCCTGCTGATAGGACAGCCTCCTTAGTGGTTAATCCAAGGTTCGGGTCCCTGCCTATCAGGCGGATAACGTCAGCCCAGATAAAATGTTTACCTCCAGCACCCTTACTAGTGACATGGCTACAAAGATAGACATAGAACAGATAATTTCAGCCATCTCTGTCGACTGTTCACGCAAAACACTGCCAACCTAGAATACAGCTTTTTCTTCTCCCTTTGTCAGAAAAATTACTCATTAAAAAAATGAGGACTGAGTGACAAATAAAGAGAAGCGAGAGTAACGGGAGCTGCCGACAATGCTTCCACAAAACGTTCTCTACTCTCCTTTAAAAAAAAAATCTATTAGGTATTGTACTTAATAAAAGTCCAACTGGCGAGCTTTTAAAGGGAACGTATGGTGATAGATTCACCTCTCACGAATTAACAATGAATACAATTTCCTAATCTGTTCATGCAATCAACATGGTAGATATAATAAACATTTATGACGAGAAAACGCTATCATTAAATAAAATAATCAGGAGATAAAAATATAAATTAAGTACTGAAATAGAATGTAGTTATTAATATTAGAAATTAAACATAAAAATTAAAATTCTTGAAAAGAAACTTCTGTTCGTGGAAGTTCCATTTTGTTTTAGAAAGCAAAGTTCTTGGTAGTAGTGATACAATGATGAAGAACCGGCAAAACCTGATGTGGTATTTATCCCTGGTCCAACTTTGCTAGATTTCTTCAAAGGAGGAATTCTACAGGAAATATCAAATTCACAATCGGTCCTTAGACGGTCATGGGAAGATGAGATACAGCAACCTGTATTCCCAAATCGTCACCTATATGCTATGAACCAAACTCTCTGTTGCTTAACTTTGTGATCTAACAGGAACCTGTGTGTCAATGCAATGTGTTGTAGTAGTGGTAGCTAGAGTTATTGCTATGAATACGCTGCATGGAGAATCAGCGATTGATCCTCAGCTGAGGAAGTACCATAAAAATAGCAATAACGTAAAGAAAAACTAGCAACACCTCTTCTGTGAAAATAGAGGCTGCATTGGAAAGAGATCTCTCATTAGATTGCAGTGGAATTGTATTTTGCCAAGTTTTAAAAAGTGCCAAACCTTGCCAATTTTGGAGGCAGTACTCCATCTTATGTATAGAGTCAATCGCTCTTGGAGGATGGCAGAACTATTCTGCACTGAGCTTTGCAGTTGGGGAATTTTTATTACTAAACACTCAGATTAAACAGACGCATCTTAAGAATGGTTCTCATCTTATTTCCCAAAATCTTTTAGCATACTTTCTTTAAAAAGCTGCATTAAAATAAAAGGAAAAATGAAAAGAATTTAATTAAATCCTTTTAAACTGCCACCGGATCAAATTTTGTAAAAAAAATAACGTATATACTGGAATGGAAATAAATAAAAATATGCCTTCAATTGGATTCAGTAAATTTCAAAATTAGATTTTAATGGTCTTTGGATGTAACGCTTCAAAAAAGATGAAGCGAGAGATGAATAAAATTTGTTTGCTGGAAGAGAAAAAAAATGGCGCTTGAGATAAAAATCAGCGGAAATGTTTCCCAGAAGAACCCTTTCTTTTTGCCCTTGAGAATTATCCAAAAATAGAAAAACGTGGAACTTTATTCAACAGCACCAAAACATCATAGAGTGAACATTTTAAAAAGAAATCAAATCAATAATTCAACAGATAATCCAATCACTCACGAGTGGAAATAAATGAGAATATCTATGTCCCTCGGCGGAGGTAATAATAATGTTTCGATCATTTTTATTAATCAAACGAATGCTACTTACACAGCGTCTCCCAGGATTCATTGTTGGCATATTTTTAAACTATAAAAAAGAAAAAATTAAAAGAAAAGCTCAATAGTTATTCAAATCATGTAAGGGAGATAATTTCTATTTGAAGCTACAAAAATTTATCTCCCTTTAACTAGTTAAAGAAGTCAGTTAAACCTCAGAGCCATGAAGTCTTGCGAAATATAAAAAATCAGCTTTTAAGTCATTAAAAACGCAAGCCAAAGATATTGTCTGTTGATGTAGAATCAGTGCTTTATGCCAAATTTATGGTTGAATATGATTATATTTGTATGTATTTTTACATTAAATACTAATCTGTATTAATCCTTATTAAGCTTTAACTTTGCACCGAATAGATATCATAATACTTACTTTGCTGCACCGTACTATAATAAAGGTCCATACGAAATTTCTGCTAGACCGGCCGAATAGTTTTGAGAAAACTTCTAGAGTAAATGTGGTATTGTGGGGACTAATTCCTATTAATGCTTAACTGTGCATTAAACGAATACCATGATACTTAGTTCGCTGCACCTTATCATAACAAGAGTTCATGCAAAATTGCAGTCAGTTCAGTCCAGTAGTTTCTGAAAAAATTGTGGAATGGACGGACGAACAGACATAAGGACAGACAGACTAAGAGAAATAAAATATAGAAGTCTTATCCTGGAGTAAGGGAAAAGAGATGTTAAATGTAGAGAGAGAGAGAGAGAGAGAGAGAGAGAGAGAGAGAGAGAGAGAGAGAGAGAGAGAGAGAGAGAGGTGGTTAGAGGGACATTATTTGATTTATTTTTTTAAATTTTCTCTATCAAAACAATTTTCTTAACTGGATTTTTCCGAAATACTCTTATCTTTGTGTTAACCATCTTTCACTGTTTAAGCTCCTTATATCAAATGACTTCATACTTTGTCTAAAATGGCTTCCATAACAAAAATATCTGAAGCCAAAGACATTTTGGTATTATAAAAAAAAAGCATGCTGGAAGAAGAAAAAAAAGAGAAAATGGCCAGCCAGAATCAAATGTCGATGTATCACATACGATGCTATTTGCGTCTAAATTTTAGCAAGATATATTTACACTAGAATAACACATTTTCAAGGATGGTAAAATGAATTTCTCAAACAGAACTGTTTTGCACCATTTTTATGTTTCATTACAAAGTTTTAAATCCAGATATAAAAATACTAAGCCTTATGTATAGAATGCTTATTCTAATTTGGATAAAAATATAGTACATGATTTGGAATCTAGAAAATGTCTAAAACTTAAGCTTTAAGCTTATGAAATTTTATGAAGAAATTAGAATTCAAGGAGAATTGTTCAATTCATATGGATCAAATTCAGTAAAAATCTGAAATATTTGCATTTTCAAATTGAAGGCTGTATTCTAAAATAGTTGGGGAAATATTTATAATTTGTTGCCTATTATTAAAATTTCACAAACATCGGCGTTATCTGAATTTTCCAGAAGGGCTTCTATCCACTTTTTACCTCCTTTGCATAAAACTAAATTAAAATAAATATAGCTTACATTTGGACCTTCACGCTTAATAGTTATGCTCCAAAATTCATAGTGGTTGTTTAATTCCTTTATGAGTGAATTCTGTACATACAAATATATAAGCATACTTCATTTGTAAAGATTGGTAATATTTGGAAAAGGTTCGTGGGGTTCTGTTTACTTTATCATTTAGCCAATAATCGTCAGAGAAAATTCTTGCTATCATCTTCATGATTGTGAAGAATGTATTCGCAGAAATATAATTTTAATCAATATCTTTACAGCACCATACAATCGACATTGGTAAATAAAAACCAAATCAACTTAACACTTTGATATATCGTCTAACTATTGTACAATGATTAGTGTACACCCTTCATCAAAAATGACAAAAAAAAAAAAATCATGCTTCGCCGGTGTTTGCATTAGCTATTAATTACTTTGATAAAATGTTACAACAATAATTTAATGATAGTTAAGGTAAAATATGAATTCACCTTTCAAAAATATCTAAACGTTTAATAACTATTTCTGCAAGATTATCACAACGAACATCCCATAATTTCTCGATTTTCTGACAAAAACACGTTCTGATTGAATGATAATTACGTTATCTTTTTGAAAAAGAGGTTGACATCGAAAACGGGGGAAAAAATATGATACTATCTATACCATGCTTGTTTGACACATTACCTTCGTGAATAAATATTTGACGGAAAATCATCGAATTCTTCCATATTGTCTCGTATACAATCGTGTTTCCTACCAAATTTCATTGTAACCGTCTTCAAAATTCAACTTATATATATATATATATATATATATATATATATATATATATATATATATATATATATATATACATAGAGAGAGAGAGAGAGAGAGAGAGAGAGAGATGTTATTTGTTTTTGTTTTTGCGATAGGTTTTGAATAAATTCCATTATTTACGAAAGTGCATTTTTAAGTATTTCTCCTGGCAACTCCATCTATCATCATCTAATCACATACGACATTTCTCATAAAGACTTTCGAATATATTATAAAAAACAACTACCATTCTCGCTGTTTCAAATTGTAACCTTCGCCTTCCCATCATCGAAGATTTACTCATTTGAGTAAGTAAACCTACTATAAACCTAGCTTAATAAACGGAGATAGAAGGTATATTAAAATGTATTTAACACGTTCTTAAGCGATTTTCATTATAAAGTCGTCGGTTTTAATTTTGTGCCTAATAATGACGTTTGCAAATATGACGAGTTCCTATTCATACTGGAACAAAAAAAAATAGATCGTTGGACGGCTAACTTGAAAAATTGAATATAGCAAAGAACAATCAGGAATTTTTACTTCTGTTTAATCGAATATATACATATACATACATCAGTTTCTATAGATATATATATTTCTATAATTTGCATCATGCATACATATATATATTTATGCCGTACGTTGGGGTAATTGCGCCAAATCCGGTTTGTTTTTTGTTTTGTTTTTTACATAGGCGTCACCACTTATCAAGGCCGATCGGCCACTCAAGGATAAGGGTTAAAGAGTGTAGAGTAGTCAAAAGGACAATATAGTAATCAATAGTAATGGAAGTTCGGTAAATTTGTTAACTTAAGTGGAACGGCTCATCAGAAACTTGTTTACGTTGGACTCGAAGACAACCATATTATAGACAGCTGGAAAGCAGGAAAACGGAAGACAATTCCACAGGCGTGCAGTTCTAAGAAAGAAACTTTGTGTGGGTAATTGCTCCAACTAAAACAAGTGTTCTTTTTATGCGTGGTTGCCAAAAGAGCACTTTTAGCTAGTTGGCGCAATTACCCCAGACTTGCTGCAATTACCCCAAAGTACAGTGTGTGTGTATATATATATATATATATATATATATATATATATATATATATATATATATATATATATCAGGGACCTGCAGATAGGGGGTGCTTAGGGTGCCCAAGCATCTTCCCCTCTTCCCCTTTCACTTAGTTTTAAAACTACCCTTTACAGAGGAATTTATTATAGGCCTGTGCCCCACGGAGACACCATATATATATATATATATATATATATATATATATATATATATATATATATATTAGTGTTATGGCAACGCCACAGGGGAGACAATCAAGGAAAAGGAGACCCTAAGTAAAATTCATCCTAAAGCAGCAAAACTAAAGCTGGTCTGCCAGGGCACTATATATACAAATGTAGGCAAATTTGGGTATATGTTACTGGTTTGAAAATATATTATTTTTTACCAAATTGTCATAAAATTTTAACCATAGAATAGTATTCTAATCTTCAAAAAGCCTGTGAATTTTCATATACTTTAATTTCATAGAACCAAAGATATGAACATTTTAATATTCAATTTAGCTATTAGTATATATATATATATATATATATATATATATATATATATATATATATATATATATAGATAGATAGATAGATAGATAGATAGATGTAGATAGATAGATAGATAGATCACCTATTTTAATAATTTTACTAGTTGTTTTCGAACACCGAATGAAAACAACTCTAGCAAACAAATACTGAGAACTCAAATAAAGCGGACGTTCGCCGGTGGTCGAATGGAAAATAGTAAGACAAGCAAACACATGTAGAGACCTAGACAATCCATGTAGATTATGCCTTCAAGAAAAATTCTATCCTATACTTTAAAGAACCCCAACATCTATTAAACTGTAGGAGAGAAATAGCGAACAACTGTGTTCACAGGATAAAATTTACTCTAGGAGAGCGATACAAAATAATTTTAAAATTAACAATAACAATAGAAAATAAATAAAATAAACATACATATGCATAAATTATTATGTATATATATATGTATATATATATATTCATATATATACATATATATATATGTATATATATATATTCATATATATATACCTATATATATATATATATATATATATATATATATATATAAACTAACATACAAAAACACATTTAACCTAGGTTTAAAATAGGTCAGAACACTAGATATCTATGCTCCCCACGAAAATAGCACACACAAAGGAAGGGGTGAACTGGAGGTCAACTGGGCCTTTGTCCTGTAAGTGTCTGCTCATTTGCTGATTAAGAAGGGTGCGGTGGAAATTAGAAAGCTAATTGGCTAAATAAAAACTCAATAGAATGTGCTTATATAAAAACGTGAGACAACCACAACTCCTCGCAAAAGCCTGATGAATCCTAGCATGGATGAAATGCGGAATATTCTGTATAGCTTAATTGTCATATATATTTTATAACTTACTATATATATATATATATATATATATATATATATATATATATATATATATATTTATAGATATATATATATTTATATATATATATATATATATACATATACTTATGTGTGTGTGTGCGTGTGTGTACAGTGAATTCATGTTCATTATTTCCGGGTTTTTGTATTTTTTAGATTTCCAAACACTCGTCTAGCTACAACCACTCTCAATAATCACATTTCTCTCTCTCTCTCTCTCTACATAAAAGTAAATGAAAATTCCATGAGCAAAGTTTTTTACTGCAATTCCGATCCCCAACTGAATATAAAATGATCGTTTACAAGTCCAACGTAAACAAGTTCTTCTTAACAATGCAAGCTCTTCTTAAGTCTTCTTCTTAAATAATCAAATCCTACGAATTTCCACCATTAATGAAGTGTTGTCATACCGACTACCTAACACTCATTAGCCCTTATCCTCGATCGGATTTTAGGCCTTGATAAGTGGCAATTTCGTTGTTAAAAATAATAATGAAAAAGAAACAAATGCTTTTTAAGGCCGACACCATTGTATATCTGATTATGAGTGAATTGTTTTTATGCAGAGATTTTGTGTGTAGTGTCTGCCAAATTGCATGGTTTTCAAAGAATTCGAATCCTCTGCGACAAAGTTCCAAATCCTAGAATAGCCAACTTATAGAAAGGGACACTTAGATCAAGTAAAGAGGATTCCGTTTGGAAGAGATTATTTGTTAAAGCCAATTATTTGCTTTGATAGGATTATAGAGTTGCAACCAGTTAGAAAACTCTGGCTCTTAGATGATTAACAGCCAGGCAGCGAGAGAGAGAACGAAAAGTGGATTTATAACCGTAACCAAACAAGAGAGTTTCAGCCAAACAAGAGTTTCAGCTTTTACCAAAATTTAAACTTAATGCTGTCACATCAAACAATGCAAGTGGAAATTCTTAAGATACATCTATTCGATGAGGAAAATTCTATTTCAAACATAAAGCATGACAGATCAATGAAAATTTGATTTCAACTTAAGTGTCACAGACAAGTGAAAATGTTATTTTAAACTTAACTATTACAGACCAATGAAAATATTATTTTAAACTTAAATGTGAAAGACCGATGAAAATATTATTTTAAATTTAAGTGTCACAGACCAACGAAAATGTTATTTCGAACGTAAGTGCCATAGACAAATGAAAATGTTATTTTAAACTTGACTGTTACAGACCAATGAAAATATCATTTTAAACTTAAGTGTCACAGACAAATGAAAATGTTATTTTAAACTTAACCGTTACAGACAAATGAAAATATTATTTTAAACTTAAGTGTCACAGACCAACGAAAATGTTATTTTAAACTTAAGCATGACAGCTGCGAAAACTTTTCAAACTTTAGTTTTATTAAATAATAAAAATGCTATTTCAAACTTAGCATGACAGACTACGTTCTTATTTTAAACTAAATTACTAATTACATCAAAAGACTTTAGGTCTTGCCCTGAGCGATTTCGATAATTATGGAAAAAATTAAATTTGTGGGAGAGGAGAAGGCCAGAATAATGATGGAATGCCAAAAATAAGGCATTGCCTGGGAGGTAGTAAAGTCATTTTAATTTTAAACCTTAAGGTAGACAACTCATATTATATTCTTCAATTTAAATGAGTTATACCCTTTGCTGATTATTTTATATTAAAATGATTGAGTATTTTTTAAAATAAAGTGTAGGGAGATATGTTATTAAATTGAAAATAACACAGTAGAAAAATAACAAATGAAAACTGGTTCGTCAAAAACAAAGTTTGATTAGTCAGCTTAAATGCTGTTTGAGTTTGATTTTGAAAACCGGACATGATAAATTTTTGTATTAGATAAACTTCCCACAAAAAATTAGGTTTGCTATGTACAAATATTTCACAGAATAAACCAAATACTTGGAGGAGAATAAGATAAATTTCTACAAGATGAACAAATGCTCATACATTCAAGGACACTGTTAACATGAGTTATTTCCTTTGCTGATTTTTATTTTAAGGTTATTATTTATGAATGTTTCATATTAGCGCTTGGTTCAGTCTGAATAAGCAATTTTTAAACTAGATTTTAGCTTCATATTTTATTATACTGCCAATAACATGATACAACAATAACAAATGAAAATTGGCAAGTCAGGAAATTGAATTGACAGATTAGATGTTATTTGGGTCTGACTTAAAAAATTTGGCAACGGTACATTATATATTAGATATAAATGGGGTACCCGCCTCCAAGCAAAAAAAAAAAATTTTTTTTAATGAAAAGTTAGATTTAGAGCAAGATTTTGTGTTTACGAACATGTATTTGTCTTTCGATAAAATAAACCAAGTAATAGGAGGAGATAAAGAGACATGAATACAAACTGGAGAAAAGTTCGATACATCCAAAAACATTTGTGTATGACTCAAAGCCAAACACTCTTGACATTATTGAACCAAACAAATGGCCTCTTTTGAGTCCAAATCTCAACATAATGGATTTTATCGTTTGAAGTTTATTATTAAATCAACTTTAGTTTTTGAAATATATTCAAGCTAAATACGATATCTGTGGCCTAAAACCACAATAAGTTAATAAGGATATGGTGGAGATCCGTTAATGATGATCTGAGTCTGGTGGGAAGTTGGCACAAACGAAATGGAAACAGAAAGAAGTTGGAAGTTATTTACGAAACATCAAGCCTCATTATGAAACAAGAAGAAAACTACTAGTACTACTTATAATAATAATAATACTAATACTACTACTACTACTACTACTACTACTACTACTACTACTAATAATAATAATAATAATAAAACAAAAAAACAACAAAAAAATAAAAGTAATGGAAAGATCGGGATGAGAAAGCACTAAGCAGACTTTCCCGCTTGAGTCTAAAGTGGACTGGGATCTTGGGGAAGTTTGTTGTCACCAAAATTCCAGGGAAGATCAATGGTTATTGCCAGCAAGAAATCAATGGTAAACGGCTGCTACGATATCACAAAGTCGTTTGCAAAGATTATCGAAAGAGGTGGAAAGTACTGGAAATCTGGGGAAACTTGTTGCCATCCAGACTCCAGAGAACACCATCTGGTGATGACATTTGAGAGAACTCAAAATAAATAAATAAATAAATAAATAAATAAATAATAATAATAATAATAATAATAATAATAATAATAATAATATTGTACAACGTATTATTATTATTATTATTATTATTATAAATAATAATAATAATAATAATAATAATAATAATAATAATAATAATAATAATACGTTATTATATTGCCATTAACACGGTATAACAAGAACCAATGATAATTGCCTAGTTAAAAACAACGTTTGATTTGCTAGCTTAAATGGTATTTGGGTCTGACTTTAAAATCCCGACAAGATAAAGTTAATAACACGGTACAAAAATAACAAATGAAAATTGGCTAGCCAGAAGCAATATGTTATTTGTCAGCTTACATGCTATTTGAGACTTTAAAAATTCGACAAGATAAATTTATATGTTAAATTTGACAACAAGACTTCTTTAAATTGATTTTGACATTGATCTATTAAATTCCATTTGGAATCATTTTCTCAATAACTTCCCTGCAAAATGTAAAGTTCTTAAAAAAAAAAAATAGTCGTCGTCCAAATGACGTTCGTTTCTTGTCACTCTTCATTCATTTTTGTATCCTAGGAGAAAAAAGCAAACAAACAAACAAACAAAGGCAATTCAATTTGTGTTATAATCTTTATTTATTTTTGTTTTTTCGATTGACTTCTTTCGCTTTTCCCATTCCTAACGCAGCTGAATGTTAGCACAGCAACGACACCCACAAATGTGTTAAACTCAAAAGAAGGAAAACAAACAAACAAAAAAAAACGTATCCTTCGTTCAACTTGTTGCTTATTGCGTTGTTTATGACAGCATTATCTTCTGTTTCTGCATCACTTTTCCGCCTTGAGATCTTATCTTTCGTCATGCAAAACATCGTTTGCTTTGTCGTCTTTAAAGGTGGCATTTATTTAATTTATTGAATTTTAAAAGCAACACTTTCCATTTTGGGAAGTTTTAACAGTAAAGCTTACTATCGACGTTTTGCAATATTATTAAAATCATAAAATTATTTATGCAGTTATAAATAAGCATAAATGATTTGTCACATGTACGTTGCTACAAAAATATCTAATAAAAACATCAGGTTTTAAAATAAAATTATATTAATTTTGCAAAGAAAGAGTTTATCAATGTCCAATTCAACATATTTTTTGTTTTCTTAATAAACAAGGACAAAATATGATTTAATATGGACGGAACGGCTGTTTGGGCATATAGAAATATAGATAAAAATATATGCCAAAATATATATAAAGGTATAAATGTTTTTAACAAAAAACTCCGAATTTTTCTCTTATCATTTTTTTAATAGTATTTATTAGATACTAGCGTGAGTGCCCGGCGTTGCCCGGATGTTTGGAGGTGTGTGTTGAGTAAAATAAAAAGTGGTAGTAAACAGACAGGCTCGAACCCGTACAGCGAAGGAGAAAAAGAACGTGGAAAAAAAAAAACAAAAAAAAAAACATGACGTCTTTGTCGCTGCGACGCTGCGTTCATCCTCAAACCAGAAATGGCGAAGGTTTAAATTAGGGCTAGTCAATCTAAAAGAGGGGATGACTTTCGAAAATATCGATTAAAAAAGCGAACCTTTCTTGTAGAAAAGTGCTCATTTGAGGGTGAAGGAATTACAATTTTAGCCAATTTTTCGATATTTATTGTCCAAAGGATCGACTTCAAAACAATACTAATCTCATGAAAATCCGTCGCCTCTGTTGAAAGTTTTAGGCATACATACATACATACATACATACATACATACATACATACATACATACGTACATTTAAACAGACAGGTGATATTTATATATTAGATGACATAAATAGTTAATAAAGTACTATTGAGCTTGCAGCACATTTTCTGTGTAATCTTAACGAAATATCAACTGTTATATATATATATATATATATATATATATATATATATATATATATATATATATATATATATATATATATATATATA
>NC_136512.1:38683327-38693327 GCF_053919585.1 Euprymna scolopes | reverse complement strand
ATTTGTGCTTATTTTCCGATGCCAAAAACGATTTCTTTAATTATCTTTTTTATCTGAATTTGTTTGAAGCAAAATTTTTCACCGTTTGTAATAATAATAAACAGTAAATATTTATTAATTTTAAGCTACGAATAAAGCTAAAAGCTACAAATCACCCCCACAAGTGTGTCTTTTACGCTTCGAGAAAATATGTGCACATTTAAGAGGTGCCTTTACTGTAATCCTAACAAAATAACAACTTTATAGTTAAATATTTAGAGATTTATAAAGAATCAGAATCGGTAATTGTATCGGAATCGGGAAAAATATTGGAATCGTCCCATCTCTAATAGATACATAATTACTTACTATAATAATTATAAAATACCTACAGACACTAGTGTTTCATCCTTTCGGGAATCATCAGTGCAGGATGTCACAAGTTTTTTTGTTTTTACATAGGAGTCACCACTTATCAAGGCGATAGATTCGAACCCGGCAACGGAAGCCATCTCTGGCTTCATTACCTATTCCATTCGGCTACCGTTAACCGCGAAAAAATGCTGTTGAATTTAAATATTTATTTTTTGAAATGCTTTTTAACGTCTGTCAGAGTGATCTAATCATTATATGATGATCTGCGCATACGAGCTAAATTGACTGACTTTAATTCAACTGAAAGTGCTCAACGATAAGAAACGAGTTTCTTAAAGGGGCTGACATAATTATTTACTATAATAATTATTAAATACCTACAGACACTAGTGTTTCATACTTTCGGGAATCATCAGATTCGATGATTAGATTCGAACCCAGCGATAGAAACCATCCCTGGCTTCATTAGCAAGGATCTAATCCATTCGGCTATGAGGGTAAACAATTTATTCCATGTATATATATATATATATATATATATATATATATGTTTTACATACAAACACTAGTGTTTAATGCTTGCGCAATCATCAGTGTAAGAAGTGATGATTACTAGTTTAAACCTAGTTCCAAAGTCAACTTTGACTCTGCAGCTCAGTATTCAACACCTGAACCACTGAGAATTATCACAGAAAAAGACAATTAAGTTTTATTTCTAATGTTGTGGGTAAATATAGAAGGCTAGTCAGAAAGTGTACAATTTATTTCCATATATATATATATATATAGTGGAAATGGTAATTAATAAAAACTGAAGAAAGTGCTCAATACTATTGTAGAGCAAATATGCGTTTTATTTTTTATTACTGTATCGTTCTGTTAAGTTACATTATTGTTTCAGCTATCCGGCTGTTTTTTTGGGCGACTATAGCTTCCTCAGACTTTTACAGAAAAAAAAAAAATATATATATATACACACACACACACACACACACACACACACACACACACACATATATATATATATATGCATACAGTGCCTGCAAAAAGAAAGCTAATTTAAGCTAAATTTAATGTAACTGATTAAACAACCTTTACCTCATTTAATTCACCTTTTATTCCTCTATAATTCTACCTATTCATATTTGACTTTTAATTGAAATATCCTAGTGTTCACATCAATTTAAAAAAATAACTTCAAATTGAGGAGGCAAAAAAAAGTCCGCAGCAACAAATTCGCTTAAAATAAGCTTAAATTATCGCCCCATAATCAGTTTAAAATATCCACCAACAGGCAATAAAGCATCCCTAATCGTAATTATTGTTGTTCCAGGTTATACAACGTAACATTTAGTCCATATGCCACGACTTTCTATTAGTGATCGTCAGGAGCTCATTAATCTCCACCTTTCTGGTTTATCCACTCGAGAAAGCGGCCACAGATTTAAATGTGATGAGAAAACGGTATGAAAGACTGTGCAAAAGCACCAAAACACCGGCAGTGTTCGTGATGCTCCTAAATCTGGTCGTACTAGACTTACTTCTAACAGGGAAGACAATGCTATCAAGATCCGCAGCCTAAAAAACATATTTGAAACGGTTCTCAAATCCAACAACAGTGCAATCTTGTTAAAAAGTGCTGTCTTTCTACTGTCAAGGACAGATTAAAGGAATTTAATTTGCGATGATTTGTTGCAAGACGCAAGCCAATGATATCTGTAAAGAAAAGAAAGCGCCCTCTGGACTTCGTCAGATGCAATGAAGATCATGACTCTTCATATTGGTAAAAGTGCTTTTTAGCGATGAAAGCAAGTTTGATAGGCTAGGAAGTGATGGTAGGCAGTACGTACGTCCGTCGGAGGAAAGACAAAAAATTTAATCCTAGGTGCTTAGTTTCAACGCTGCAAGGTGGTGAAGATTCAGTTTTGGCATTGGGCATTATTAGTACCAATGGTCCAGGGCTTATAGTTCGCTTGCAAGGTCGAATTAATTTGACCAAGAACATTAATATATTGGCTGAGTATTTTCTACCCTACTTTGGTCGGAATTTGGATGATAATCCCATCTTCATGCTGAATAATGCTCCCATTCACACAACTGGAAATGTCACGAGGTTCCTGGAAGAGCATGATATTCCGTGTTTGGATTGGCCTGCACAATCTACAGACCTCAAGTACATCGAAAACGTATGGCATTACATCAAGCAACAGCTACGCAATGATCAAATTTAAAATTTGGAAGAACTTTGGACAAAAATTTAAGAAAAGTGTGATGCCTTTTCCCTTGAGTATTGCTGCAGTCTAATTCAAGGAATTCCCAAAAGATTGCAGGCTGTCAAATTGCAGAAGGGCTATGCTACTACTTATTAACTAGTTCATTGTATTTCTGTTAAGGTCCTAAAGTTACATTTAAATAACAATTTTCCATTGTGTTGGCATTCTTTTTGCTTCCTCAATTTGAAATTATTTTTTTTAAATTGACGTGAACACCAGAATATTTCAATTAAATGTCAAATATGAACAGGTAAAATTATAGAAAAATAAAAGGTCAATCAAATGAGGTATAGTCTGTTTAAACCGTTACATTAAATTTAGCTTAAATTTACAGTTTTTGAAAAAATTACAAGTGCGGACTTTCTTTCTGCCTGTGTGTGTATATATATATATATATATATATATATATATATATATATATATATATATATATATCTGTGGAAAGAAATTGTTTTTACTTATATTTCACCCTCTGTTTACACCAATTTATGAAGCTCAATGTAATTATAGAGCAGATAACAAATAAATGACAAAAGACTATATTCCAAGTTTCATGATGCTGACCATCTTACAGTTTATTCCTTTAAATATGTTGACATTTACAATTCTTTACAGACACCTGTTTCGTAGCACAAAATCATTCATTAAATTATTATATCAATCAATGAATCTATTTTGCCTTTTACTTCTCAGAAGAAATAGCACTCATTAACCCATCAAAAGGAAATAAAATGCATATGGGCATGACTACAAAATCCGAAGATTGAAAGAAAAGTTACAACCACCTTTTATTGTTACTTTTATTGCGCCATTTATATATATATGTGTGTGTGTGTGCGTGTGCGTGTGCGTGTGTGTGTGTGTGTGTGTGTGTGTGTGTGTGTGTGTGTGTGTGTGTGTCCAGTGCTAGACACGAAATTAGGTGTGGTTTTGAAAAGATAATGCACTAGTATAAGCACACTCTACCATATAAAAAGTGTGTGACCAGTCCTCAGTCAGGCAATTAGCAATAAATTAAGTCCTTCTTAGAGAGGAGATAATGCTTGGGAGGATGGACCTATCAGAATTAAGCAGAACCATACTCCAACAGCAAAAAAGGCACTGTCGGACTGATTGTGAAAAAATTATCCCTGACTTATACAAATACCTGATTTTCAAAGACTTTGACTTGTACAAACACTTAACCAGTGCCAATCTAATATAGTTACAAGCGTACATTCTCTTCGTTGTTATTTATGAGAAACGTCTTTCTCATAAATGTATATAAAGTCCTCTTTTTTATTACTGGACCCACATTTTTAATAAGATTTTGCATAAACAGATTTTGCATCCTCCTGGCATGCTCCATTTTCATTAACTCTCTCGGGTTTTCCATCTTAGATTCTTATCTTCATAAGTTTTAGTGTTGCTATGGTGACATTTCTTTTTGGCAAGCGATTTTAGAAGAGATGAAATAATGTTTGTTATCGCTGGCAAAAATAAAAAACAAAGAAAAAAGGAACAAACTTAAAAATGGTCGTTCATCAAAGTAGAATAGCAAAATAGTGATAGGAGAGAACACCATATAACCAAACTTTCAGGTTTGGTTATGAAAACAAATCACATGATTCATATGCTCTTTCAGAATATAATAATTAGTAATACTATAAAAAATAATACAAGAGACTATACTGTATTACACTCTACTTTTTTAAAATTATATTCACAAACAAGGAAAATTTCCACTCAGACGCAAGATCCTACTGTGTATTAAAGACCATGCTTATAGGGAGTTGAGCAGTAAGATGCCTGTTCACATTACTCTTAAATTTCTGCATGTTAGCACAGTAAGGCAAGCAGGTTACAGAGATCGAATTTCTGCACTACATATACACTATACTATAGCATACTATAATAAAAAAATACTACTACACTATAATAACATTACACTCAATATACTACATTATACTACAATAAATAGTAATACGGCATTAAAATAATACAACAGTACAGTATACAACACTATAGTACATTGCACTATAATGAATAGTAATACTACACTATAATAATACTACATTATCCAACACTGGAGTATACTATACTATAGTGCATTGCGCTCTACTACATTATACCAGAACTTGCTCCCATACTTACGAAACTGTTTAAACTGTTTAAACCTCATCAGTATTCCCTGTATTTAAGAACTCAGGTGATAAGTCATCTCCCTCTCAGTACAGACCAATAAGTCTCCTTTGTGTCATGATTAAGTTGCTGGAATCCATATTAAATAGAGAAATAGTCAACCACCTCAGCAGAAATAACCTTCTTAGTGACACGCAATATGGCTTCCATTCTGCAAGAGCTAACGGTTATATCACATAGGATTAGTGAATCTCTTGAAAAAGGCTTCCTTTCTAGGGCAATTGCTCTTGACATATCAAAGGCCTTCGATAAGGTATGGCATAAAGGCCTACTTCACAAGATTTTCAGCTACGGTATAACTGGGAATGTTCTCTCTATCATTAAATTATTTCTCTCTGATAGGCTCATAAGAGTAGTGGTTGATGGACAAAAATCAGAGGCCTGCAGTATTAATGCTGGAGTCCCTCAGGGGTCAATCCTGGGCCCAACTCTCTTCCTGATCTACATCAATGATCTCCCTAAACACATACTTAAATCATTCGTTGACATCTATGCTGATGACACGACCATCTACGGCAACACATCAAAGGCTGTAAATGAAAAAGCTCTCTCTGATTCTCTCTCCTCTGATCTCAAGCATGTGGTTCAGTGGGGGAAGACGTGGCTGGTTACCTTTAATGCATCTAAAACCAAACTCCTATCTTTACATCATCAACGCTCTGATCCCCAGCTGGCATCAATTGAAATGGATGGCTCTCGTCTAGGAGAAGCCCCATGTTTTGACAAGCTTCTGGGCTTGACCTTTACTCCTGATCTGAAATGGAACACATACATCAAGTCTGTTGCCAAGGTCGCTAAAAAGATGGTGGGATCCTTCTACCGCTCCAGAAGATATCTCACTACTGATGCAATTCTCTATCTATATAAAAGCCAAGTACGTCCAAGGATGGAATACTGCTGCCATATCTGGGCAGGAGCTGCTAAAAACAGCCTATCCTGCCTTGATAGAGTACAAAATAGACTTCGTGGTTTAATGGGGATGCTCTTTTCTCTTCACTGCAAACTCTCTCCCACAGAAGAGACGTTGTAAGCCTGTTTTATCGTTATTTCCATGGCAGGTGCTCGTCTGAACTCCAATCTCTGGTCCCCCTTCGCCAATCTTTTACGAAAAACACCTGTCTAGCTGAATCCACTGTCAAAAACTTTCCCCACTCTTTATCTATGCCTAAATTAAAATGTAGATTCCATGAACAAAGCTTCTTTCTTAGAACTGCACGCCTGTGGAACTCTGTTCCGTCTGCCTGCTTCCCACCTGACTACAACCTGGATGTCTTCAAGTCCAATGTAAACAAATTCTTGATGAACCGCCCCTTAAGTAGACACTTTATTAAATCTCCACACTAACGTACTGTACTTACAATAACCCTTATCCCTGAGTGGCTTCCGGCATTGATAAGTGGTGACCACCTTGTAAAAAAAAGAAAATACAACACTACACTACACTACAATAAATACTAATACTACACTACACAATACTATACAACACTAGGTAATACTATACTATAATAAATAATATTAATACACATTTAAGCAAGATAATGTTTAAAGCTAACAAAAGTTATAAAGTGTCAATGCAATCAGTTCTAAATGCCAGTCTCATGGAAAAATTTATATTACTTGGATCATTGGAACTACTGTTCTCATCTTCAATGTTATTCTCACAATGTTTTGGTAGCTGTTATCTTCGACATTCTTCAGGTGTGTTTTGTCAAACTCTGAAATTTTTATGTCAAAATAAATGAAATAGTCTGTGATTATATTTGTAACATTGTCTGTGTTCAGAGTTAAATATTCAACCCCCAAAGGGTTGTCACTTTGAACTGATTATAACTTAACACTTATATCTGTTGCACTACTGATTACTTAAGATTTTTACCAAGTCACAACTGAAATGACGAGAGCAAGCTACCCCCTTGTGTTAAATATAAGATTCCATCACAAATTCTGTATAAATTTCTGAGTTTGACCTAAAGATTCCAGAGTTCAAAAAGATGCGCCTGAAGAAGGTTGGAACATTGTAAAAATAACATTAAAGATGAGAGCAGTAGTTTGAATAATCCAAATAATCTACATTAACAGTCCTCTGGAGGTTGAAGGTTCAATCCTTATTGCAGGCGATAATAAATAAATAAAAATAACTAAAATAAAATAAACCTCCCAAAACTTATACTAGAAGTGTTTGCACATAAAAGCGAAAAATACATAGTGGTCACCAATGTCAAATAAAAATTGATAATTAAATAAACGATAAAAAAATCTGCAATCATAACGAAATGTGATAATTGCCAAAACAGAATGAAAGTGATGTATCAAAAAATAAAATGTTTAGCAAAAAATTAATTTTCAAATCTTTTCAAAACTAAATTCTGCAAACTTTGTGATTTGATTTTCCTGAAATAAAACTTTGTATTTCAGATTTTATTTTCTGTTTTCATTTTTTTACTTCCAAAAGTCTAAAAGTCCAAGCACATTTTTTTTTTTGGTGAAAGTTTTGTTGAATGTCTTCGTCTTTCTATGTTCTTAAAATTAGTTTGTTTGTTTTTTTTCTTTCATGTGATTATTATTTTGTTGTTGTTGTTGTTTTTGTATTTCATGAAATATTTGATGCATCTTAAATGAATGAAAGTAGGAAATCAGTTTAAAGACATCTTTTTGTCTTTTTGCAGGAGTAAAGCGACCATGCTTAAACCACCACTGCAATTTCTATGGCGTTTGCGTAGTTCGCGATGGAAGGGCTGAATGTGATTGCCCAACTTGTTCAGAGGAATTCGATCCAGTGAGTTCAACTTTTAAAATTCTATTATCTCGTTTCAGTGCAAGAAAAATCAACAACTCCAATCAGATTTTTGTGTGATGCTGTTTAACAAAGACCATATGATCATCCTATGGCTCATCGGATTTTGTTTAAAGTGAAGCTGATTTGCCTTACTCTTTCGTCCCAACCAGTCTGGTCCAACGACAGGATAGGGTCGAAACAGCTGTAGGCTAGGTGGGATGCAGGAGCCTCCTGGTATTCCAAAATAGTCACCCATCTGGTATTGACCAAGCTCAACATTGCTTGACTTTTGGTCTAATGAGAACCGATGTGTCAACATGATTATGTCATATAGCATTAGTCTATATGTGTTGTTGAAAGCTGAATCTATCTAATCTTTGTCCAGTTATGCATAAAATAAAAGATTCTTAATTATTAGTTCATATTATTGACCAACTTAAGTGATCATTGTAAGCTCATGTATGTGTGTGTGCTAATTCTCTTGCTCTTCAAGAGTTGATTTCTATTATTGCGACCTCATTCCACAGGTGTTAGTGATCTTTTTTCTTCATACATGATAAGACATGCCTGATTTTAATGTTTTCTCTTGAAGTACAATTATCCAATGTCACTTCAGCCTTACATCCAGGAATGGCAGCATGTCTTGAACCCTTGCTCTGTACGGATCATTAACACGCCCAGGAAGGCCGGATAATTGACTTTCTCTTTTTCCATTATGAACTCAATTGAAAGTCCTATTGTGTTCATTTGATATAGCAATGCTTCGGTTTCTTGTTGTCAGACATCGACTTGCATCAGCAGCATAGTAGTTTGTATTAGTATTAATCCAATTGCCACGATAAAGATAAGTCTGAATCATGTCAATAATGTAAATAACTTATCAGTTGTATTCACTTACAAACATTCTGCTTTTTCTTAACTACAACTCATTTTCATGTTCAAATTCAAAACATATTACTGACAACTTCAGACCAAAATAACAAGAAATACTTCATGACTACTTAATTGTATGATGCACACACACACACACACACACACACACACACACACACACACACACACACACACACACACACACACAAACACACACATATATATTGTGAATTATAAAAATATATAAGGCAATTAACCTACACGGATTTTCCACATTTCATCCTTGTGAGGACTCGTCAGGCCTCTAGTTTTGTTGCCATATTTTTCATAACACTACTTAGCTCTACTAAAGTATTTAGCACTGTTGAAGTAAATACTGAAAATCGATACATAGAATATTATATATCCTTATAATTTCATGCGAAATCATGAAATATATATATATATATATATATATATATATATATATATATATATATATATATATATATACTAGCAGAAGTACACGTCATTAACTTGGTTCAAATAAGCCTTCAAAAATGGATTCTGATTTAGATAACAATATAAATAACGGTTAAATTCTTTTAAACTGATATTTATTTTCTGCATAATTTTTGTATCCTATATTCTCTTTCCTCATATAGATGCACAGGCAGACAGACGCACAGACGTTGAGCTTGATTGCATTGTTCTATAGATGTACAGACACACATGCAGACCTTGCATTTCTCGGATTATCTTTGTGGGGAGTGGGAAGTTGCTCAGACGAACATGAGACGGCAGTATGGGATTCTTTATTGGCACAAACGTATGAAAATCAATTAGGGTTCCCCATTATAAGTGACCCCCATGGAGTCCACCTCTGTTGGTGGGCGATGAAACCTGTAAATTACCCTATCATATAGTGGGTTATCACAGCAAGTTTGGTAACTACGTTAAATGGTGTGAAGGATTATCCTGCTATATTTGGTAACTCTATGAGTGTACATCAAACGTTGTTAGTGTGACCAGGGTTTCCAGTTATAAGCGAACCCCACTGGTGCACCAACCCCGTTGGTGAGAGTGAGCTGTGTAATTCGTCAAAACTTCTCCTTCTCCATGGTGGGTTATTCTACCAAATTCGGTAGCTCTAAGTGAAACGGTGTGAGCGTGCACAGGGTTCTCCATTATAAGTTACCTGATTCGTTGACCTCACTTGATCATACCCAGTTCAGATTTTTGATACCTTTTCTTTTCGAGACGAATGTAACAATGCCAAAATAAATGCAGAGAGCGCATAGAGCATTTCTACGTTGGTATCCGGGACACATTTAAAACCACTTGGAGTGATGCACTCCCAGGCTGTGTTAAGACAGGCATTTAGGGTAAAGAAAACTCTGATATAAAACCTGAGGTCTACTGTCTGCTCTATCGTGTGTCAATCATTTGCACTAACTGAGTTTAAGCTCTTGCTCCAAAATGTGTTGATGTTTATGCACAAAGTCTTCACCACTATAAACATATACTCTGTGTGAATTTCGAACAACTTATTCGTTGGGTTAAG
>NC_136512.1:38623327-38678327 GCF_053919585.1 Euprymna scolopes | reverse complement strand
TTAATTTAGTATACTAGCAGGTTAGGCGGACTTACCGGGTCATAAAAGATGTTTAAATATATTTTAATTCATGCAGATTTCGTATTTATTATTACAGAACCCATTCTCTATTGAATATTATATTGTGCCTAATCTATTGTAGTGATTTCAAAAGTTAAAAAAAAGACTTGGGTGCCATCAGCTAGAATCGAAACTAAAGCATTTAATGCTCCAGTAGCATCCCCTACCGTTGTAGCTATCGAGAAATAGGTAAGAAAGTTGTAATATTAAACAACTGGAAGAAATGAATTGAATTTGGGCATGCGCAAAAAGAAAAATATATGCACAGTTTTTATTCACGCTATTACTGAAAAATGACATCTGATTCACCAGTTTAAACATTTTTTTGGTGGAGCAATATTAAGTTATATCATATACAAACAACAAATAAACTCCTTCTTTTAGACTAATACGCATCACATGATGGGTAAAAACATTACATAATTATAGAGCAGTAGTCTCATAATAATTTTCATATATAATATACGAGTGACGTTCCAAAAGTAATTCCTTCTATTTTTTATTCTGCCCGAATGGATCACAGAAGATTGCATCGCTATGATGACTAACTTATGCATTCATAACCTGAAAGTTTGATATCTCTGTTGCAGATATTGACGGTATAATACTCTAAAAAACACCTCCCCTCTCATGGACGTGCATCAGAAGCAGAGATGCTTCAATGAATTCCTGACAAAAGTGGATTGGGAATGGTGATGACTATGTAGAAAAATAAATTATTAAGTGCAAAAGGTCGCTCCTTTTAATGATACAACTGCCTTCGTCGTTCTTCATTTTTTAGTTAAAAAAGGATAGGAGTCTTTATTTTTGGAACTACCCTCGTAATTCAAAATGTGATGTAGAGCAATTATTTTCTTTATTAATTTTTTGTAACAAAGGAGGTACCACTTATCAAGACCCAGATGCCACTCGAGGATAAGGGTTAATGAGTGTACAGTTGTCGAGGAGAACATGTCAGTCATCGTTAGTATTGGAAATTTGGTAAATTGGATTACTTAAGGGGATGGCTCATCAAGAATTTTTCACATTGGACTTGAAGACAACCATATTGTAGTTAGTTGGAAAGCAGGAAAACAGAAGAGTTCCACAGGCGTGCAATTCTAAGAAAGAAGCTTTATTCGTGGAATTTACGTTTAAGTTTAGGCACAGATAAAGCGTGGGGGAAATTATTGGTAGTGGTTTCAGCTAGACGAGTGTTTTTCGTGAAAGTTAGGCCTGGGAGGACCATGAATTGGAGCTCAGACGAGCATTTGCCATGAAAATGACAATGAAGCAGAGACAGGTGGGAAAGAGGTTCGAGGGAAGTGAAAAGGGCATCCCCATTAAGCTACGAAGTTTATTTTGAACTCTGTCAAGGCAGCTTCTGCCCATCCTTCCTTGGACGCACTTGGCTCTTATACATGTAGAGAACTTGTTTGGCCTGAAATATATATTCTTTAATTCATAATGATTGGTTGATTAGTAAATCCTCTGCATAGGTGAATATATTTATAGCACATAAACATACCTAACTTTATATGTTCTTCGAGACAAGATCAAAGTGTAGTATCTGTTCCGGCAGATACTGCAAGCTATGACTAGCTATGACTAGCAAAGACCAGATGTGGGGGAAACCCCACATGCCTGACCTTTAACAAGCTCCCATTTCCCACCTCTCGGGAGCTGGTCCCCTTTTTCCCTTCCCCCTCCCTTCACTCCCCACATTAAAAATCGGCCTTGTGCCTAATTTGCTCGGTGGGGGAGCAAATAAATACCATCTGTTCCGGCAGATACTGCAAGCAAAGACCATATGTGAGGGCAACCTCACATATAAGACCTTGGTCAATGTAGGGGCAACCCTTCATACCAATTGTCATTATCCAACTCCCCTACTCCCCAGGGAGTTGGTCCCCATTTCCCCTTCACTCCTCACATTAAAAATCGGCCTTGTGCCTAATTTGCTCGGTGGGGGAGCAAATAAATACCATCTGTTCCGGCAGATACTGCAAGCAAAGACCATATGTGGGGGCGACCCCACATATAAGACCTTGGTCAATGTAGGGGCAACCCTTCATACCAATTGTCACTATCCAACTCCCCTACTCCCCGGGGAGTTGGTCCCCATTTCCCCCTTCACTTCTCACATTAAAAATCGGCCTTGTGCCTAATTTGCTCAGTGGGGGAGCAAATAAATACCATCTGTTCCGACAGATACTGCAAGCAAAGACCATATGTGGGGGCGACCCCACATATAAGACCTTGGTCAATGTAGGGGCAACCCTTCATACCAATTGTCACTATCCAGCTCGCCTAATCCCCGGGGAGTTGGTCCCCATTTCGCCTTCACTCCTCACTTTAAAAATCGGCCTTGTGCCTAATTTGCTCAGTGGGGGAGGAAATAAATACCTCAAAGTGTAGTATCTGTTCTTCAGATGCTGCACTTCAATTTCTTGTTCTCTGTCAGTGGAGGAGAAATCCTTCACGACTGAGACAATTTTTATTTTTGTTCCTTTTCTCCACGTAAAAAAACGACCCTAGTGTCTAACTCTGTCCCGTGGCGAGGCATTGTAAATAGGAACTTTATATATTGGTTGAAATGTATTAGCCAATAAGTATCGAACATTTGAATATAATGACTGATTGAATATTTTCCTTTTTTTCAGATGGTTGTGAGAATAAACAATGTCACTATTATGCTGTTTGTCAAAGCGACGGCAAAAATGCCAGATGTGTATGTCCATCGGCCTGTGTGGAGGTAAGTAGATGTAGTCTACTCTCCCCCCCTCTCTCTCTCTCTCTCTCTTTCTCTCTCTCTCTTTCTCGCTCTCTCTTCCCCCCTCTCTCTCTCTCTCTCGCTTTCTTTCATATTCCATCATATTTTCAGAGGAACAGTGCTAGCTTGACATTCTGAAGTCGAGACTGCAAAAATATGATTTCTCCTTTTCCTTACACCCTCTTCTCTCATAGAAGAGACATTTTTTAGTCTCTCTTTACTCTATTGCTATTTCCATGAAAATACTCGACTGAGCTTCAATCTCTAATACCCCCTCGCTTTTAAGATATTCACAGCAACGTTTTCTACCACAAGGAAAAAAAGTCCCCTCCTTCCTCACGTACATAGGTTCAGACAGAATTTCCATGCCGTGCTTCTTCAAAAGGATTCCCTGTTTTGCTATGAGACTGCTTCCCTGCAAATTAAAACATGGTCGTCTTCAACAATGTCAACAGATTCTTATCATGAATTAACTCGATAAGTATTTGAAATTGATCCGTTCCATCAATCTTAATACTCTCTTAATGTTTTCTCATCTCTCAACTAAATCATGCCATTTTTATCCTTAAGTGGCTTTTCTTTCTAAAAGGTAGCATCATAAAAAATGTAGGATTTATGTATTGTTTATTTTTTCAGTCGCTTTCATACAATGTTATCGTTTTGACATGTATATATATATATATATATATATATATATATATATATATATATATATATATATATATATATATACAAGATTAATTTAAAAAGAATGAAAAGTTGTCAAGAAAATCATATCTCTTTGTATTTTGTATATTATTACGTTCTTACTATTGTTCATTTTTTCTTCAGGTTGAGAACAAGGTATGTGGAACCGACAGGATTACTTACCAAAATGAATGTGAGCTGAAGGTTGCTTCCTGTCGTGATCAAAAACTTATTGAAGTGGAATCTCGTGGAGACTGTGGTAAGTAAAAAAAACTGGATGTCAAAGTTCAAACTCTTTGTGTGGAGCGATTACCTTTCACATTCTGAGACGTCAAAGTTTGATAACTCGTGTCAGTTTCACTTTTGATTTACTCTTAAAATTTTCAAACTTTTAGTAAATATTAATTTTTTCAATGCCATTTTATTGATAAAGTTAAATATGTTTAATAAATGAACAAAAAATGTTATTCAGAGAATAGCAAGAAGGATGCATCAGAACGTCCAAGTGGTCTCTTGGTGTGCGTCCCTATAGGTGGCCATCATCCATCCAAGGTTTTGTAAGAATATATATTTCTATAATTATATATATATATATATATATATATATATATATATATATATATATATACAGTATATTATTAAAATATATATGGCAATTAAGCTACACAAAATATTCCGCATTCCATCCACACTAGGATTCGTCAGGCTTATGCAAAGAGTTGTGGTTGACTTGCGTTTTATATACGCACATTTTATTGAGTTTTTAGTTAGCCAATCAGCTTCCTAATTTCCATCACGCCCTTCCTAATCAGCCAATGGGCAGGCGCTTACAGGATAATATATAAACGAAAAAAATTTAAAAAAACACAAAAAAAAACATTTGAATACACTTAGGTTTAAAATAGGTCGGATTACTAGATATCTATGCTTCCCGCTAAAAAAGCACATGCAAACGAAGAGTTGAACCTAAGATCAACTGGGCCTTTGTCTCCTGTAAGTGCCTGCCCATTGGCTGATTAGGAAGGGCGCAGTGGAAACTAGAAAGCTGATTGGCTAACTAAAAACTCAATAGAATGTGCGTATATAAAAACGCGAGACAACCACAACTCTTTGTTAAAGCCTGACGAATCCTAGTGTGGATGAAACGTGGAATATTCTGTGTAGCTTAATTGCCACATATATTTTTATAACTTACTACATAGCTCTACCTATGTTTTGAGGACTGTTGAAGTAAATACTTTAAGTTTACGCATAAAATTATACTTGCGTATATTAATCTATGTGATTAAATGAAGTCGTGATATATATATATATATATATATATATATATATATATATATATATATATATATATAATCTGAGGTTATTGTTTTCCAGAGGTTAAGTAACCAATGAAGTTTGACACGGTTAACACAATAGTACTCAGTACCAAATTAGAGCAAGGTAGACTCTTTATTTGTTTTTACATAAACAGTAATATGTTGCTACACAGTCATGAGCATGTTTCGGCCAGCTAGTTATCAGTAACTAGAGACCTCTTCAGGCGATACAGCTAATATGAAAGCGAAGTTTGCAATGAAAATATCAGGTCACCGGGAGTTATTAATAATATCAGTAGGTTCCATTACATGTTGTGAAAAATAAGATTTGGTTGTATGGAAAAAAGACCCAATAGGGGTGCGGATTTGAGTTTAGATATAGGAATGACTGGGAAAGGATAGGGGGTTACGGATCGAGATAGAGGTAATAGAAGACTAGAAAGAAAGGTATTCATATGCGTGTGGGATGGCCACTCTAAATCTTAAACATACTAGTGTGTATAAGTTCAATCAGTATGGGAATGTCAATTTCACATATCTATGCTAAAAGAGGTTTCAGATTTAATCGGGTTATAAAAATGCTTTTAATTTGACTATAATTTTATATGGTCAGAAGGTGTACGAATAAAATGCTTATATTAGTTTGCATTTAATAAAACAGTTAAATAAACCTATACAAATCTTTTACTACCCCTTCTTTATCAATGTTTAAACTCTGAATTGTCAAACTGCTAATTCATCGTTTACACCCTGTATATATATGGAGAGAAATAATATAAGAATGATACAATGGATGTGTACACTTGACTATTGAGGGTTGAGGACATGTAATGCATGCAGAGAAATAATATGAAGATGATACAATAGAGGTAATATATATATGTGTGTGTGTGTGTGTGTGTGTGTGTGTGTGTGTGTGTGCGATACTGCCATTGATTAGGTCCTCCGGAAGTTGTTCAGAAATCCACACAGATGATTTGCTTATAGTGGTGATTGCTTCGTGTAAAACTATCCATACTTTTTGGAACAACTACTAATCTCAGTCGGTGCAAGGATTTCCACAAGGCAGAGAAGACAGGTTTTACATCAGTTTTCCTCCTTCTAGATTCATGTTTTAACGAAGATTGAGAGTACATTCCCAAATGGTCACTCATCTAATACTGTCCAGGCTCATCGTTGCTTTACTTTGGTGATCTGGTAAGACCTGGTATTTAAACGTGATTATGCCATATATATATATATATATATATATATATATATATATATATATATGTGTGTGTGTGTGTGTGTGTGTGTGTGTGTGTGTGTGTGTGTGTGTGTGTGTGTGTGTGTGTGTTTATTTTATAACCTTAAAATAATAACTTAATCGATTATAATTGTTTCTGCAGACAAGAAATTCCCGGTCTGCTTCTTCAGATGGTAAAAGTCAAAATGAGAAATGAGAGGGAAAGAAGATATGATTTTGGGGGGACCAAAGAAACCAAGAGAAATGTATCTATATATATTTCTCTTGTTTTCTTTGGTCTTTGGAGAAAAAATAATTTTAAAAAATTTAATTATACAAAGAAAGAGGAGATAAAAAGAAAGAAAAAGAAGGAAAGAAAAAGCATGGATATGTGCCATGGACAAAATCAGTTGAATTAAAAAAGTGACGAGTGTGGGTTAACGTATTTAAAATAAGTTAAGACGTGTCAACAAAGCACACGTTGCTTGCGGTTGGAGGGGTTTATATAAACTTAAAAAAGTGAAAAGTTTTTCGGTGATGTTTTTCATAGCTGCAAGGTTAACATGCGTCTAGTTGATTGCATTTTACTATACGTCCTATATAACTTATATAAAAAAGCTTTAGAAGTTTTGAGTACAAAATTATATATATATATATATATATACATATATATATATACATATATATATATATATATATATATATATATATATATATATATATATATATATATATATATATATATATAACTAGAAACGTATCTGTCCCAAAATAAGTAAAATAAAATTTTCGGACACTATCTTTACTTCCTTTGAATAAAAATAAATAAAATTAAATATTGCACTCCAGTGAGACTACTTATACCTTTATGACTAGTAGCTGTGTTCCAAAATTCATAATGATCGTTTTTTTTTAGTTTAAAAGTGAATTCTAAATGTAGAAATCTATAAACATATGCACAGAGCCAACTGTATATTCATGCACACCTTAATGTTAAAATTTACAAAACAAATAAATAATGTCTTTGTTATTTAGCGTGTTCCAAAATTTTCTCTGTTAGTTCAGAAGTTCATCATATTCAACGAAATATTTATATACATAGACATATGCACTTTCTAAATGTTGATATGTACAAAAAATAATAATGGCCCCATGTTACTCACAGTGTTGCCTAGAATATGTAATCAAAAATTCATATTGAGTCGTTTTAATTAGTTTAGAAGATTATTCTCACATAGAAATACATAAATATATAAGCATATCTGACTATATCCGACTTTATATATATGTAAGCATATCTGACTTCTATCTATCTATCTATCTATCTATCTATCTATCTATCTATCTATCTATATATATATATATATATATATATATATATATATATATAAATTATAAATATTTTTATGAAAAAAAATATTTCCTACTATTTCATTTTCTTATATATCGTTTTGTATATTCTTTTAGCATTTATTGTTCTTTGCTGTCTCTTCTCTTCTACTCCTATCATATCACCCCCCCCTATAACATAATTTTTCCAATTCTAATCTAAATGTTTTCAAAGTCGGTGTTTTCTTTTTATCTTTACTTTTGTATAATACCGGCTTTTTCTCCTCCTTTGACGAGAGAATTTAGTTTCGAAATGCCATGACCTAAAGAAGTTTCTCCTGTATTCCTCTTTCTGTAACCTTATTGACTTCATAATATGTAATAAAGTTTCTATATAACTTGACGCTATATCTTCTTAAACTATTCTCTATCTGTCTGTCTGTCTGTCTGTCTGTCTGCTGTCTGTCTGTCGGTCTGTCTGCTGTCTGTCTGTCTGTGTGTCTGTCTGTCTCTCTCTCTCTCTCTCTCTCTCTCTCTCTCTCTGTACATATATATATATATATATATATGTTTTATGTATATTTCGAAAGCGTACTGTTTTTTTCTAGATAGTTGTATTAATTGGCGTGTGAAAGATCTTTATGCGGATAAACTGCTATGATGAACGAACATCAGAGAATATAATAATCACACCAAATAGTCTAAGGGTCAAAAAGGATGGAAAGACTGAGAAGAGAAATCACTAACTAGGCCTCAATTGGATGAGTATGAAGAGAAGTGGGACCTTGGAGAGGCTTATTGCCACTCAAATTCCAGTGAATACCAATGGCTGCTATCAATTGAAAAATTAATGGCTAACAATTGTTGCGATAACACAAATTAATTTGCACATGGTATCAAAAGAGATAGAGAGTACTGGAAATCTGGGGAAACTTGTTGTCACTCAGACTCCAAGGAACACCAAAAGTTGTTCTCAAAGAGAATTCTTTGATGATAGCTTGTGTGGAAGTTCCTAGTAAATGAATAATAATAATAATAATAATAATAATAATAATAATAATAATAATAATAATAATAATAATAATAATAATAATGCAGAATACATAAGCAACCTATTAAATATTGCAAAATATACAAACTGTTTCATAATGTATAGAAACATTGATACATTTTTAATCCGTTTCTACATGGCAGATTTGAATAGCGGCATGCAATACGTTATGTTGCTTTTATTTCTTTTCCTCTGCTGAATATTATAAAAACGGAATAAAAAAAAAACATGAAAAATCCTTTATTTGAAGAAAATCACTGTTCATTTTCTCCCCCTCCCCCCGAAATCGACAACAGGAAATCTGTTTCTTTCATTGTTTCTCGTATTTCATGATTGTCCGCCGGCAAAAAATTTCGCTTTTTGTGATTTCCTCACGAAATTTATGATTCTATGTCGATGACGATGGCTAAAAAAAGCAGCGACTCCTTTTTTTTTTCTTAATGGAAAATTTAATAATAAAAAAGACTTCTTTGAGTAGTTTTCTAAAACTAGGTGCATGGTTCTTTGTTCTATTGGACTCATGCAGCTTGCCAAAGATTAATCTTTGTCTCATTTGTAGAAGTTGGATTAAGAGAAATCACTCAATTAACATGAAATAAAACCATGCAATGTCGCATCATTCAGACATGGAATAGACTCCGAGTTGTTTCGTTAGAGCACTTTTTAATTATTCCTTTCTTCTCCCAAAACGATTGTTTTAGTTATATTAAAATCACACACTTTTAAAGTTTACTATAAAACCAAAGTATGTTCACCTGTGCTTATCAGTGGAGGTTGTTGCAATTGAAAACTACAACATTCATTTCCAGATTGACTAAGACAGTCAACGTCTATCTCCAAATCCGAGTCTAATATTTATGCTAGACTATTCTGGGTGCCCGGCGTTGCTTGGGGGTTTGGAGGTCTGTGTTGAGCAAAAAAAAAAAAAAAAGTGGTAGTAGGCAGGCAGGCAAGCTCGAACCCGTACCGCGAAGGAGGAAAAGAACGTTAAAAAAGTGACTTCTTTGCCGCTGTGTCTATCGCCAAACTGGAAGTGGCAAAGGTTTAAATTAAGGCTAGTCAATCAAAAAGATGGGATGACTTCAAAAAATATTGACAAAAAAAGCGACCCCTCCCTATAGAAAACTGCTCAGTTGAGTGTGAAGGAATTACTATTTTGGCCAATTTTTCGATATTTGTCATCTGAAGCGTCGAGGTTCAAAATGATACCGATCTCGTGAAAATCTGTCGCCTTTGTCGAAAGTTTAAGGCAGATACACATAATACATACATACATGCATACATTTAAACAGACAGGTGATATTTATTTATGCTAGATGGTGATGAAAGAAAAATTACAACACTTTCGACGCACTTGCGACGTGTGAGAAAGGGTTCTGTCTTGAGGAGAGTGTAGTTTGTAAATTCAAAATTGTAGGTAAAACTTCTCATGTATATTACTACCGTGTTAGTGAAATTGTTGTGCATGAGATTCCATTTATGTTCGTAGATGCGGGATTTAAAATTCCTGACGGTTGCGTCGATATAAAACAAAGGTCCAGAGGCACACTTTATATTGTAAATGCTGGATAGGCAGGAAGCGGGGATGGGTGTTGGTGTTGAGCTAATCCTTGTTTTAGAACGTGAAGTTACTATTTTTATGTCGGATTTGAATAATTTTTGTAACAAAATAGATGTGCAATTATTGGGAAGATCTACGTAAGATTTATTTTATCAATCACGTCAGTATTATTTATGTTGGTTGTGTTGTTATTAGAATACAGTTTGTAGTGTTAGTTTAGGTATTTTTTGTCATGGATATTAAAGGTTTTGTAGTGTGACGGAAATAATCACGATTTACTAAAGCTCTATGATGTTCTCTGTGTCATAGCTATTCGTTAACCAAACATCTAGCAAAAATCACATTCAAACAATGCAATATACCTCGCTCCCTGGGTACTTTGGGGCTGAATGGGGGGGGGTAAATGCTGAACTTAGTCATTTTTTTTATGCCTCGTTCACTGTGCACTCACGGGGGACTGTGCCTTCTTCATTTATTTTTTTTAGTTTTTTTCACCCCATCCTGTTCCTATTTTAACACACATACCTTATAATCTTCGCTCTCGGTTTAAGTGCGACTTATTTTTACTGCATTTCCTCCATGTTTTTATCTGTTTCTTTTCATTTTCATTTTGGTCCCCGACAAAAGGAGGGTGGACCTGTAAATTCACCCTTGTCCATTCGTCTGTTCATCATTTCTTTTGTCCGCACTTTTCTCAATAACTATGCACTCGAATTTTTTTTTTTTTTAGTTTTGTGCAAGCATTAAACATGATATGAGTAAAAAAGTGACAGAATAGATTTTCCGGGAAAACTCCGGTTGCTCCCCAGGGATGCGCTTCGGGTTAAAATAACTAAAATTGACACTTTTGTGCCTATTAAACAAAATTGATGCCTATCTGAAAAGTTGTTACTAACTGATTTCTATATAATTTTGTTTGTCTATACTTCGCAATAACTATTGGGTGTGCCCCAGGGGCTCTTTTATGGCTAATAAAATACTCCATTTTTGGGACTATTTTACCATATTTGTCCAAAATTTTCTGTGTATGTCTATTTAGCAGTTGTGCATGGTGCTAAACTCAAATTTAAATATGTTAAAGCTTTGGGGACTTTTGGGGCTAAATTGGTGGCGGCGCAAATGATGGACTTGGTCATTTTTTTTTTTTTTTTTTTTTGCATGGTGCAGAACTCAAATTTCATAAGTTAAAGCCTTAAAGTGTACCGTTTGTTCATTTTCTCCAGGATTTGACGCTCCTTGGGTACTTTGGGGCTGAATGGGGGGGGGGGGTAAATGCTGAACTTAGTCATTTTTTTTTTATGCCTCGTTCACTGTGCACTCACGGGGGACTGTGCCTTCTTCATTTATTTTTTTTAGTTTTTTTCACCCCATCCTGTTCCTATTTTAACACACATACCGTTGTACATTCTTTTTGTTTTCTACGTTTTTACCGTTATTCAGTCGATGTTTGTTGATCCAACGAAACCGGTTATCTTGGTTTTGATGATTTCTTCCTGTGTTTAATTTTTTCTTTTGCCTTTTCTATACATCCTATCTGTACAGCATTTCATTTATTTAATTTTGATTTTATTTAAATTTGACATAAGTTAACGCTTCCGTTAGCAAAAAAGAAAATGAAGACAGCTGAGCTAATTGGTAACAAGGAAAAGAAAAACGTTATAAAGAAGGAAGATAAAAGTTAAAAAGAAATTTCAAAGAAAAAAAACAGAAGCAAAACAATATATATATATATATATATATATATATATATATATATATATATATATATATATATATATATATATATATATATAAAACAAAATATAAATGTAAAATATGCAAGAACGGAAATTGAAATTCTCAAAACTCGATGGAATAACGAATAAATTTTGTCTGTATATTCGCTGTGTTTGAAAATTTTATGATTCAATAAATAATGTACACTTCTTTCTTCATCACTTAAATATTTTCATATATTAATGATCTAAGAATATATAGCTCTGTTTTAATCAAGATAGGATCTAATAAAAATTATTTATATTGTGAGTTCATGTAACATACATATATATGGTCATCCACAGAAAATTGTTTATATATATATATATATATATATATATATATATATATATATATATATATATATATATATATATATATTCTCTTTCCATATATGTAAAGTGCTATTTCTGTCTATAAATGTTAATTCTTTTTTTTTTTTTATCTTCGTTTCTTGCAGACAAATGCGCCAAAGTTCCTTGTCAGTATGGATCGACGTGTGAAGATGGCCATTGTGTTTGTCCCCAAACGTGTCCCGCTGATTTTAAGCCGCTGTGTGCCAGCAATATAAGAGCCTATTCCAATGAGTGTGAGATGAAGCGAGATGCATGTCTGAATAAAATGGAGTTATATATTATAAACAATGGGCCCTGTGAGGAAACGTCAGGATCTGGTTTAAGTGAGTAAATCCAACACTGCCTACTCCCCCTCCTCCTCCTTCTCTCCTTGAATGCTGAATGCTGCGCACGGTGTCTATCCATTAAATTTGTGCTTATTCTGTCATCGACTTTATCCACGTCCACACAATTCAACACACTGGCATTTTCTACCGTGTTTTCACCGTTCGCATTTGACTGATGAACATGGTAAGATATAATCAACCTAAATGTGAACGGACCCGTAAAAGAACGCGTATGTTTTGCACTCGATTCATTCCCAATAACGAGATGATTCGAATACTGTCCCAGTGATAATGGACACCAATTCTCAAGAACCATCAAATGGGAAAGGTATTCACCAAACTTTCACAAGAAACACCCGTCTAGCAGAAAACACTATCACTAATTTCCCCCACTGTGCTTAAACCTGAACGTAGATTCCATGAACAAAGTTTCTTTCTTAGAACTGCACGCCTATGGAATTGTCTTTCGTTTTCCTGCTTTCCAGCTGACTACAATATGGTTGTCTTCAAGTCTAACGTAAACAAGTTTTTGATGAGTCGTTCCATATAAATTAACAAATTTACCGAATTTCCATTACTAACGATTACTATATTGTCCAATTTCTACTGTACATTCTTAACCCTTATCCTCGATTGACCTCTTTCCCTTGATAAGTGGCGATGCCTATGTGAAAAAAAAATTAATTTAGTATTTAGGATGATTATTTTGCTGGACTTAATGCTATTAAGACGGAAGTCAGAGAAAAAGTCCTTTTACAATGTATGTGTAATTTTTATTTTTCCTATCAATATTCTGACAAAACATTAACATACAAATATATATATATGGAGTTTTAGGTGCTTTTTATGGGGGAGGGGGTATATTGTGTGTGAGCCCGATGAAGTAAGGGTGCAAGTAGAGTCCTCATAAATTATCAACCGTGAATAAGACCACCAAAAGTTCCCATGTCCTAACTATATATCTAATAATATATTAATCATGCTTCTACATAAGTAAAAAAAGTATTGAACATATAAACAAAATAGGGAGTTATAGTATATATATATATATATATATATATATATATATATATATATATATATATATATATATATATATATGAGAAATTTTCTTCACCACCAAACAAGGTAATATATTCACTAGAGCATATATGTGGTGAGGTCAAGATTTATAAAAAACAAAGTAGAAACGTGAAAAGCAAGATATTTGTTCACATTCCATTTAAATTTCTGCATGTGTATATTGTCGGGGAAACAGCAACAAAGGAATTCCAAAAGCAAACAGTCTGAGGAAAGAAACTATTAGAATAGAAAATCTTCCGAGATCTAGGGAGCTCTAAAGTGAAAAGGTGGGATTTTGGAGGTCAAATGATAAAATTCATAGATAACTATGGTGACATAGATTCTTTGAAGTTACCGTAAATATCGATTCTGAGCAAAGTAATCGTTTTTAGTTTACACAAATGAGGTAAACAATTGGCTAAACAAAATAGATAAATTATTCAAAATCGATATTCACAGTAACATCGAAGACTTATAATGTCTATTAAATATTAATATTTTTTCATGCAAAGAGGTCAAAAATGAAAAAACAAACCAAAATAATTTTTTGGACAAATTTACCAACTATATGACCTTTAAAATAATTTATGCCATTAATAGTAATGATTGAACCAAATTTGACTTTATTGCAAAGAAGAATTCTGCGCATGAGTTCTACCGTGAAGGGGTGGGATTTTATTGTTAATCGAATGGGTCAAGGGTCAAATGAAAAAATTTATATAAAACTAGCCTAGGTGTCCGGCGTTACCCGGGTGTTTATAGGTGTGTGTTGAACAAAAAAAAAAGTTGTAGTAGGTAGGCAGGCTCGAACCCGTGACGCGAAGGTGGAAAAGCAAGTGGAGGTGTGTGTAAGGGTGTTGGTTGAGCAAAGAAAAAAGGAAAATTGCGAGCGCAAAAAAAAAAAATAGGAGTAATAAGCAGGCTCGAAACTGTAATGCGCCAGAGGAAAAAGAGGTGAAAAAAATGCTCTTATCGATGCGCCTACCACGATTGCGACGTCATGAGCGGTCGAAATAACGCCTTTTATGCAATGTCGTTTACACGAGGTTTGAATTACTTGCAAAAAAATGTCAGCAAAAAACCGACTCTCCTTGTAGAAAACTGCTCAGTTGAGGGTGAAGGAATTAATGTTTTGTCCAATTTTTTTTTTGATATTTGTCATCTGAAGCGTCGAGCTACAAAAGGATACCAATCTCGTGAAAATCCGTCACCTCTGTCGAAAGTTTTAGGCATACATACATACATACATACATACATACATACATACATTTAAACAGACCGGTGGGATTTATATAATAGATGGTAGATTAAATTTTCATTTTATTTCAAGGAGAAGTTCTAAACGAACTCTATAGTGAAGAGGTGAGATTTTGCTGCTAGTTTGATGAGTCGAGGGTCAAATGATCCAGGATCAATTCATTTAAAATGGTGGATTTAATCCTCATTTTATTTTAAAGAGAAATTCGGAACATGAGCACTGTGGTAAATGGGGGGAATTTTGGTGCTAGTTGGATGATCGAGATTAAAATGGTAACATTCATATAAAATGAGTCAATTTTCATTTTCTTTCTACGAGAAATTCTTAACCTAATTGAACAAATGGCATTTTCTTTTTCAGTTGAGGGCTCTGGAAGTGGGACCGAATGTGATGAAAACAAATGCAAATATGGCGGGACCTGTGAGCTAACAGAAGGTAAAGATTACCGATGCACATGCAAGAACAGCTGTGATGCCATAAGGTATGCTAGAATTTCTTAATATTTTCCTTAAACTATGCCACTCCCTATTTTCTTTACTGCCTCTACATATAAAAATTTTTCATGCATGACGTTGCTTCTTATTGTTATGTATTGTGAAACCATAATTTTGTTTTATATATATATATATATATATATATATATATATATATATATATATATATATATATATATATATATAAGTGATGGGACGATTCCAAATTTTTTCCCAATTCCCATACAATTACCGATTCTGTGCTAAATTCCCGATTCCGACACAATTCCCGATTCCGATTCTTTATAAATCTCTAATTATTTTACTATAAAATAGTTATTTCCCCTGATTTTTGTAAAACACATATTAAATAAGTAGAAATTTTCCTAAACGTCAAAATACACTTATGGGGGATGATCTATCGACTTCAGCTTTATTGGCAATTTAAATATTCATTATTTTATCATTATTACCAGCAATGGGAGATTTTGGTTTAAACAAAATCAAATAAAAAAAAAAGACAATTAAAAGAATCTTTTTAGCATCGGAAAATAGGCATCAATTTTTCCGATTCCGATACCAATTCTCAAATCCTCCGATTTGTCCGATTCCCGATTCCGATTACTCGTCCCACCATTAATATATATACAAAAGATTTTGAAACATCAGTTGGAGATATTCATTGATTTAAAACCACCTGAACAGTGAGATTTTTTTTTTTTTTTTCTCACTGGTCTTCCAACTGAAACCAAATTCCCTTCTTTCCTCATTCGTTTCTTAGTTTTTAATTTATCATTCTGACGTTTCCTCTTAGAGGGTCAGACGATAAGGCCTTAAGGTAATTTTAATAATTTCACCTGCCCGTTTTTTTTTTTTGTTTTTTTGGTATTTAAATTAAATTATGTTTCCTCTGAAATTTCTCCTTCCATTTTGCTGTACCAAAGATTTACTTATATACAGTGATGATCATATTTATTGGCACGGTAAAATAAAAGTTAAATTTCGTCTAATAAATTCTAAAAAAGGGATTAAATTAAAGAAAATAACAAAGTATATTATGTATTTTTAACTGGCCTTTCCGATGCAGCAATCGGATTTTAGAAAAAATAAATAGCAAAGGAACAACAAACATAATTGAAAAATAACCCTTGTTCAAAATTATTGGCACGATTTATTTAATAATCAATTGTATAGCCTTTGGCCTTGATTACCTTCCTCAGTCGCTTTTCATAGTTTACAACCAAGTTGTTGCACTCTTCAGTAGTAATTTTAGCCCACTCTTCCTGACAATAATCCTCCAATTGAATAAGATTCTTAGGCTTCCTTTGCATTACCCTCAATTTTAATGTTCTCCATAAATTTTCAATTGGATTAAGGTCTGGGCTTTGTGATGGCCACTCCAAAACATTAATATGATTGTCCTCAAGCCATTTCTTAGTCAGTTTAGCCGAATGCTTTGGGTCATTATCTTGCATGAACCACCAACGACGACCAAGTGAGAGCTCTTTAGCAGAGTCTTTCAGGTTTTCATCCAATATTTTAACATAATCTTCCTTTTTTATGCTACCTGTGACCTTACCAAGTCGCCCTGGTCCAGAGGCAGCAAAGGATCCCCAAAACATCAAACTGCCTCCACCGTGCTTCACTGTGGGTATGGTGTTCTTAGGCAGGAAAGCTTCGCCAGATTTTCTGTAAATATAAGACACTTTATTATGGCCAAATAACTCTATTTTCGTTTCGTCAGTCCATAGAACACGTTTCCAGAATGCAACATCTTTATCAATATGACGTTTTGCAAAGGCTAGCCTTGCTTTCAGGTGCATAGGCTTCAATAAGGGAGTCTTTCTCGGACGACATGCTTTTAAACCAGCTCTCTTCAAAACTCTACCAACTGTATGTCGAGATACATTCACTCCAGAGGTGCTCTGTTCATCAACAATCTCCCCAACAGAGATCCTTGGGTTTTGTTTTACTTGTCGAACAATTTTCCGTTCATCTCTTGGGGAAAGAATCCTTTTTCTCCCTCTACCCTCTAAACTCATAACGTGGCCTTGCGATTTGAACTTGTTTATTATGGCTCTAACAGTAGATTTGGGAAGGTTTAGCTTCTTTGAAATCTTATCATAGCCCTCCCCATTGGTATGGCATGCTACAACAAGCTTCCTGACGTCTTCGCTGTGTTCCTTAGTTTTAACCATGGCGATTGAAAATTATAATTTAGTCACTTATAATAGTTTAAATAAATCGCTATCTAAAAATTATCTGAAAAAAATTATTCACTGAATTAGCGTTAAACAAGCATAATATGGCTATAAAAAAGGTCAGAAAGCACGTAAACCGGAAATTGATTGATATTATACTGATACTAAAAGAAAAACAAAGCCGTTCCAATAATTTTGAACAAGGGTTTTTTGCAATTATGTTTGTTGTTCCTTTGTTATTTATTTTTTCTAAAGTCCGATTGCTGCATCGGAAAGGCCAGTTAAAAATACATAATATACTTTGTTATTTTCTTTAATTTAATCCCTTTTTTAGAATTTATTAGACAAAATTTAACTTTTATTTTACCGTGCCAATAAATATGATCATCACTGTATATATATATATATATATATATATATATATATATATATATATATATATATATATATTATTATAACGTTATATTCCTATCCGTTTTCTTGTTTGTTCACTAATATGTACAAAATGTACTCTTTTTATGTCAGCATATATATAATATTTATTCAAAGGAAATATGTCTCCAAGAAGTAACCTCGTTTTCATATCACATTAAAGAAAATAGAAAAGAAAGAACCATGTTATGAATTATTTGGTGTAATACAATTGTTTTAATTGTTCTATTTAGAAATATTATTTAATCTTGATTTATGTAATTTATTTTTAATTTTAAGCCATTTTTAATTTAATTTATTTTCAATTATTATTAGTCAGCACAAGTTGCATTTAAACCGGAAGTAAGTTTATTTAAGCTATGAGTGTTATTTCGCCTAAAAGCTATTGGAGTTATTTCCTGTTCGATTTTCATAGAGAAAGATGGGTGTGTTTTATGCACCTCAAAATCCAACGTGTGATCCACTTTCAGGAAAAAGTTATGATATTCTGTATATCTTAAATAATATGTAACCAAACCCTCTGCCCAGCAATATGTTTCACTCTGGTAACGCTGGTACAGCGAGCACACACACACACACACACACACACCCACACCCACACACACACACACACACACACTATATATATATATATATATATATATATATATATATATATATATATATACCCAAATATATATGTGTTTATGTGTGTTTGTATCAGAGTGTGGACGTGCGTATGGGTGCGATATGCAAATACCAAACCGTGTGCGAAATGACGTCACGGTAAGGGAAAAGAAAAAAAAAACTATAAAAAGGAAAGAAGAACGTTCAAGAAAACAGAAGTTCAGAGAGAAGGAACACGATTACGTTTTATTCGGGAAAATAAATGCTGTTGTTAAAAAAACGGAGTCCAGTTATTACTGGTCATGTGTTCTTTGCGATATACTCTGCTACAATGGGTTGGGTCATGAGTGTCTATATGTTAACGCGTATGTAAACGTGTGTAACTTTACATATATAGAAACAGATAGATAGATAGATAGATAGATAGATAGATAGATAGATAGATAGATAGATAGATAGACATAAATTGCTTTTACTCTATCATTATTGTTATCATTCCCTGCGGAAAACTTCATGACTTGAAGCTTGTAATCCATCATCATATAAATAAGATTTTATTTTTAGCTGTGAATTTTCCGAGGAATTTTCCCACTATATCAGGTGCCTTTGAGATGCTTTTCCATGCAAAGGTTATTGAATAAATTATGGGCCCTTCATCTACTGACATTCTCCTTAACCTGCTAAAGGCAATATCTGTGGCATCGCTCATTCGACCAAAAAGTCTGCGGAGAAACTATAATGTCTTATGTTGTATTCTGTTTCTTTTTTCATCGAACCAACTCTTTCTTATGTCTTATATCTATTTAGTTGATAAGAACAATATATATATATATATATATATATATATATATATATATATATATGCATGTATGTATATCTGTGTGTATTACAGAAGATTATCACATCAGTATCGTTAGTTTCAAATCAACAAGCGATCAACAAATTACTGACTCTCCTCTGCCGATGTGGTTTGAAAAATGACAAATTACACGTTATGATCATTAGAATTTGCCAGATGAAGGTCGAACGACAGCATTACGAATATGCATGCGTAACGTAATAGCTATTTGTTCATGTTTTAAGTTTTAGCCTTGCAGCAAACATGTCTTCATTGCTCAGGCATTAAAGTTAAAGGAAAAAGTGAATTGTAATCTAAACGTTTTGGTTTCGATTCTCGGTGGTAGATACTTCAAATGGAGACTTTTCAAAATGAAAAAAACTCAGCATGTAAGGTGGAGCTTGAGTATAATAAGAAAATTGTCGACAAAATAAATACTGGTGTATATAAATTTATCAGTTTAAATAAGGATAGGGCATCGATAGGAAATCTCCAAATACTTATCCTTTCTATAATTTACACAATTCAATCAATCCCCCGGACCCCTCCCCTACCCATGCCTTTTTCTCCCTTCTATTCTCAGATATTTTAAGGTTTACCTGCTAATGTTTCCTTCTTAATGTACCTAAGCAAGATGTTACATTCCCTTATTGTGTAACCTTGCTCCTTCTCTCCTCTTCTGATGAGCTTCGAAATACCTAGGTATTAAGATCATCTATAAAGTCTACCACCATCGATGTTCTATCCTTATTTGAACTGATAAATATATTTATATGCACCAGAATATATTTTGCTTTCAATTGCAGTATATGCGACGGCATCACTGACAAATCTATTGAATTAAAAATTCTGTTTGATAATTAACCTCTTCGTCTGCTTCCACAATAGTGTTGACGGACTTGTACGTGACTATCTCACTTTAAATGTTAAGCGGAATAATATTGTTAAGTTCATGGACATCTTTGTTCTTGGCTGCAAGAATAGCTCGTTCACCTAGCCAACTGGGATTCATATAATTAATTTGCATATCTGGAAATACCTTTTTAACCAATTCTTCTTTTGATGTCATTAAATTACAGAAGGCATGAGGCAATGAAATTCGCCCTGAAGTCAGATTAGCCGACACTTCTCCGTTTCAGAATTTCCAACAATAGTTGTGAAAATATCTCTGCTGATCAATCGTTTAGCAGCTGAACATGCATATTTGTAATGTCTCCAAAAAGTAGAATATTTGAGGCAAGCATTTATTTCATCTGCTAAGGTTGATCAACGAATTGCAGGTAATGTTTGCCTAAAATTTTCTGCAAGCAATATTACTACATTTCCAAATGGTCTGTTATTGCAATGATCGATAAAGTGCCTTGAGTGGTCTTTCATTGTGCATTCATCCCAAACAAAAAGTTTGCATTTGCTGGAAGTTTCGGAAATGTTGCACATTGTAGTTTCAATAAATTGCATGGCGAATGGTAATTTCGATGAAGAATGAGCAGTTGATAGTAATGCTGCGGCTACTCCGGATAATGCAAAACCTAAAGGTATGCCATTCTGCGATGAAATAGCTGCTAAAATCAATTTATTTAGGAAGGTTTTACCAGTTCCTCCTGGCGCATTTAAGAAAACGGATTTCTTCAATTGCGTTATTCAGAATCTATATTATTTGACAGTAAATGTTTCTTTGCTCACGTGTTATTTTATGCATATATTTGATTGCATGTAAAAAAAACCATCAACCAGTGTTGTAATTTTGTTCACAATGAAATTCCACATCAAGTAAAATAGCAACAGATTGATTTCGTAATGTCATTTCCACTTGACTGAGAATTTGTTTACCATATCTAAGCACAATTTTTTTAATCATTATCAATGTTTCATAAGAGATTTTTGCTAAAAAATCCACGTAGTTATTTGCATTTTCATTGCGTCTTTGATGAAAATATCTTCAGCCTTGTGTGATTTATATGTCTTCCATAACTCTGTTGGAAATGAGGAATACCAAGTGGTCAATATGATTGCAAACAATGCACGAATTTGAATAGGGTGTTATGTTTTGCACATCAATACTGCAGAGCTCCCAGTGTCCATCATTTTCCAATAAATTCAGAGCTTGACATGCATTGTGAAAAGTGGCATGTGCAATGCCAGTGACAACTTTCAATTGCTGGAATAACGTTGGAACAGGAACATTTACCAACAGCATGCGAAGAAAGAAACATCCATCTTGATTGGGATAAATAGTGTACAGTCTGCCTATTGTGGATCCTTTGAATATGCCTTGATGTCCTTTGACTAATTCTCCTCATTTGCGTCTTTCAAAGCGTATTGAATATGTTTTCTACTCCCATTCCATATGTAATACATAGGCATTTCCGAATAGGGTAGCGTTTTCATAAATGTATCAATTTGACATAATGTGAAAAGAACCGTAAATGTTGTAGACGGTAGATTCAAAGCTATTTGATGCATATTTGAAGCAGTTAAGTAAATGCATTGTCCATTTCCTAGATGCATTGCTAAGTGAACAATAGCTGGATTTCATTCATGATTGGGAAATGAAGGAATTCGAAATACAGCGTCATTGCTGCCAATGTTTCTTCCAGCTTGATAGTGTGCAATTTCGTTGATATCTATGACTATGATATTCCTATCATTTCTTTGTGTTTGCAAGCCAAAAACAATAAGCAGAAAACTTTTTAATGAACGCTCACCAAAAACAAATGTTAAAGAAAGGAAAAAATATTTAGTAAACCGACAAAATATATGGTATATTGATAATGAAAAAAAAAATTAAGGATAAGTTTTATGTGTAAAAAAAAAAAATGAATAGAAAACTTTTTATAGAACGTGTGTCATTTAAGCCCACCAAAGAAAAGACGTTAAAACAGAAAAAAATATTTAGTAAATCCACAAAATAAATAAAATATTAATAATGAAAAAAAAAATAAGAATAATTTTTGTATGAAAAACAAATTAACGAACAACTTTGTAAAGAAAGTCTGTTGTTTTAGCCTACCACAAAAAAAAAAAGTTCAAAAAAGGGAAAAATAAATGGGATATCAGTAATGAAAAAGTTTAAGGATAAGTTTTATATGGGAAATGCCTCGATCATATTTAAAACTATAGAGACTGGGAAGCCCCTCCCCTCACGTACTTAATAAAATCGATTTCATAGCGATTTTTAAGAATGGTTAACAGAAAATTAAACAAATTAAAATTAAACAAATAGTCACCATGTGATAAAAGCCACTTTTCGACCTGGATGAGTTTTGTTTATGTTTTAAAGTATTTTCAAGCGCTTTTATTTATTTTTCATCTTAAATTGCGAGTATGTGGATATCAATAACCTTTAGATTTTCGAGAAAAAAAAAACAGTATATCAAATTTTTACCTGCTGAATTCCAAACGAAATCTCCAGATGGAGCAGGAAAGCCGTTAAATTGGCAACAATACTGCTACGTTCATTATCGCTCAGCTATTTTCAGGAAAAATCGACTTAGCAAAAACAAAATATATATTTTTCACAATAAGTTTATAAAAACATGCTCATATCCGATTAAAATGATATAGTATTTTTTTTAATCCGTGAAGCAGTTCTTTAGATTAGTGGTTAGTAACAAACGAACAGATATATTTGAATTTATATAGATATAGTTTGAGTATTACGTTAGCAAAAAAACTAGTGCTCGATTATAAATCATACAATCGACAAATATATGTTATTTTATTTAAATAATATGCCATCCTGTGTCTGCTGGAGATACCCAGGTTTCGTCATTTCGATTAAGTAGAAATTCGGAAAACTTACAACAATTGTCAGTCTCCTTCTAAAGAAACCTGACGACTCCATCACATTTGTTGAATAAGCCAGATCTTTTTACTAGTTCCTGCCTAACCCGAGGGATGAAACCTGGGTATTCCCAGCTGATGCAGTAATGCATATATTTAAATAAAATAATTATATATAATGCTATGAAAGCCAGTCTCTCAAAATTTGAATACAACCGATTCAGTCAGAACATCTTTCAAATGCCAAATGCTCAATATTCTTTCGATAGAGCTTTTTAACAATAATAAATAATAACTGTGGCTTATCTAAACAGTTCGCTGCAAATGCATGGGTAGATTGTTCTCGTCTCGCCAGTTCTGGCCAGGTTGAAGTCTTAAGCAAGTTTCTATTTAATCTTAGTTAGTATCACCTGTAGTGAGGACTAGTCTGAGTAGGTGGCCAATAATAATCAAGTGGTTTAGAGCATTGAGCGTCAGTATAATTGGCTTATATAAATATATTAGATCATCAGAGTTAAGCTACATTGAGTCTGGACGGTATCAGATTGGTTACCATTAGGCAGTACTAAGCCTTATTTGTGGAAAAAGGTTGAAAAATCTCTACGAGAACTTCCAAACCTAATGTTGTTATCTTCTTTGGCTAGAGTATGCATACAATTTGGAGCCACTTTCACTTTTGCAGGTAGCCGGTTTAATCCCCCTCGAATGAATGCAGTTTTGTTTCATTTCATAGTGTGTATTGAACCTACAATGTCAAGTACACTACATTTGCTGAGAATAATACTAACGATGAGAACAATCATCCAAAAAATTCAAATGAGACGAAGTATAAATATTTAAAGATTCTGATAAACTCTGTATTTGTTCTTTTTCATTTATTCTTAGCTTCTTATATCCATCGATATCACTTGATTCTTTATATATCACACATGATCCTTTGCATATAACATTTCATCCATTGTATATTTAGATAATATAAACAAGCCAGAGAACAAATATCTTGATTCAAATCTTATGAGAGAAGATTTGCATGGAGTTTACTTTAATCATCCACTTTCTTACTGCTTACTCGTCAAAGTTTCTCAGATAGAAAGTTTCAGAACAGATTTTTTTTATATTGGATGTTAAACTAAGCCCTAATCTTTCATTCCTCATTTCATAACACCAAGATCTTATGTAGGATATGAAAAGAAACTGGAATCTTTTGACGATCTCCATTATTCCAGTAATTATAAGAGAAACTCAAGAAAAAGAATTTCAAAAATAACCTGGCAAGTGCCAAACAGATAAAATCTTCAAAATCTTAAAAACCAGTTGGAATGCATGAAAAAGTGGGTGAATGTTTGGCATCCAGTACGATACTCCATCTCGAGTTTGAACAAAATGATAAGAAAATTGAAAAAGTATTTCCCAGTACTAGGACTTATACTTTGGTCATCACTAATATTTTGCAAGCCACTGCACTTGATCCTTTGTAGATTAAGATGATATAGAGAGGCCAGAGAACAAATATCTTGGTTCAGATCTATACAAAAGGAAATTTAGATGGTGTTTAAATTAATCCTATGTCTTACTTTCTCAAACTTTCTTGGATTGAAGGTTCCAAATTCTTGACAGGAAATTTACATTGAATACAAACCAGTGTATCCATAATATATCAAAGAAACTTGTTTACATACATTATTTAATTGATCTTCTAAACACCCTGTCTATTTTGTCGTTCAATTATTATCATCATCTTGTATCCAACAAGATCACCCTTGATCTTGTACATATTTAGATTACTAAAACAAGTTAGCTAATATTTTGGTTGAAATCTTGTGAACAAAGATTTACATGGGGTTTGACTTAATCATGTTCCTTACTTCTCAAAGTTTTCAGCTAGCAGGTTCAAAATTCTTGAGAGGAAGTTTACATTGAATACAAACCAAGATGGTCGCGTATGTGTCGGTCAGTTCTTCTGCAATCTCACGGTGTGTTTCCAGCAAGATCTTATATCATTTTGCTGCAAGTGATTTATGGCGATTCTTTTGGCATCTCTCTGCTTTCTAATTCTTGAATGGCCTCAACACATAACCTGGTCGATTCATCTTTTAGATCTTCCGCAGAACATGCAAGAAAGATGATTAAAGCTTATGTGTTCTGCACACACGCACACGCGTCACTTTTGAACATATTTGATCAAGCCATAACTAAATCACAACTTTTGCAAAACAAGAGTTAGGATCAGTGAATACTGCTAAAACTTTGCATTTCATTTCTAATATACTCTACTAGAGAAAACTTGAATACCTAATAGAGAGAACTTGAACATCTACTCGACACTATCACTGAGTGTCTAACGTGTCTCTACACGGATTTGTCAGGACAACCTGGCATGAAATTTGTAAGAATTGAAATTGATTTGACTTACCGGGGGTGGGTCGGGGGGAAGAAAAGACACTGAATTGCTGTTTTGCCGTTACTGAAAAACTGGGTATCTATTTCCTACTAAGTTAAATAGACATTCTAATCTCGTTGGAAATCACGTTGGAATTCTCACCACTGAGAGTTAGTATGTATAAAAGGAGTTGTCTCACTACGAGTTAGTGATTAGTTAAGAAGCTAGTTACCTAGCTTGCTAGTCGGTTGGCGTCTCTTAGACTGATTATCTCGTTACTGTTGTTCGGCAAACGTTACCTGTTAATTGTTACCTTTACAAGAAAAGAAAAGACTGCTTGTAAGCAACGTCACCATTTCATTGCAAGCCCTTACTGCCTTTTCTTACCCCACCCCTCTTCTTGTTGGTGAAATAATCCCGACAAATTACTTTTACAAGTAAATCTATATTGACTAAATATTTAAACTAACATAATGAAGCCCAAATAAGATCCACTCGGTCTGGCTAGCCTACACTAAATTATATAAAGAATGATGCACCTTCTTAAAGTGCTGTTGCTAAGTTTGATACTCCATTAGATTAGATAAATACTTGTCCTAGAATTCAGTAAAGCAAAGAGATCACAAGGCATAACAGAAGTTACTGATGAGTTGGGGAAAAGAAAATTAATGTTCTTAAACACTTTACTCACAACATTTAACAGCTAAAGAAAACTTTAATAGAATATTCAAATATCTATGTATCTCAAATGGAGATCAGGTATTAGCCCCAGGAAAAAGCCGTTTGATTTCTGAGAACTTCTACTGAAATAAAATGAAACAAATACAGATATACTTAGTGGCGATAACTGTGGTTGGACTGATCCAGCAGGCTGTAGAGCCCAGTATTTTTAGGAAGAAAAAATGTCAGATATAGCTCCGGAATCATTTTTATCATTTTTTTTTTATTTAATGTTATGAAGACAAAGTTCCTTTCCTTTAACAATTATAAGTAACCTAACCAACCAACAATTGCCATGGTTGAGAGTACTCTTTCTGGGTTAAACATTCACCAACAACATGAACTGGAATAAATACATAGAAGATACTGACTAGTTTGCTGCAAAGAAAATGATCTCTCTCTCTCTCTCTCTCTTTCTCTCTCTCTCTCTCTCTCTCTCTCTCTCTCTCTCTCTCTCTCTCTCTCTCTCTCTCTCTCTACCGGGCTAATAAACTTTCCACACCAGTATACTATATTTCTATAAAACCACCATTCGCTCATGCATGGAGTATTGTTATTGTATATAGACTAGTACACCAACCACTAGTCGCTCTCTCTACGATTGAGTGCAAAAAAGGGATCACTAATGCGATAGATTTCTCCCTGTCACATCACTGTAGTCTTACATCCTGTTTTATTTTTATATTTACTTCCACGAAATTACTTTTATTACTGCACTATTCTGCTATACTTAATGCTCAGTTTAGTTTATTGTTCAATTTCTAGCTAATGTACTATCTTTCAATGCTCTGTTAAGATGGGGTAGTGGACCGCCTTCGCAGGCATTACCTCCTTTTTTGATGATGAGGAGTGTATTTTTTTCTCATGAAACAATCCTTTCAGATATTAATTCTTGTTCTTCCGTCATGATACTATTCTCCCAGGCATTATCTCCGTTTTATTTTTGGTTGGATGAGGGTAATGTAGAATATGTTCATTTGTCATGATACCATTCTCCCAGGCATTACGTCCTCCTTTAAAGGATAGTATGTTCGTTTGCTGATACCATTCTGCTAGTCATCACCTCATCTTTGAGGGAAGGAGTAATGCAGTATATGTTCGTGTGTCATGAGACCGTCTTCCCAGCCTAGCAAATATAGGCAGTCAAGGGAGGAGGGGGGGGGCTCATATAGTTGCTGGTAACAGAAATTGTGAATCTTCATATTCTGAAATAAAACGAAAAATCTTTCAATATAAAACAGGAGGAATTTGTTGAAGATCTTGTGAACTTTTAATCTTGTATTCTCGCCGCTTGTTTTTTTTTTAGTCTTGCAGAATTTATATCCAAGATGAAGATTCTTATCAGAAGCAACTGATGTTCCATCTGCTTGGCAGTGAAAACAAACAAAAGGCCTTCGAGTTCGACATTTCTGATTTCTTTATGAATATGGAACCGTCTTCGAAAGATAAGAGTCATTCAACAAGAGACATTTTTTCCAACCCTTCAATACTAGTCATGTCAACAGTTCGATAAATTCTTCAGTTTGTCACAGCATCAATCTTAATCAAATGTTAATACAGTTAGTCTGTAACATTTTATACATCACATTTACTATTTCAGTAATTCCTGGTATTTGGACAATTAATCAGAATTGGGAATCGGTAAATCTCAACTTTTTGCAGTATCGGAATCAGTATTGGAATCAGTATCGGAATCAGTATTGGAATCAGTATCGGAATCAGTATTGGAATCAGTATCGGAATCAGTATCGGAATCAGTATTGGAATCAGTATCGGAATCAGTATCGGAATCAGTATTGGAATCGGAAACATTTTAACTTTATAATCGTTTTCAAAAAAACTGTTCTTTTAATTTGCTTTTAACTTACTTTTAAATTGTTGGTTCAAGTGAAAAATGTAAATGAATATCTCACAATGATTTTATTAAACTCTTCGATATAACACACAATCAAATCAGTCTGTGATTATTTTAGAATTAGACATTTCTGATTTCTTTACTTTCTAAAAAGCTAGTCAAGAATATAAATCTTTGATCTTAGTAAATGTAGAACAGTTGAAGTAGCAGGTTCACTTTATAGAGGAAGGTCAAGGAAAACATAGAATGATGAACTTGAGAGGAAGCGAAATTAATGAAGATATGGCCAGAGAGAGGATAGTCTGGAAGTTAATTTCTAAAAGCTATCCTATAATTGCTAGCAGATAAAATAGACGTTAAACCGATGATGATAATGATGATGAGTATGTTAACATAAGATTTTCTAATTCATCTACTTCCATTTAACAACTATGCTGATTAATAAAGAGTTAAAACTCAAGAAGTCACTCAACTTTAAGCCAGTTTATTTCTTTTGCAAATTACTTAAGATTTGTACATGGACATGGCTGATGGGATGAGAGCATGCTACTTGTTTGCTTGTTACTTGTTTCGGCTATCACCATTGATCAGTTGAGCTGGTTCCACTCATTGCATTAGTCACATTTCGAATTGCAGCTGACCATGCCCAATAATCCGATATCGCAGCAGCCATAAGCGTGAGCACTTTGCGGTTCCAGCGACGTAGACCGTAGATGTGAGGACCCAAAATCAACTTGGAGTCTTGTTTCACCGTCTTGATCCAAGTCTTCTGCTGTCCACCACGACGTTTCTTCCCGCCTTGCAGCGGGGCCGGGTTGATGGCTTCATGGATGACATCACCCAGTCAATGACAAAGCGTATCGCCAAATCAGCATAGATGGTGTAGAGTATGCTACTCCTGTGGATTGGGATTAAACAAAAGGTTCCATTCAAAATTCCGTGCAGATTCCCATGTTTAATAGAAAGTTTTCTAGGTTCGACAAGATACACAAAGGTCGGAAGTTACATCAGGCAACACATTGTGTAAATAACACTCAAGATGAGAATAGTAGTCCAAAGAATGAGAATAATCAATCTTCATCCCTAAAATTCAGAAACAAAATAGACGTGCGTTTCAATAGGTCCCTAATTACTTACCTTCATATGGGGGTAAAATTATTTTGTACACTTCATCATAACTTAGATATTGCGGTATGACGTCATAATGGACATGACATTGCCTCGGATGGTAGCTAGACAGATGTGCTGTAAAATCCAAGCAGTCTCTCAGGGCTCGTTTATCCAATATCCTATATGAATCATGAAGAATATCTCAAATTTGGTTAGAAAACGAAACAGTCAATTCGCAAACTGTATTTGTCATTTTATTCTGGTTGAAGTGAACTGAATTGCAGTGCCAGGATTGATTGCAGATTCTGCAATTGCTGACATTTTAATAGGGTTGAAGCAAGTAGAATGCTATATAAGTGGCTTTTCAGCTTGAAATTCAACATGTGCCATGCCGTCGATTTGGCGCTCATCACTTCTGTCTTGATCAACTGACTCAAAAATTAAAATATTTTCTTGGGGGGGGGGTCAGTAATTCTTTTCTTTTTTTATTTACTAATGATTCACCATTTATCGAGGCTTAAAGCTACTCGAGGATACATGTTAATGAGATGGATAGATTGTCAACTGAATAATGATGAGTTTCTGGATCCATCACTCGTACAGTTAAACTTTAAGATTTTTAGTTTCTTTGTAGACATAATCTACACAGCTCATCTAAAGTCCTACAGACCTTAGTCAACCTTAATATTTTGATAATGAAATGAATACAATTTAATGCCTCATTGTTTATCATGTTTCTGATTATTTAAGATGAGGATCGATAATTTGTATTTTTTGCATTATTCGGGCTATTGTTCTCATCTTGACTGTTATTTTCACAACGTTTAATTCAATGTAACCTATGACCTTATTCAGGTACCTTGTCAAACTTGGGAATCTACACGAAATTTAAAACGGAACCCTTTATTTAATTCATGGGAGTAGCATGCTCTCGTTCAATCAATCATGACTGGGTAGAAGTTTTTTGAGAGTTATTCAAACTAAGGATTGAACCATCGACCTCCAGAGTGTGACACACAATTGAATTTTAACAAATATTTTATTCGCTATGCCACAGTCCTTCAGTTGAAGTGTTTATTATATTTGACAAGTGTTTATTTTATTTAAAGATTTTGCAGCTCTCCGGGAAGCAATTTGCCGGCAACGTGTTCCATAGATGAGAAAATCTAGGAAAGAAACTCTGTGCATGGATATTTCGTTTATTCACTTTTTTGTTTGTTTATCTCTCTCTCTCTCTCTCTCTCTTTTCCTCACAGGTCTCGTGTATGTGGCTCTGATGGAAGAACATATTCAAATGAATGCTTAATGAAATTGGAATCCTGTAACCTACAGATGGAAATCAGCTCTGTATCAATCGAGAATTGTGAAGGTTTGTAGACTAATTGGTTTTATTTTGTTAATTGCTAAGTTTTAAACTCAAAGATTAAAACATTTTTTAAAAAAACTTTTGGTTATTCCAAACAAGGTATATTGCCACTGAAGTGCAGGGAGTTACTGAGATAGGGGCCAGATTTATAAAAGAAGATAACCTGGATGCAGAGTTAAGCAGCAAGATGCTTCTTCATATTACATTTAAATTTCTGCATGTTTTTATGGTCGGTTAAACTACGAGCAGGAAGGGAATTATAAAAGCAAGCAGTTCTGGCTGGTTAGTTTTTAAGTAGTGGGTGTATTTGTGTGTGTGTGTGTGTGTGTGTGTGTGTGTGTGTGTGTGTGTGTGTGTGTGTGTGTGTGTGTTTATATGCGGAGAATATAGCATCATAAAAGTGGGGTGTAAAATATTTTATTTGTCAGTTAATAGTCAAAATGGATTATTTTTTTTTTACTTTTGTTTATCCCAAACAACTGTGATAGGAACTAGATTTACAGGGTTAACCTGACTGGAGAGTTGGGAAAAAGATGTTTGTTCACATTACATTTAAGTTTCTTCATGTTAGTGCTGTTGGGGAGCACAGAGAAGGAAAGAATTGTGAAGGTACATCATTCGAGGAAGCAAGCTATTATTACTGTTTCCCGATTGGATTCTTGCTCCTTGTTACGACCAAGCCAACATGCAGAAATTTAGATGGAATAGACAAACATCTTGCTGCACAACTTCACTTAGATTGCTTTCCTACGAATCTAGCTCCTATCACTGTAATCCCTGATGTTTCAATAGCAATATGCCTTGCTTATGGAGAATAAAAGTAAAAAACAAGAAAATAAAACGCAAGCTAATTGTCTTGGCAACGCATTGGAGTATACAGAGGAACAGTTGCTAGTGTGATTGCAAGACTTATGAGTGGATGGTGTAGGTTCAGGGAATTTCTTCCATTACTAACCAGCAGAGCATTATCACTATATATTAATGAAAGAGACTAGCAGGCATGTATACGCAATGTGATGATGTATGGAAATGAAGCCTGGCCAGTGAGAATTGAAGACATGCGTTGCATGGAAATAAATAATGTGAAAATAATACGATGGATGTGTAATGTGAGTTTTAAAGACAGGCTTAGATATGATGAATTCAAAATAAAACTACATCTGAACAGTATATGTAGGTGTGTGCAGAACAGGAGATTTCATTGGTATCATTACATTGAAAGAATAGAGGAGAGTGTAAAAAATTGATGTAGTAGGATAATTAGCTAGATAATCCCAATGAAAACATGGAAGGAAACGATAAGACTGTAGTTGAGAAAAAGAGGGATATATAAAAGTCTGATCAGAGATAGATTAGTTTTGAAATCTGTTTCTAAAAGTCCTTCAACGTCTGACATATAAAATGGATGATAACGATGAAGATGTCTGTGAGAAGAAAGCCAGAAAAATAGATACAACAATATTTTTTGTGCAACGTAAGAAATTCTTGTTTCTATCTTTCAGATCTGGAAGAGGAAGAATTTTGTGATGGGAACATGCCGCTTGTCAACCCCCTGACGGGCCATGATTACAATTGCCTAAATAATAAGAATATATGTCCTCCGGGAAGTTATTGCCATAAGCGATCAATGCTTGCAAAATGTTGCATTGTAGGTAAGTAACGGATCCGATATCTTTTTATGAAATTTCTTTAGAGTATGCAAGTTTCCTTGTGTTTCTGACACCAAGTGGAAAAAAAATGTGTAAGAAACTGAGAAAATTATTTTTTATTTTGCCAATTTCAGTCAGATTTTTGTTTTTGTTGTTGCTAACTTAATAATTAGGAAGGAAGAGCTGAGGACATGCGTAGCATGGAGAGAAATAGTATAGGAATGATACATGAACTCCTTGCCAAGTTTGGAATGAGAGTCGGATGCAACTCACATTTTTATGACACTTGGAAGCATTAGGAATACAAGTGCAATGGAATTACTAATATTTTGAAATGAAAAATTTGTATGCAGGAAGCGTACGATAATGTAGACAAATGAGAACACAGATATAAGGAAAGTATATTTGCATGGCAGAAATATTAAAGTTATTCAAATGTGTGAGACCAGTGGAGCATAGGGACGAGTTGGTTCTGATTGCAAGATTTAGGAGTGGACGGAGTAAGTTCAGGGAACTTTTACCATTCCTAAACCAGAAGAGTGTTACCATTGTCAAATGATGGAAGAGGCTTCCAGGTATGTGTATTCAGTGTACTGCTATATGGAAGTGAAAGCTGGTCAGTAAAGGTCAAGGATATGCATTACATGGGTAGAAATTATATAAGAATGATACGATGGGTGTGTTATGAGAGTCGTAAAGATAGGCTTAATAGATCTGATAAAGATGAAATCTGGACAGTATAAGATGTGTGCAGAACAGGAGACTTTGATGATGTGGCCACATTGACAGAATGAGAGTTCTAACTTAATAGATGTAGAGCAGAGGAGATAGAATTAGTTCATAATAAAACATGGGAGGAAGTGATAAGAATTAACTTGAAAGAAAGAGTTATAAATAAAGAACTTGACTTCAGAGAAAGATTATAAATTTAGAGCTGTGTGTAGAAGAGACTTTCATTGTAGGACTACATTGAAAGAATGGATGACGTTTGCTGATTCAATAGCAGTTGAGATTGCAGGTTCAGTTCCCAGGATAGCGACAAGGAAAACATTGGAGAAATGATAAGAATGAACTTGAGCTTAATAGAGAAATAAGGAAAGATCTGGTTAGCGATGGGTTAGTTTGGAGTTTATCTTTTAAAGAAAGTCATCCAACGCATGGCAGCATGTAAATTGATGATGATCGTTGTTATTACTGTTGAACTTTATTCATTCATTTCGTATAAATCAGATAATTATTGTTGACATTCATTTCCCCAACATCTTTTTAGTTAGAATTCTTTTTAGAAAGACATCAGGTACTTGCAAGAGGGATCATGTGAAGGTTGCCAACATCCCTATCTGAAAATGTTACTGATGAACGAACTGGATTTGAACCTGGCACATTCAAGTTGTCAGTCCGTGTCATTAACCACTTAGCCACCATCACCTCCATGATGATGATGATGATGATGATGATGATGATGACGACGAATAATTAATTATATATGATACGATGGATGTGTAATGTGCGTCTTAAAGATAGGTTTAATAGATTTGATGACTTCAGAGAAAGATTAAATGTGCAGAACAACCAAAATGAGAAAACCAGTCCGATTATACAAACAAATTTACATAAAAAAAATTAAAACAGGTCTAATTCTTAATTTTTTTTTATCAAATATCTTCCTTCCTACAAAATCAATATTTCATTAGAAATAGCAAAACTTGGTATCTGTTTGTCTGAATCTGAAACTCTATTATTATTATCTTTTAATTCTGAATTCAGTTTACTATATTATTCTCAAGTCCAAATGACATACTTACTATATTTACCAAAAATCTGACTGCAAAAATCATTCCTTTGCTTGTAAATTTGTATTTGTTTTTTTCTTCTTCATGTATTATTTTTCACTGGTATTCTTGTCTCAATAACTGTAGTGAATTTTGTACTTTTTATTTTTTTACTCAGATCTTTGCTATTTTGTCTTGTTTACAGTGGCGTACAAAGGGAGAGCATCTAAATTAGGGGGTGAGGATCTAACTATGCTCAAACTGTATCTTTTTCTCACAATGCTTCTCAGTACTCGGATTTATACTTGAGTCTTTGAAGTATAAAATGAAAGAATTAGCCTCAACCTCTGCATGCCACTATTTATTATTGTTATAATTTTTTTGTGTTATTTAGATTATTCCGACTATTGTTTGCATGTTGGATGTTATTCTCATGACGGGGATTTTTATGTCAAACTAGAGAATCTGAGAAGAATCTTAAACAAGCCCTTTTCTAATAAATGGGAGTAGATTGCTCTCATTCCTTCAGCCATAATCTGTAAAGAAATTCTTAATTATAATCTTAGTATTGCATGTACTAAGGATTGAACATTCAACCTCTAAAGAACTGGTTAGACTGAGCAACTTATTCATTGCACAACGAGTCTATGTAGATTCTTCTCGAACAATTTTTGAGAACCTTAAATCTATTCAGTTCGAAATCCATAGAGATGCACCTGAAGAAATTCAGAGGTTACATTAGTTGAAACATTATGAGAATAACATTCGAGAAACAAAAACGTAGTCTGAACAATCAAAATAACAAATTTTTATTTTTTTGTTGCAAATTAATTCAGAACATCATTCACAACGCACTGATTAATTCAGCCGTTCAAAATAGACTTCGTAGCCTCGTAGGAGATGTCCTTTTCTCTTCCTTGCAACCTCTATCTCGCAGAAAAGATGTTGCGAGTTTGTCTCTGATGTATCGTTATTTTCATGGAAAGTGTTCGACTGAGCTTCAATCTATGGTCCCCCCTCGCAAAACTTTCACAAGAAACACTCGTCTAGCTGTAAACACTATCAATAATTCCCCCCACTCTTTATCTGTGCCTAAACCTAAACGTAGATTCCATGAACAAAGCTTTTTTATTAGAACTGCACGCCTGTGGAATTGTCTTCCGTTTTCCTGCTTTCCGGCTGACTACAATATGGTTGTCTTCAAGTCTAACGTAAATAAGTTCTTGATGAGCCGTTCCATATAAGTTATCAAATTTACCAAATTTTCATTACTAATGATTATTATATTGTCCAATTTCTACTGTACACTCTTTAACCCTTATCCTTGAGTGGCCTCTTGGCCTTGATAATGTGTTGATACCTATGAAAAAAAAAAAAAAAAGAAAAAGTCCAATGTGAACAAGTTCTAATTGAATCGTCCCCTTAAGTAATCCAAGTTACAAAATTCCCACTGTTTACTATGCTAAAATCACAATGACTAATGTATACCGATTAACCCTTATCCTCGAGTGGCCTCTGGGCCTTGATAAGTGGTGACACCCATGTAAAAAAAAAAAAAAAAAATCGCTTCAAAACAAAATATGATGAAAACATTTTGCCCGTGATATATGACGATCCTAACTCTATAATTATATATGTCAGAATTGGAACAAATACATAGAGGATAGTGCCAAGGCTGCTGTAAGGAAAGTGGTCTCTTTCTACCATGCGAGAAAACATCTCACTCCTGCCATTATCCTATATCTATATAAAGCTAGTATTCCCCAATGCATGGAGTATTGCTGTCTCTAAGACAGGGTTCAAAAAAGATATTCTCTATAAACTCCCTCCATCAGTGGAAGCTAGCATTACTTGATTATGACTAAATACCACACCAGGTTTGTGAATTTTATGTGGCATAATCACGTTGAGACACTAGTTCTCCTTAAATCGCTAAAGTTAAGCGACGTTGAGCTTGGCCATTACCTAATGGGTGACTACTTGGAAATACCAGGTGCTCTATGTGGGAAGACAAGAAAAAACTCTCTGCACACACACACAAACACACGTACGCGCGCGCACGCACGCACGCACACACACACACACACACACACACACACACAAAATAACTACAAAAAGCCATGTTATCATCACTCCCAACCGATATATAGCTGCAATTGGAAACCACTTGTGAATTTAATGTTTCCTTGAAAATTCCTTCTTTGAAGAAAGTCAGCTCAATCCAACCAGAGTGAACGTCATACCAGGTTTTAATTAAAACACTTCTCATTTTTCTTATCAGTTAAGTATATTAATTCGTCTAATATATATTTCTTTGTAACTTTTTACTTCTTTTACTATTAGCTTTGTGAATCTCAATTACAGTGTAATTATAGGTAATTTTGGGGAGGATAACCAGTAAGTACATAAGACGTGTAAGGCAATGAAGATGGGTGAAAACTCAAATCTGGACAAAGTATATCTCGATGGTGAAGCTATTAAGGTTGTTTTGAAGTTTTTTGCCTGATACTATTAGAGCACAGGATAAACCGATGCTAATTTGATTGTAAGAGTTACACTAGCAGTATCAGAATTTTTGTAGGAATTTTTGACACCCCTAACACGAAACTGCGAATACAATATAAAAATCTCGTAATTTCTCTGTTAAAAGTGGGTTATTTATTTTCTTTATGGATTATACTTCCAAAATAAACTATTACAGTTGTTTTAAAAGTAATAAAATTTTTTTTTTTTTTTTTAAAACAGTAATGAATTTTCCGAACTCAATATTTTTCAATTTTTAAACTCAATATTTTAAAATTTTTAAATTTTAAAAATCTATCAAAATTTTTCTATTGATTCTATTTTTACGATATTTTCAGGGTCAATGTGAAATTTTATGTTCTTTCCAATAAACCGAATATAATATTTTAGACAAACGTTTTTTTTTAAATTCACGCCCCCCCCAAGTGTCACCCATTTTCAACTTTCTCTTAAAAAGTAAATAATTAATTTATGTCGTGGAGTTTTATGTATCACAAATTGAAGAGAAAAGGTCAATAAATAATATATTCAAATTTAAAACAAAAAAAAAATCGCTTTTTTAGAAATTTACCTGTAAAGTCCGAAGTTTAAAACCTTATTTTATAAGAACACATTGTTTCTTTTTGTCTTTTTTTTTTTTTAATGAAACCTTGGTCCTTGCTCCTTTAATTGAAAAAAAAATTAGGGCTTGAATTACATTTTTCGAGGAGTTATAAGCTTAGAAAGATAGGGGGTCGAATAATTCACGCCTCTCATTTTGAAATGTCTATTAAAAAGTAAATAATTAATTTATGTCGTGGAGTTTTATATATCACAAATTGAAGAGAAAAGGTCAATAAATAATATATTCAAATTTAAAACAAAAAAACAAATCGCTTTTTTAGAAATTTACCTGTAAAGTCCGAAGTTTAAAACCTTTTTAAAAAAAAAAACACATTGTTTTTTTTTTTTTTTTTTTTTTAATAAAACCTTGGTCCTTGCTCCTTTAATTGAAAAAAAAAATTAGGGCTTGAATTACATTTTTCGATGAGTTATAAGCTTGGAAAGATGGGGTGGAATTATTCACTATTTTCACGAAATTTCTGACACTGCTAGAGTTACACGTTAATAGAGCATGAGTAAGGTCATAAAATTTCTGCCATCACTAATCAGCGGAGTCGACCAAGAGAAGAATTTATCAGGCATGTGCACGTAGTGTTATAGTATATGGAAGTGAAACCTGGCTAGTAAGGATTAAGAACCTGCTTTGCATTGGATGAAATGAAACGATAGATGTGTAGTGTGGTTCTTAAAGCCAGGCTTATTTCTGATGATCTCAGAGAAAGATTGAATTTTCTGAACAGATGTGTGCAAAAGTCACGTTGAAAGCACGGATGAGAGTTCTTCAGTCAGTAGATCAAGAACAGTTAAGATAACAGTTCTAGTTACCAAGAAAAAGCTAGCTAAAAAGCCGTCCACCATATGCTAAAATGCAAAAAGGACTTTAAACCGATAATGATGATGACTCTTTGTAGGTCTTTTAATCTCAATATTCCATTCTGATTTTCATATTTAGAGTTTGGAACTAATCTCTGGATTTTAAAAAAATTAATCAGACTTGGCGTTTTTTACGTAAGTTTTTTTTTTATATTGCTTATTTAATCAGATTGTCAATTGTCGATGAAGAACACCGTGATAGGATTGGAAGCGATAAATTAAATTATCAGAATTGGATTAAGTGGGCAACAAGAATCAGTTTTGCAGACAGATTAGCAACTTGATTTTTTTTATGCAGAAAAAGAATCGTAAAAATGGATTCTAAAATTTAAAACGGGGTCTCTTGCTCTAAATTTTTAAATCATGTTAGCTGAAAAGTTTAGAGTTCGCTAATTCTCCTATTTCATTTGAAATCGGATGATTTCGTAGCGAGTAGCAATGGCGATCGTCGGCAATTGATGTGAAGCTCGATTGTCCTCTCAGGAGACTAAGTCTTGGGCTTGCAGTTCATTTGATTAATGGCCTCGTTAATGGTGCGGATGATTGGGTAATTTGGCATTTAATCCATCCGCGTGGAAATGGCGGGCTGATATATTCCGCGCAGGGCTTGTGCGATGGTGATTATCGTTCTTGTGTCAATCTTTGTCGGTGTTCGTCACGTGATTTAGATACCCCCATCACCGTCATCACCCCTCATCCCCCCTTCTTCCCATTTTAGAACAGCAAAAAAGGACATCGATTAACACTTGTTTAATCTTTGAACAAAACAAGTTGAAATAAGAAAACAAATTTTGAAATTCTTAATTAAATTGAAGTGGGTGGAGGGGACGGGGCATCAGACACTGATCAACTCATCCTTTTGTTCGAATAATTTAGACAGACAATTTATTTGCAAACTTTTTTGCTTTCATTTTCAAACTTTTCTTCCACCCACCAATGATCTTTTGCAGACACTTCTACGTCTTTAATCTCGGATTTAGATGTTTCTTCCGCCTTTCTCTTAGATTATTTAGAATCGAACTTAATCCTATTTCAAGCAAACGTCCCAAGTTAAGATGGCAATAAAAATCACATACAAAGGTTTTCGTTGTCTGTGAGAAAATTGATCGACACGATTAAATCTTGTTTCAAAGATGCAAAAATATCTTTATTTGTTAAACTCCTTTAAAATATAAACATTTACATCTAAGTTTTGCCTGTCTTTCATGGGTCATATTCATCATATTTGGTTTAACGTCCGTTTTATATGCTGAAATGTATTGGACGGCTTTTAGAAATTGACTTTCAAATCAACCCAGTTTTTTTATGTATCCCGCTCTCTTCCAAATCATTTCCCACGTATGTGAATTGGATTTTTGACTACGAATTTTTAAAACTACAATAAAAAAAAACATCATGAAGAAATAATCTTCCTGCTAAAAATTTAAAGAAAGTAACTTTAATAAAAAAAAAGATTTGGGATGAGATACGTCATCATCAGATTAACATCGGTTTTACCTGCTAGCATGTGTTGGACTCCTAGTAATTGACTCCTAAACTTAACTATATCTGGCCAGGTCTTTATTTATGATCCTTTTTCTTAAGCCCCTCTTTATTTATCACTTCTTCCCATACATTCCCCTCTGTGGACTGATCCTGCTACCTTAATTGTTCTTCAACTAACCAAAAACTCTCATTAATTCTTGTAACGTGACCTAACCATCAAAATCTCCTGTTTCTCTATTGAAAATCGAAATTATTGCAATTTCAAGCAGATGGTTCAAGTAAACATAGAATGTTTTTACGTTCTGAGGAGAAAATTGATTGATGACATTCATTTTTGACAAATTTAAATCTTCTTTATCAAAAAAAAAGTCTTCATTTATTAGAATCCTTTAAAATATTTGTATCTGATGATGCACTGCTCTGCGAAACCTCCCCCCCCCCGTTGTTTAGTAAACGTTCAAAGTCGACTCCGAATTTCTTTATTATCTCACGGCTCCTCTCCCACAACTTAAACATTTTGTTGCACAACCTTCCATTCATGCAACACTAGTAAAATATTTAATACAGATAATAGAAAGCTTATTTCTCTCAACAAATTTAAAAACGGGTTTATTTTTTCCCATGTAATTAGCAAGTTTTTGTCGCATTTAACAGCCTGGGTTAAAGCTGATCTAATATAAAGGACAGTTGTTGGTCCTTTTTCATTTTACTTCAGTTTCTTTGACGAGAATAAGGGGAGCTAACACTTGATTTCATTATGATTTGAATTTATATCCGTTCTTTTAAGGATAAACGCTGTCCTTTTTATGGCTGATATCTGTATTTTGCTATAGCTTGGTCTTCCGGGGATTGTATCTAAATATTACTTAACGACAGTGTTTAAAACCATTCCTGCAATTTTGATATCCCTCCCGTTCACCTTTATTAAGACAATAGTCATTTGAAATGGTTACATCAAGGACTATGCTCATTAGAGCACAGTCCTTGCAGGTTTGTTCCATATAGCAATGTCTGGGTTGATGACCTTCTATTTTATGTATCTGCTGACCTGTATATCTTTATCATGGACACTGTCACCTTTCCATTTGACGTTATCAATGAAGATTCATGTTCTTAGATGTGTAACAGAGCGTATACGCGCTTATGGCAGCTGTGTGCATATGCAGCGCTGTGTGTGAAGTGATGGTGAGGAAGAAAATAAATAGATAAAAAGAAGAACGTGTGCACAGACCAGTGATCACGATCACGTTAGAAGAAGATGATCACGTTTTATTCATGAAAGTATCTAGAAATAAATGTTGTTTCAACGGAAAATAATGCGTCGAGTTATTCCTTTCTTATGTTCCTTGCAACGGAGTCTACAATATGTGGGGTCTAATGTGTAAACGTGTACAACATTGCAGATGGTCGACGATCTGTCAAGCTTCATCTCTTTGCAGACATGCCAACGAAAGCACTTATATGCTTTGTTGTGGGAGACGGTGTAAAAGTTATCTGTCAGTAGAATTCGGCATCCAGACATTAAGTGGCTCCGGTTCTCATTCACTGAGTGCCAAAACCTACATTGGTTATTTAATTGTAGGTCATGTTTTTAATTCATTGCCTAAAGTGTCGGATAGGGGACTGTGGAGATGCCTGTTCACATTACATTTAAACTTCTGCAAGTTAGCACAATCAGAGAAGCAGGAAATAGGGATGGAATTCCAAAGTGTAGCAGTCTGAGAGAAGAAACTATTAGAGTAAAAGGTTTTCCAGTAACAATGCTTGTCGGGTTAATCAGGAGTATGTACATATAGGGGGTACATCGGAGCACAGTTCGTAAAATTACTTGTAAAACAGGCACAGGACTGCAAGATTGCAGTGATAAAACATAGATTGGGGCTTGGCCAACAGTGCGGGACCTATTAGATTTGAGATTCTTTCTTGGATCCTGTGAAAGACTAGTGATAGATGCCCCAGCCAAAATGTGGCAACAATACTACCTGCATTGGCAAATTGTGGCTTTTTAAAGATATAGGATACTTTCTTTCCTCATGGTAAGTCTTTCCTCATCATGTGAAAGTCTACCATTCCTGAGCCATTAAATTGAAGACTCCCTCTTTATAAACTCTTGGTTAGCCTCCTCCATTTTGTCTGTTTGTTACTGTGTGTATAAACATGTACATCTAAAACTCAAAAACATTGACTTCAAATCAGTTGAAATAATAGTTTTAGATATGTCTATGCATTTCTATAAGAGGCTTTTTCTGTCTGTCTGCTTAATTTACCACAAATTTTATTCCGAGTAAAAGAATAGCCATAAACTTTACATGAATATAGATTTTCTCTTTTTTTTGTCATTTTACTTCAATTAGCTCTTAGAGATCAAGGGCATTCTTTTTATAGCCAATATTTGATTTCCCTATGAGATACTGCCATGACGTGACTCAAACACGTGATTTTGGTTCACATACAAGGGTCATTCTAAAAGTAACGTGTTCTTTTTAACTCAAAAAATTGTAGAGCCACAAAAAAACGGGAGTGGAAAACTAGCAACATTTTGTGCTCCAGAATTTTATTTTCTACATAGTCATTACCGCTCCTAATGCATTTTTACTGGCAATTACATCTTTGCTTCTGACGCACGTCCATAACAGAACAGTCATATTCTTAGCGTACTCCACCGTCAATATTTGCAACAGAAAAATGAAACTTTCAGGTCATGAATGCATAACTTCAGTCATCATAACAATGCAATTTGCAATCTTCTCTAATCCTTTCGGGCGGAATGCCCCTCCTATTTAAGGAGAACTAAACTGGTTGGAGTCAGTTGAAACTGCAGGTTGGAATGCAAACACTTTAGCAATTGAAAAGTCAACTCACTTAGTAGTTGTTGTTACCCCAATACGGACTTTTATTATTGTAGCTAACTGAATAAATCTATTCTATATTTTATATCTGTTTATTTTTCCACTCAGAAAATTTAAAATACTCTTCTGCTTCTCAAACGTCGATATTAAGTAGTGAAGAATAATAATTTTCCAATCATCAATTAATCAATTAACTATGTTTTAGCTTATTTATCTTGAATTTGCTGAAGTTCAGAGCCAAATGCATCTGGTCTAGTGAAGTCTCCAAATTTGTGTTGTTACTTGAGCCAACATCACTAGGAAAGGTGCATTATTCTTTAAATGAGCGAGTGCATAACCATGCCAAAAACTTTTATTTGGGCTTTGAATATATCACCTATATTATATTTCCCTTACTTTGCCTGTCTGTCTATCTGTTCCACTTTTTCTCGGAAATTACCGAGCAGATCTGGCTGAAAGTTTCTATAGACTTTTCTTATGATAAGTTGCAGCAGATTAAGTTTTACGGTATGCATTCGATGTGCAGCTAGGCATTGATAACAGATTAATAGAAATTAGTATTTAATGCAAAAATGAACGCAAATTATACCATGCACTAATTCGAACTTCATAGATTATGAATTTTGCCAGTTTTTAATAGGCTAAAAGTCTAGTTTTGCATATTTAATTAGGGTTTATTTGTTGGGCGAAATATTCTGATATCAGATTGTCCTGACAAATCCCTACACTGAGAGACCAAGGACACTAGAGAATAGTGTCTATATTAAACATTCCTTTCACAATTATAACCGATAGCACCCTACCTGAGTCCAATGTTCAAACGCCTCAGCCTATCAGACTTATAATAATAATATAAATTGGAATGAATTAATAGAAGACACTGACAATTAAAATGAGACCTGCCTAACTAGAAAACTTATGCCGACCAGATTTTTCAAAGATTTTAATTCATCCTAAAAATGGCACACTGCCACAAACGTAAGGGGCTACTGTGAATATAGGGGCAAGTGATGAATTGTGGACTGGGATGTTTGTTCACATTACATTTACATTTCTGCATGCTGCTACGGTCATGGAAACAGAAAACAGGGAGGGAATTTCAAATGCAAGTAGTTCATGGAAAGAAGTTATTCATGTAGAAAGTCCTTCGGCATCTATAGAGTCTCAACAGTGAAGGGGTAGGATTTTGCTGATTGTTGGATATTCCACTGCTCATTAAGGAATACTAGGTGCCTGACCAAGATCCCTATATTCCCTAGAAACTTCCTCTTTCGGTGGAAGTAGGATGCCTGTCCAGAGCAGAATCACACCAGATTTTACTGAAAATAAGAGATGCCCTTACATATCTCTACAAGAGGTTTTGTCTGCCTGCATTTGGACAGGCTGAAACACATTATCATTGAACTGCTTCCTTGCAGATTACAACATGATCAGCTTCAAATGCAATGTTAACAGATTACTGACATAAACCGCTCCTACAAGTGTTTGAACTTGGCCCATCTTAGCATTTATTCTGAATCCTCTTTTTATTGGCAATGTGCATTGTTTGCAGAGAGAACAAACGTCAAAAATATTCTTTCTCATCTATTAGCTGGCTTAAATACTATTTTATAATGATATATTCTCTCCAAACACATACAAACATGTATAAACATACACATGCATGTGCATACTTACACAGACATACACTCAAAAAAATACATACACTCACACACACATACACTCACCCACACATGCACTCACAAACATACATACACACACATATACTCACAAACATACATACACATAAATACATATACATACATGCAGAAACGCACGAACACTACTTCAACAAAGAATTAAAGTAACGGTTGGAGTGTGTAATTGTGGTGATGCTGAAGAGCATTACTAGTCATAAAACCCGTCTCTTTTACCAGATATCTCTTGAAACTGAATGTTTCTTACACTCGTCTCAGCCTCCCAGTGCTACTTAGCACTGATTGTCTGCGCTAGACAATTCCAATGTCTATTCATGGAAGACATCTTATGCGAATGAGTCTGATAAACGCACAGACAAGCTCAATTTTTATACTGACATTTATTTATTGCCCATTCAGAGCGCGAGATGACCAAATTCAATCGGTTCCAGTTCTTGGAGTTGGCTCGTCTCTTTGCTTCGCACTAAATATCAAAGACATGCCTTCGATTCACTGCTTACATCTTTTCTCTTTTCTCCTCTTTGAAATTAGTTCTAATTGTCAAGATTGGCTTTCAGATTTTGGTTTCTTTTCTGATGCTGTCTTTTAGGAGCCAATATTTCCTTGTGATATTTCTCAAAGACATTCAGCCTCCTCAGGTCATTGTCATTTAATAAAACATTTTGATATTCGTGTCTTGCCTGCTAGGTCAATAAACTTTTCTGATTTGAGCCAGGTCTTAATTTACCTATTGCAACACAATATCAGATAAGTTAGTTTAATAAAAAAAGCAATTTAATTCCAAAGCAGACATAAGATGAATGAACAGAAATGTGTAAAGATTCCTCATTTGGTTATTTTTACTATTCACTGATATTCAAGTAATATAATAATAATAATAATAATAATAATAATAATAATAATAATATCTAGCGGGACCTGGGGAAATTCCACAGGGGACTCATTCATATGTAATATATTGATGCTGGCATTCTGCAAATGTTCCGCATGAATGGAGATGCTCTGGTATTATTGTAGCTCTTTTATTAAAACTGAAAAAGTATCTATCTAAGCTAACAGGGATGCTCGGCATAGCTCAGTCGTAAAGTAGGCTTAAATATGATATTTTAATTTTTGCAGATTTCGTATATATTATTATAGAGTTAATGTTCTATCGATTTTTTTATATTATAAAGTTGCGATTACAAAAATAAAAAAATATATAAATTTGACTTGGGAGCATTAGCTTGAATCGAAACTGAAATAAAAAAACTTATGAATATATATATATATATATATATATATATATATATATATATATATATATATATATATATATATATATATAACTTGAGTTCCTTCAGCCATAATCGAAACCGAAACCAAAACTTATGAAGAATTCTTGATAAAATTTTTTATAAAGGAAATAGATGACTTAAGTGGCATCAGCTATAAGTGAAACCAATTCTTGATAAAAATATTTATGACAGGAAATGGAAGTACATAACAATTAAACGACCCGGATGTAAGCGTGACACATAACACACACACCATCACATTAATATATAGATGATAATATAAGAAAAGCAGGATGTACTAAAAAACATCAATTGGAAAGGCGTGGAATGTACTTGGACCTTAAGAAGATGTATTGCTATTCAAATTCCAGAGAAGACCAAGGCTCCGTTCGAGTGAGAAATCAATGGTAAGCGGCAGATGTGATAACGCAAAATCATTTGCAATGGCTATCAAAAGAGGCACAAAACATTGGCAATCTGGGGGAACTTATTGTCTCTCAGATTTCAGAGAACAACACTGGGTATTGTCAGTGAACAATCACTGATTATGATTTGTGTGAGAACTCCTATTAAGGTACTACTACTACTACTACTACTACTACTAATAATAATAATAATAATAATAATAATAATAATAACAGTAATAATATTAATAATCTGGGGGTGCTTGAACTTGACACGATGCTATGTAATAAAATAAAAGAGAAGATGAAAGAAGTGTATACGGAGAGACTCAAAATCTTGACTGAATGGTAGGAACCTGTTCACAGCCATCAATTCATAGACTGTTGCTATAATTCGGTACACTGCAGCTTTTATAGGATGAACACAGAAAATCTTATATTTACTGCACAGGAGGAGGCACTAAATACGAATGCAATCAATAGAAACATATATGGGAAGGACTGTTCTGATAAGTGCAAGCTGTGTGGTGTAACACTTAACACAGTGTCACACATTTTCAGTGCGTTTTCTATACTTGCTCAAAAAGAGTACAAACGATGCCATGACAAATAATTCTCAAATCTGCATTGGAGTTTGTGCCAGAAGTTTGGAATACAAGTGATGGACAAATGGTTGTGACATCATCCAGAAGTGGTGGTAAAATTCGTTCTCTGGGATTTCCTGGTTCAATGTGATTGAAGGATAAATCACAGGAAACCGGATATTGTAATTGTGAATAAAAAGACTAATGAATGGCAAATTATTGATGTAGCTTGCTCAACTTAGCAGGCAAGAAGAATGAGAAACTACAGAACTATCAAAAATCGAGGGTGAAGATTGTTAGGGTATAGAACAAAAACTTCCATTGTGCTAATAATCATAGGTGCGCTTGGCTTAATGCCAGATGATCTTGATAAACAGTTGAACTTCTTGGAAATCAAGTATATCATCTTACTCCAGAAGTCACTTCTGCTTGGCACAGCAAACCTCCTCCAAGTGCTTTCCATCTAATTGATCCTTTGAATATGCTCACTAATTTTGTAAAAACCCGCTTTTGAGTGAAAAATTAACTGTGAAGTTAGCGAACATAATAATAATAATAATAATAATAATAATAATAATAATAATAATAATAATAATAATAATGCATGGAACATGCCAGGGAACTGAAAGGTACATGAAACATTTCGAAAATCGCTATTAATATAAATACTTGTAAGAGCATAAGTAACAGTTCCAAAAAAAAACTTGAAATAACGACTAGGAAAATTTGGAATCAAAAGAAGGACTGAAATCATACAATGAACAACATTGATGAAAACATTAGTAATATTAAGAAAATTCCTTGAATGAAAAAAAAAACAACCTTAATCTCATTAAACCTTCTCCTTGAGTCGTTTCGAGTCTCGATAAATGGCGACTTATTAATAAGACAAACAAAAATTTGAAATAATTTCCTACGACTGAATCTAAAGTGACAGACAATAACCCCTCTGCCACCTTTGGAAAGTAGAAGATAATGCTTGGGAAGATGGCCTCCTCATGTCGAATAGATACTACACTTTGCATTATTTATTTGCTATGAGGTAAAAAAATATATACAATGTAACAAATTAAGCACAAGGTTATCAAAAGATGTGGGGAAACTGTTGGTCATACTTTGTCTACTATAACTTGCTAGAATCATTGCAATCACCACGATACCACACACTACTCTAGAGGACCACCTTATTTAACATATTCCCAAAGTGTTTTACAAAATTTAAATTTCATTCATAAATATAAATTTTTACAAATTCATTGACAACTCAAAACAACAAAAAAATGGTTAGAAAGATCTTCCCAACCCTTTCTAAAGAATAGACCAGTCACTGTTTTCCGGTTTGTCTAGAACCAAAAAACAAACAAATTAATCTCTAAAGAGGAGTGGAATCTGAGTAGGAGAAAACGAAATAGAATGGAATTTGAGTGAGGCCAATTGCAAAAAGTAAAAGTGGGTATTTTGGAATAAAGACAGATATAGAACTCATTCACCTGACTAACTAAGACAGGATTAAGAACCAGCAGGGGACAATACTCATTCTTGACATCTTTTTATATACACAAAATCGGAAATTGTATCGACCTTTATTAGAATACCAATAAATGATACTACACTTTGATCACAGCCTATCCTATACACTTTTGTAGTAGGTGTATGTCTATATACATCTGCAGAAAAAAATTACTACAACTGGTATCTCCCTCTTAGACAGGATAAAAACAAGAGCCTCTAATCTAATTGGTCCCACACTGTCTACCAAGTTCCAGCCCCTGCCACATCATCACAATGTTGCATCCTTGTGCTTGTTTTCGAAGTACTTCAAATGGTATGTGCTCTAACTAGCGTGATGCACTATCTAACAATGTGAATATCCCCAACCAATCTGACAAGCAGCAAAATTTAACCCTTCACTGTACAGGTCGGCAAATGCTTTCTATTGTATTAGTTTCTTTCCATAAACGTTGAATTTGCATGTAAAATCCCCCCCCCTGTTCCGTGTTTCTTCGATTGAACCAACATGCAGAAATTTAAATGTAATGCAAACAAACATCTGGTTACACAACTCTTCTATAAATCTGGTTCCCAATTCACAGTAGTCCTTACTTCTCAATGGCAAGTGTCTTGTTTCGGGTAAATATTTAAAAAAGAAGAAAACAAAAGAAAAGATGTGAGTGATCTGCCTTAGATGACCCCTCCTCACTGTTGAGATGATGTTTTTTGTTGTTTTGCTTCAGAATTTTTTAGATGAGAATTAATAATTTGTATTATTTGGACGACTGTTCTCATCTTATTCTCACAACGTTTCAGCTGATGTAACCTCCAACATTATTTAGGTGTATCTTGTTGAATTCAAGAATTTTTCAAGGACTTATGGCATAACGGATAAATTTCGAAGTAATAATAAATTCTGAGAGTCTTCTAGAGGTTTAAGGTTCAATCCTCAGCACAGGCGATACTCAGAATACAACTGGGATTTGCTTGTGACATAGCCATGGCGTATGGAACGAGGCCAAGCTGTCTCCATGGATTAAATACAGAGTTTTATTCGAAATTCTGTATATACATTCCTGATCAAAAATTTAAGACTACTCGAAAATCTTTAAAAAGAAACCTTTTTTAAGGAGAGATTTTAAACTCCTCACACTTAAGGTTACCAATACTACAAGCTAAAAGGTTATGAAAAAAAAAGCTACATTCCAAACATTTAATTCAGAAATTTACATTTTTATAAAATGAGGCATTTTACACTTGATCAAAATTATAAGACCAGGGGTATAAATTTTACGAAATTGTACGAAAAGTATATGAAAATATTCAATAACTAGATTTAATAATGAGTTTTCTCTCCACTGGTTTTGATGGCTTCAAAGATTCCTTGGTGCATGCTAGAAATAATGTTTCCATTAAGGTGCCGGGGATGTGGCTCCAGCTTCTGAAGATGGCTTCAAAATTTCATTTTTTGTTGAATATTGTTTGCCATTTCGATAAACATCTCTTGTCATCTATCTCAAAACATTTTCGATTACGTTCAAGTCTGGTGAGCATGCAGGATATCCTAAGAGATGGGCCCTATTTTCTTGCAGGAAGGTCAAGGTCTGTCGTGTAGTATGGATTGTATTATCCTGTTGGAATAGCCACCCATCTCCACACAAACGATGACCCTCCGTCATCAACGATGCTTTTTGTAGCATGCTAACATAACTAACCGCTGTTTGACGACCTTGCATGGCCTGGAGCTCCATCATCCCTCTGTAAGAAAAGGCACCCCATACCATTAGGGACCCTCCACCACTATGACGTGTGGAGAAAATTTCAGGAGGCATGTTTTCGTTATGTCAATATCGTTGAAGCCATCAGAACCATCTAGATTGAAATTTTTTTTCATCAGAAAACAGGACTTTCTTCCATTTCTCAACCTCGCATGTTTAGTATTCATGACCAAATCTTAAGACATGGAAGCAGGCGAGAAATTTGTTTACGTTTTTTTATTTACCATGCCTTTTTGTCGTAAGTATTGTGTGATGGTTACTAGACTGCAATCAGCATCTGTGACTGCCTTAATTTGACTAGAAGAAAGTCCTCTCTATTTCCCAACAACCCGTCCTATTCTCCTACTTAATGCAGGAGAAATTTATGAGGACCTACCAGTGGATTTTGCTTTTCCATAATTCTCACTATTCTTTAGAAAGTTGAAAATCACAGTTTTATTGCGATTTACCTTAGTTGCGATTGCCCACTGTGACAAATCTTCCTTATGAAAGTCTAAACTTCAATAAATTTGCTTGATTAAGGCATAGTGACACCTTTATGCAGTGATTGCTAATCTGTAACTGAACTAAAAAACGATACATACCCCCTGGTCTTATGATTTTGATCAAGTGTAAAATGCCTCATTTTATAAAAATGTAAATCGCTAAATTAAATGTTTGAAATGTAGCTTTTTCCATAATATTTCAGGCTGTAATATTGGTAACCTTACCTAAGAGAAGTTTAAATCTCTCCTTAAAAAAAGATTTCTTTTAAATATTTTAAGTGGTCTTAAATTTTGGATCAGGAGTGTATTCCTAAGTTCGACATAATGCTTTTCAAGTTCGACAAGATACAACTGTAGAAGGCCAGAGGTTACAGCAGCCGAAACGTTTTGAGATTAACATTAAATATCAGCAGAGTAGCTCGAACTAACCAAATAATACGAATTCTTTTTGTTTTTTGTTGTTTTGCCTATTGTTTTTGTTTTGTTCTCATTGCATGAGCATGTTCATTTGTGCTTGTCTTGTCTTCCTCATCAGACAATGTGATAGAACGTTGTAGTGATTCCCCTTTTGGCTGCTGTGAAGACGGCCTTACAATAGCCAAAGGGCCAAATCTAGAAGGATGTCCAAGTAAGTTCAAGAACACAACCAACCTTTTTTTCTGTTTTTATCCTTATCTTTCTTTCTCTTCAGATTACAACTTACCCACAGATCCAGCATTACACCAGGTTACATCACACCTGAGTAACATTCATATAAGAAACAATAACATAAGCAACACCTAACGACGTATTCGAAATATGAAATCTGGTGTAATGTTGGATTTGTTACTTCAAGAATTGTATCACCTCTGTTACTATATCAAAAATAACGGTGAAATATATACAATTTCATTTGTTTGTAAAACATGTATTTCCTAATATCATTATGAACGTTTAAAAATGATACATATGTGTGTACATGTGTGTGTGAACCTTTTAATTCAGATAGTTTCTTATACATTTTTTATATATTTTAAAATTTATGCTAACCAGTGATGCATTTTTTACTAATGTTTATCCTTTGATAAAAAGAGACTATATTTGAAAAGCTATGAATTAAAGATTTTCTTTCTTTGTTTGAATTGTTCATAGATCAATAAATATTGTAATTAATTCAATTTTTATTTCCATTATTAATATATATATATATGTGTGTGTGTGTGTGTGTGTGATTCTACAACAAGGCACACCTGAAGAAGTTCGAGAGCTGTGAGAACATTATTCAAGATGAGTGCAGATGTCCGAATAATTTAAATAATGTATATGATTTAGAAGTCTGTGATAAATGAACAATATTTGATGCAAATATTTTTTTAATGCTATTTATTCACTTTTTCACTGAATAAACAAAACTGATTTTGGTTTCGCCTTCATTCTCATATTTATTCATTGCCTTTTGTGATTCTTTGTTTAATCTTTCACTACCGGAAGTGCAAGTCTGTATCGCATTTTCAGAAACAGCCTTCTATAAGATAGAGACAATTATTTTCGTTTTGAGGTCATTCTGATTCACCATTGTAGTCGCGTCTTTCACCCTCGACATAATTCCACATTAGTCTCGCTGGAGGAGATGCACTCAATGTCTATTTCCGACTACAAAATCTCTTGCTCTTCAAGCCTCTTGAACCGTTTCCGACCAGTGCCAGGTGCAGCGTCTGTTGTTTTCTTTCTTTCCAATAACAACTTCTTTGGAGACACATCCAAATATTTGCCTCTATCATAAAAGAACTATTTTCAGACAAAGAAAGAATAGAGATGAGTCAGACAAGTAAGACCAACGGTTTGTATTGTTTCCCTGAACTATGTTGTGTTTTCATCCAAGTTTCGGATTGAATAAACTCTAGATTGGCTGCCTGCAAGGGTCGCCAGGAAATTGCCATAAAGTTATTGAGTTTCAGCTTGGTTTCTCTCGGCTCGATCTTTCCTTTCTACTTTGCGACATTGCTCATAAACTTTTCATCACGTCGATACTTCTCTACATGCAACATAAATAAAACTTATGACAAATCTAATTGTGTTTCTGATAGGTTCAATCGTTCAGTGTGAAAACCACACTTACTAATATTTATTAATTTTAGATGCTTTTAAACATCGCAATTAAGGTTCCCTTTATCTCTCAAACGTAGAGTTAGTAAAAGAAGATAAGAATACTAATTTTCTTATCATTTATTGACATGTTAACTATATATATATATATACAGGGTGGCCGAAAAGTCCCAGGACACTGGCCGAAAAGATGTTCGAAGTGCTTTCACAGAAAGATTTGGAAAGCCCGCGCCATCAAGAAGTAATCTGTATTTGTGGGAGCAGAAAGTTTTTGAAACAGGTAGCGTTCTGGATCAGGCAAGAAGTGGCAGGCCTGAAACATGAAAGGAAACGTGTGCTGGTGTTCAAGAATAACTGCAACAGTCTCCAAAGAAATCCACCAGAAAACGTTCTGCTGAACTTGGAATACCAAGGGCTACCATGATGGATCATATGAAAAAGGACTTGGATGTCAAAGCTTATAAGCCATGTGTATAGTGTCCTGGGACTTTTCAGCCACCCTGTATATATATATATATATATATATATATATATATATATATATATATATATATATATATATATATTACGTTTCTGAATTTTGGAGATGAGGATTGACTGTCCGTATTATTTGATATTTTCGGACTATTGTTCTGATCCTGAGTGTTATTTTAACAACGTTTCGGCCAATGTAGCCGTCAACCTTTTTTAGGTATGTCTTGTAATAATCGGGAATCTTGCTGTCAAACTAGGGAATCTGCACGGAATTTCGAACAGGACACTTTCGACAATAAACATCTGAAGATGGTCAGAGGTTACATCGGTCGAAGCGTCTCAAAACGAGAACAGTAGTCTGAAGAATTCAAGTTTTATCATTTTTAATATCTGGACCACGGTTCTCGCCTTGAATGTTATTTTTACAACGTTTTGACCGATGTAACCGCTAAACCTCCTTAAAATTATTTGAACTACTCTTCTCAATCAATGTGTTTTAGGTGAATACTTAACAGAAAACAAGGTTCACGAAGAAAAGGCGTAAACAAAATACATAAAAGTAGCTTCCTGTATTTGACAAGTAGAGTTACTTTCTCTTTGACAATCATAAACGTTTTCACTTTAGATAAACACAAGAATTAAGGATACGTTCATAGTTTTAAGGTTTTGACATTTTACAATGGAAGTCTTATTTCCCATAATTTCTTGATTCCACAGCCTCATCTCATCCATATCAATAATTTAAATGTCAACATCAAGCATCTTCTTAAAAACTCGACCCCACCATCTCTATCCTCTTTATCCTCTGCTGTACCTATTTACTATGCCTCCCCACGGGACAGAGTTAGACACCAGGGTCGTTTTTTAATGTGGAGAAAAGGTACAAAAATAAAAATTGTCTCAGTCGTGAAGGATTTTTCCTCCACTGAGAGAGAACAAGAAATGGAAGTGCAGCATCTAAAGAACAGATGGTATTTATTTGCTCCCCCACCGAGCAAATTAGGCACAAGGCCGATTTTTAATGTGAGGAGTGAAGGGAGGGGGAAGGGAAAAAGGGGACCAGCTCCCGAGAGGTGGGAAATGGGAGCTGGTTAATGGTTAGGCATGTGGGGTTGCCCCCACATCTGGTCTTTGCTAGTCATAACTTGCAGCATCTGCCGGAACAGATGGTATTTATTTGCTCCCCCACCGAGCAAATTAGGCACAAGGCCGATTTTTAATGTGAGGAGTGAAGGGAGGGGGAAGGGGAAAAGGGGACCAGCTCCCGAGAGGTGGGCAATGGGAGCTGGTTAAAGGTCAGACATGTGGGGTTGCCCCCACATCTGGTCTTTGCTTGTCATAGTCAGTCATAGCTAGTCATAGCTTGCAGTATCTGCCGGAACAGATGGTATTTATTTGCTCCCCCACCGAGCAAATTAGGCACAAGGCCGATTTTTAATGTGAGGAGTGAAGGGAGGGGGAAGGGAAAAAGGGGACCAGCTCCCGAGAGGTGAGAAATGGGAGCTGGTTAAAGGTTAGGCATGTGGGGTTGCCCCCACATCTGGTCTTTGCTAGTCATAGCTTGCAGCATCTGCCGGAACAGATGGTATTTATTTGCTCCCCCACCGAGCAAATTAGGCACAAGGCCGATTTTTAATGTGAGGAGTGAAGGGAGGGGGAAGGGGAAAAGGGGACCAGCTCCCGAGAGGTGGGCAATGGGAGCTGGTTAAAGGTCAGACATGTGGGATTGCCCCCACATCTGGTCTTTGCTAGTCATAGCTAGTCATAGCTTGCAGCATCTGCCGGAACAGATGGTATTTATTTGCTCCCCCACCGAGCAAATTAGGCACAAGGCCGATTTTTAATGTGAGGAGTGAAGGGAGGGGGAAGGGGAAAAGGGGACCAGCTCCCGAGAGGTGGGCAATGGGAGCTGGTTAAAGGTCAGACATGTGGGGTTGCCCCCACATCTGGTCTTTGCTAGTTATAGCTAGTCATAGCTAGTCATAGCTTGCAGTATCTGCCGGAACAGATGGTATTTATTTGCTCCCCCACCGAGCAAATTAGGCATAAGGCCGATTTTTAATGTGAGGAGTGAAGGGAGGGGGAAGGGAAAGGGGGGACCAGCTCCTGAGAGGTGGGAAAGAGGTTGCCCCCACATCTGGTCTTTGCTAGTCATAGCTAGTCCTAGCTAGTCATAGCTTGCAGCATCTGCCGGAACAGATGGTATTTATTTGCTCCCCCACCGAGCAAATTAGGCACAAGGCCAATTTTTAATGTGAGGAGTGAAGGGAGAGAGAAGGGGAAAAGGGGACCAGTTCCGCTGAGGTGGGAAATGGGAGCTGGTTAAAGGTCAGGCATGTGGGGTTGCCCCCACATCTGGTCTTTGCCAGTCATAGCCAGTCACAGCTTGCAGTATCTGCCGGAACAGATGGTGTTTATTTGCTCCCCCACTGAGCAAATTAGGCACAAGGCCGTTTTTAATGTGAG
>NC_136512.1:38560827-38618327 GCF_053919585.1 Euprymna scolopes | reverse complement strand
GGTCTCCCTCTCTCTTTCTTTTTAATCATCATCTCTCTCTCTCTCTCTCTCTCTCTCTCTCTCTCTCTCTCTCTCTCTCTCTCCACACACACACACACACACACACACACACATACACACATTCTATTTTCCATTGTTTTGCAAGTAAAGCGATTCTAATCAATTTGATAAAAAAATGTTTTTTCCACTTTTCTTTTGCAGGTAGTTGCCAGTGCAATCCTCTTGGATCTCATGGTACCTCCTGCGACCGCAAATCGCAACAATGCGTTTGCAAACCAGGTGTGGGTGGCCTAAAATGTGACCGATGTAAACCCGGGTACTGGGGAATGCGTAAAATCGACCAAGGCAACATGGGTTGTATACGTAAGTAGTTCACACATGTTTTGCTAACCTACAATACTATCTCTTCATAGTTAGTTTCATCTCTCTCTCTCTCTCTCTCTCTCTCTCTCTCTCTCTCTCTCTCTCTCTCTCTCTCTCTCCCTCTCTCTGAAACAGCCTTAAATCTTATGACCTCATGGAAGGATTTAATCTGGACAATATAAGATGTGTGCAGACCAGAAGATTTCGATGGTATGACCATGTTGAAAGAATGAATGAAAATTATTGTGTTAGTAGATGTAGAACAGTTGAAGCAGCAGTTTCGGTTCACAACGGAAGGCCAAGATAAACATGTGATAAGAATAGATCTGAGAGAAAGAGTAGTAAATAAAGACCTGGATAGAGACGAGTTAGTTTATGTAAGACGGACGTTAAACTGAGTATGATGATAAATGATAATGCATATATGCAGAGAGGGAGAGAGAGGGAGAGAGAGAGAGAGAGAAAGAGAGAGAGAGAGAGAGAGAGAGAGTGAGTTAGTCTTTCAGACTAAGAGAACTATATCATAGATAATATAATAAAACTTCTTGAAATAAATTTAAAAAATATATATATTTATATAACGATGCATTATTTTTATCATCTATGTTATATTTCTCTTTGTCTGTTCGATTGTTTTACTTTTTCTCGAAAACTACTGCGCCGATCTGACTTAAACTTTGTATAGACCTTTGGTGTTCAATGCACAGTTTTGGATTAATAGTGATTAATAAGGGTTAGTGATCGCAATACTACTTCAGATGTTTTCTTGGAAATTACTGTACCGATTTTGCTGAAATTTTGTATGAATATTTTTTATAAGATGCAGTGTTTTAGATATTATACTATCTGTTCGATGCATAATTATGCATCAATAATTATAAATTACCATAATAGTACATTTACTCTAATTTTTGGCATAAAGCACTCATTCTAAGTCAACGGGCTGTCAATTTTGTCCATTTTTAACGTGCAAAATATATAGTTTTATAATAATTTATATCAAAAGTCAGACATCGAATTTACAATTCTTTTAAACAAAAGTCGATGTAGTTTACCATAAAGACAAATTCTGCTCGTCCAAAACCTGGAATAAAATATAAACAGAAAATTGAAATAGGTCACATGCAGAATTAAGATTCGAAAAAAAATAGCTAAATCAGAAAACTGATCATGTTTAACTTTACAAATAAGATTTTAGCAAAGTTTGTGAAAAACTTTCACAGAATCAAAAGCAACAAGGATGCAAATAAAAACTAATCAATCTGAAAAGGAAAAAATTAAAAGCGCCTATATCAGTTACTTATGACTTCCATATATGTGTGTGTGTGTGTGTGTGTGTGTGTGTGTGTGTGTGTGTGTGTGTGTGTGTGTGTGTCCTATAGGAAAACCCTTACCAGTTTATTGTGATTATCAAGGTCAATCTGCAATGAGTGCTTTTTTTTCGTGAATAACTATTGATCAATAATTGCACTGATCAATTTAGGAAACTTGAGTCTGGTTATAATTGATCATCTGATTTTCCAATTTGCATCACCTGCCCTAACCCAACCTGGTTGGTAAAAATCAAGAAGAAGAAGAAGAAGAAGAAGAAGAAGAAGAAGAAGAAGAAGAAGAAGAAGAAGAAGAAGAAAATGTAACCAAATAACTTGTTCCCAACCCAAGTGTCATCCTCCCATAAATCTGGTCCCTATCACAGTATCCACTTATCCTTCAGTGGCAATATACTTTGTTTAGAGTGAACGAAAGTGACGAAGGAAGCAGAAAAAGAAATATGAACAAATATCTTGCTCTCAACTCCCGACCTTGGTCTTGATTTTCTGTAAATCTGGTTCATATCACAATAGCCACTTACACTTCACTGGCAATATACCGTGTTTGTGGTGAAGGAAAGTAGGAAATAAACTGCAAAAGAAGATGAAGAACAGTAAAAACCTATGACGCCAACGTTACAAACATACAGAACTGCAAATCAAAAGCAATCGGAAGCAAATCCAATTAATGACGTCATTAAAGATGAAAAAAAATTATCTTAAAAGTTGAATCATTATTTTCATCAAAAGAGAAAGAAACGAAAAATAAAATCTAATTTGATTTATTTATCATTACATATGTGTGAACGGCCATTTTGTTTTAATGAGCTTCGATCATTGATTTGATTACGATTGATTTGATTAATCAATTTGTTAACATATTCAAACGCATACGATTGCAGCCTTGTGAGGCGATTTCCTCTGCTGTTGACAGACATTCCATTTCTTACAGACAGTCAAAAAGAGGATAAGAAAATCTTCCTGGAGATAAGATAGAATTGAATGTATTAACCAAGGTAGAAGAGAGAAATACTAAAATTATTTATTTGTATTAAATAATTTGGTTGTTTTGTTTTACGGCATATTAACCATTTTTCGGTTATTTAATGCTGAATAATTAATTTTGAAAAAAAATGTGCTTCAAGTTTTTATGTCTACAAATATTTATTCATCGAGTTTGGTTTAGTTGTTTTATTTTACGCATATCAATCTTTTGGGGATTATTTATTGTCGAATATAGTAAAAAAAGGTTTTATACTTGAAAAATACTTAAAAATAATTTAAAATACTTAAACTTCAAGTTTAAATATTTATTTTACAGTACATTAACTCTTTTTAGATTATTTAATGTAGAATCCGGTAATTTTGGGAAAAAGGTTTTATGCTTTCAGTTCTTTATATTTTCAAATATTTATTCATGGTGTTTTAATTTGGTTGTTTTGTTTTCCAGCATATCAACTCTTCGGGTTCACTAATTTGGCCAAAGTTTTTGTGTTTCAAGTTCTTTAAATATTTATTTATGGTGTTTAGTTTGTTATTTGGAAGAGAAAAATTGTTGTTTTGGCTTTGCAGAACAGGATTGAGTTTTGCATATGGAAAATGAAAAAGAAAAGAACAATAACATCAATGTTTGGTTATTTAAGTCAGGATGTCTTCATACAGGCTGATAGCAGATTAATTGACTACCAGGGTAACTACTGTATCGTTGCTTCATCTGGGCTGAAGAATCGACCACTAGCCTCTATATTTTGTACAGGATGCAAAAAATAATATCTAACCTAATAATTTCCCACACTGTCTGCCAAGATGCAGCGACTATCGCATCACCATAATGTTGCATCTCTTTGCTTGTTTTATAAGTACTTCTATAAAATGTGCTCTGATTTACTGCCCTTGCATCTTCTTAGCATAAATACCCACGACCCACCCGACTAGCAGCAAAAAAATCCCATCTCTTTACAGTTAAGATCCTTAGATGTGGGAAGACTTTTTTTTTACTTTGATAACTTTTCTTTGGACCGCTTGTTACTTTGAAAGTTACTTCTTGCTACCAACATACTAAAAATTAAATGTATGTGAATAAAGATCTGGCTGTCCAGCTCTTTATGCAGGTTTGTCCCCTATCACAGTAGCGATTTACACTTCTTGGATTGTTTAGGGTGAATAATATGAAAAACAATGTTTGTTAAGAAAAGCATTATTTATTCAAAAATACCGTGAAAAGGAACTTAAAATTAAGGTTTATCGTGCTTCCTGTCATGATTTATGGTCCATTCTATACACTTGGCACTGACTTTAGAACCAATATTTTATGGTTCAAGTTCATAGTAAAAAAACAAATTTTAATTTAAAAAAACAATCTTAACAAATACACGTCATGAAGATAAAAATGTTATTAAAAACCTGTCTCTGATAACTGGGAAAATTTTCAAAACCTGTCCTTGGTAACTGCAGGACTTTGAAAATCTGCGTTTGATGTTGAAAGGTTTTACATAACTGCAGTAGGAATTAATTATCTAAATACATCTTTTAGTCACATAAATTATGCAAATGATTGAAGGAATTTCATAACCTGACTTTAAAGTACAGGGAAATTTTAGGATCCCACATAGAACAATAAATCAGTAAGTAATGTATGTCTATTTCTCGTGCTAATATTACAATCTTTTTAGCTTCTATTAGATTTGGTAGACAATTCTCCAGCCATCTTCTGTTGGTCATAAATCACAATTTTTCATGGGTTTAGACATTGGTATGTGATTTATTTTGGCACAAAACCTATTCAGAGAAGAAAGTGATGAGAAATGTTTTTGTAAGTAATCATTTCTTTTTTTTAGGATTGATTTGAGAGGATTTGAGATAAAAGAAGACGTTTGTGTTTGTCGACAAACATTTATTATCAAAATGGTTTTGAGAGACAGCTTTGCGTCTCCCTAAGAGGCTGCGGTGGTAGATAGGCCAAATGTGGAACACACAGATTAAAAGAGCATATCTCATGCTTTCATGAATCTTCGTAATATTACAAGCAAAAAAGAAAAAAATGAACCATCAGACAGCTTTTAATCAAGCATTAAGTATTCTTTTTTGCATTACATAATTTTAATAAAATAAAAAAATACATCGTAATTTTAAAAACGAATAGTTTTCATTTAAATTGATTTTTTTAAATTAATGAACAAGTAATGTTTTAGTAATTCATCAATTTTTTATTAAATCACTTTTATTAGATATACAAATGTCTGTATTTATTGTGTCGTGGAACAACAGTGAAAATAGGAACAAACAAATCGAGGTTCGGTTAAGGAACAAATGTATTAACAATAATGTACAAAGATAGGAAAGCGTGTATATCTGTTGGTACTCGGCTAGCAGTTGAAGTGCAGTCGCATCTCTCTCACCGGTGTTGGAATTACTAGCGCTATTTATAGCGCTAATGGGTGTAAATTCTTCTGTTTAAGGAAGGCCGGTATAACACCCCCACACCTTTGAAAATATCCCGTCTGGGATTAATAACGTTTTTGTTTTGAGTTCACCCTAATCAATTCTGTTGATTTTCGTTTTCCGTTTGATATTCTGTTCTCCGGAACTGTCTCTGCTATGGGCGCCTGAAAAGTATCAAACACTGTGTCCATGATGTCCTCCTTGGGCGATCTGGTCACCTCACTGTTCGAGTATCTTTTCCGAATTTGGTTAGTGTGACATTTGTGCACGAAGTCTGACCCCTTAATCATGTAGACCATGTTGCCGATTTGTTTCTCAGGAAAGTCGTTTTATGTTTCCCAGAAAGTCTTATTATTTTTGTGAATCTTGTAGAAGACTCTTTCGCCAACTTTATACCGTTTTTTTTTTTTTTGTTATCGGTTTTTTGAGGTTTGGCCTATCCTGGTTTGTGGTCTGTTTGTAGCAGAAATTGCCTACCGTGCAGGAAATGATGAAATTTCTTTACCGCGAATATAATGCTTAGCGCCTCTATTTCAATTTGTAGTTCTTTTTGGCTGGCAAAAGTGATCAGGGTGAATGTGCTATGGGTTTCACTTTTCCATCATCCATTTTGTGTAAAATGCATGCTCATATGCCATAGGAGCTGGCATCGCTTGCAACTATAATTTCACGCTTGGGATTATAATGTGCCAAAAACAAGTCAGACGTTAAAGTCTCTTTAATTTCCCGAAATGCTTCTTCGCACTCTTGCATCGAGACCCATTTTTTGTCTTTCCTTAACAGTTCATTTAAAGGCGACCTTAGTTTATGCATATTTGGCACAAATACATTCTAGTAATTTGCCAAACCTAAGAAACTTTGTAAAGATGCAATATTTTCTGGAGCAGGCATATTCTTTATTGCACTCAATCTATCTGGATCCGGCCTTCTTCCATGTTTATCGATGATTTGCCCCAAGTATTTTATTTTCTCTATGAAAAATGTACATTTTTCCTGTTTTACTTTAAATCCATAATCCTGGATCCTTTTGAATACTTGGTTGACATGAGCTTTGTGTTGTTCTTTGCTAGCGCTTTTCATTAACACATCGTTCAGGTACCCTACTGCTAAATCCAACCCATTTAACATAATGCCCATAATTTGCTGAAATTTTTTTTTTTTACCCTCTTTGCCTTTTGCAAAAAAATGACTTGATTCCTTACGTATTTGCTAAGCACAAATGACGTACGCGAATAATTATTTTTCACGGTCTGTCTCTTTTTCTCTTGACAAAGTTAAGCGTGTTTTTTTTTTCAAATCCCAGATGTTATCGAAATAACGATAAGCTTACATGGTATTTGCTAGTTGGTTTCTGACATTTAACTTTGCAGAAGAAAATTCTTACCGTAGAAAAAATGGCTTCTGGTGAAGAAAAAATGAACCCTTTTTCCCTTTCTAAAACACTTGGTAAGTATGTTCAATTATTAAATAATTGACAACATTTGCGTTTTTCGCTGTAGATTTTGGTAGCAAGTTTTTTCCCTGTCGCCAAATTACTATTGTAGTGATTAATTCGCTGTTAATCCTTGCGTATCCAAATATCTGTTGAAATGACGAAGGTGTTCTACCGTAAAGATTTTACGAATCTTTATTCCAATCACTTTTGGTGATTCTCTGCAGTGACGGTCGTATCTCATCCTCGTCGCCAATCTGTTGTATCGTGGAACACCAGTGAAAATAAGAACAATCAAGTCGAAGTTCGGTTAAGGAACAAGTGTATTAACAATAATGTACAAAGATAGGAAAGCGTGTATATCTGCTGGGCACTCGGCTAGCAGTTGGAGTGCAGTCGCATCTCTCTCATCGGTGTTGGAATTACTAGCGCTATTTATAGTGCTAATGGGTGTAAATTCCTCTGTTCAAGGAAGGCCGGTATAACAGTATTAGTGTTGTTGCTCTCTACTATATATACAGTATTTCAAAAGTTTAACTTGTATTACTGATTTAAGTAATCATGGGTCAGGGTAATGTAAACGTGATGAATTAAAAGATCTTTATCATTTATTTATTTATTTATGATAACACCCCGCTGTCAAGTTGGTAACCTTGCAGCATAGTTTACAGCCGAAAAATCGAAAATTATACAGAGAGAATGTTATGCAGACGAATCCAACACTTAATAAAAAGTAAATAAAATACCAGGAGTTGCTGAGGAGCGTGGTTAAAAAAATGAACATAAATAGAGGAGTCGAAGAAGCTATGATACTGCAAGAAGTTAAAATATGCCGATGCTGAGAAGGACAAAAAAAGAAAGTGACATTTTGTTTTTAGTAAATCTTATTTAATCTAAACTGTCTTTTATGATATATTTCGAGGTAAAATCAAATAGTGGGAGTTTCAAATTCCCTAAAACTACCGTTGACTTAAACACTCGTAATATTGTTGCACATTACATTACTGCAGTAAATGTCATAGTGACCTCATAGCAAATAGACTTAAAAGTTTTAAATTATGAAATAATTCTTCTTAAATATATTCATTATTATTACTACATTTATGTATTTTTAAGTTATTTTATATGTGTTGTATTCATTTTTGAATCTATCATTTTATTTATTCCACGGTTAAAATTCAAAATTCAATTCGTTTAAGATTTTGAAAATTAAATATTTAATTTTAAAATGGTGAGCAGAATAAAAAACAACAACTGTATAAAGAATTTTTGGTAATATTTTACACAAAGTTCCTTAGAAAATTTTCAACAGGATATTAAGTGTTAAACTGGGTTGAAAATTATTTTAATGTCAATGTTTTTTTTATTTATTTAGCATGTGATTGCAATGTGTATGGTTCATTACGAGATGACTGTGAACAGAACAGTGGACGTTGTAAGTGCAAACCTGGCATAACAGGCATTAAATGCAACAGATGCTCTGACAACCGACTACTTGGCCCAGATGGATGTCAAGGTAAGTGATGCAACATCTTCATCTCGATTTACTCGCTTCTAAGCAATGATCAATTTTGGAGGTAATGTTTCAGAAAAATATTTTAATCGTTGTTTCTTAAACTGCTTAAAAATTGTGTAAATCTTAAACTGTATACGTCTGGACAGTATAGAAAGACATGCATAGGAAACTTTATAGATATGGTCATGTTAAATGAATGAATGAGAATTTTTCTTAGGTTAGTAAATATCGAACAATTAAGGTAGCTGATGGTGGCGGCGATGGTGGTGGTATTAGTGATGATGATGATGATGATGATGATGACAGCGGTGGTGATGAAAAATATCTTGTCTTGAGCCTACAACTATTTAGTTTATAGTCGCAGTTCTATCCTACGACCTACGCTATCAGCGACCGCAATACATTGATGATGATTGCAACGTCTTGACAGACGAGTGCCATTCCCTCAGACACTGAAAGTTCATGAGCACAAAAAAAAGACGTATAGTCCTGCCAGCGAATTCACATGCTCAAGCAGACATGACACTAAAGACGGTCATTGTTATACATACATATATATACACGCACACACATATCTACATGCGTACATACACAATATGCACACATACATATACATACACACACACATGCAAACATAAACAAGACGGTCATTGGTATACATACCCATAAATGATGCTTGCAACGTCTTGTCAGACGAGTGCCACTCCCTCAGACATTTAAAATCCATGAGCCCAAATGCCTGAGGGAGTATCTATACAAAGATGATGTTACAGAGTCTTAGCTTTGTACGACAGCTAAGTCTCTCTCTCTCGGTTCAAAATGTTGAGATCCAGCAACAAGCAAGAGCAAGATAGCCAGCAACAAATTAAACTGCAGACCAGCTTAATGCGGGTACTGGTCTCCCGCTTTGTTTTTAAATCAGAGATTTGCTTCTCCTAGAAAGGTTGCCTTCACCACGGCTTACAGGAGCCCTCTCCACCCCAATACACATATACACACACACACACACACACACACACACACAAATATACACGGTGCTAGTTGGCCGTTGACCCAGAAAAAGAGTTCATTCGCCCTTTGGAAGGTCTTGTTTTTAATCCTTCAGGGAGACTAGCCACCCTCCTCACCAAACAAATCTGGTGGGGGAACCAGTTTAGTCGCCGGTGACCCGACTATGAGGCAGGTAGTACTGGGTTACATGGTACCAGTAGCATATGACATGACCTGACATGACCGCAATACATACATACATACATACATACATACATACATACATACATACATACATACATACATACATATATATTGTTACGGTACGCTTTCAATTATCACTCTCATATAACAGCGATGCATTCCAAACAGAAATTCCAATTAGGACATATCCCGTAATCGCGTATCACATTAGTAAAAAATAATTGTGCATCGTGCATTTTATGCCCGATCATTATGATACATTAGATAGATTCTTGATCAGTACGCATTGTGAGATAACTCAGCGTATTACACGTTTGGAAAAAACCAAATAAAATAAAAAATGACAAAGCACCGAGAATTATATATATCTATATATACAATATTTTATTACATCATAAGAATTAATGATTGTAAAAGGATATGCAAACAAAACCCAATGGGTCAGAGGGAGCTCGAACAAAAGGAGAAAGGTCAGCAAAAGAAATAATGTATTTTTTTTCCTTTTTTTTTACTATATCATGTGAAACGATTGAGTCCAAACATATTTAAACATCTAAACAAACATTAAACATGTCTAAAGAAAAAATTAACTCAGCAAACTCAATATAAATGGAAAGGAAACAGGTATTATCCAAGCAAGTAAAATGTCCAAAAGAGATATTATTTTTCCTTTGAATATTCGCAACTATACCATCCAATATAATCCAGTTTTCATTTGTATATTTCTTCCCTTTCCTTTGGGGTTGAAACCTCCAATGTTCCGAGGGATAATCTCATTAATTATCCTTTTTATTAAATCACTTCTCTTATCGTAGCGACAAACAGATTTCTTTCGCATTCAATATCCTTTGGTTTATTTTCCCTTTTGTATTCCATGTGCTTCCTGCGAATGCACATACATTTTCATATATGTCTCTGCTTAAACTTTAATATATTTCCTTAGAGGTTTGTCCCGTATTTTTCTGTACGGGAGAGTCAATGGGAGGCTTGATTCCCTCTTGTCATAATGTCATGGATACATATATATATATATATATATATATATATATATATATATATATATATATATATATATATATATATATAGTTATATATATATATATATATACCTGTTTGTTTCCCAGGATCGTTCTCCTTTTATTTGTTTGCCCTTTAATTTGCTATGTTAGAAATTCCATGAGCTACTATGCTCATTTCCACATGCATATATCTGTCTCGTTAAAAATATCCTTGCTTGCATTCAAGCATCCTTTTCCTTTCGCTGACCAGCCTTTTCTGCTATGTTGGAAAAATATGTTGGCTAATTTGCCCTTTTCCGTTGCGGTTAATTTTTATTAAATTGACTTGGGCGAACTCTGACATCTAGTTGGCCACCGTGGCTCGCTTTTATGGCGCTATGGGTTAGACGATTAGTTTTTCATGTCTTCACTGTAAAATGTCCGACTGATTTTTCCAAGCCTTGTCACCACGTGGTTTGGCTTTTGGAAAGTTGACCTCTCTTAGTGCATTTCGTTCGCATGCTTTGTCCTTGATATGGTGGTTGGTGTAAGGAGAGGAAAGCGTAAGTGACGCGAACAGGAATTCCAATTAGGGCATATCCCGTAATCGCGTATCGCATTAGTAAAAAAAAATTACTTCACATCCACTCTCGCTCTGGTTGTGTAGGTTTTATTTGGGAAAGCGTTGTCTATCTATTGAATATATATATATATATATATATATATATATATATATATATATATATATATATATATATATATATATATATATACTAGCAAAAGTACCCGTCGTTGACTGGGTTTAAAAACAGCCTACAGAAAATGGACTCTGATTTATGAAAGTATGATAGGTTATGAAAAGAAGGGGTTGTAAAGAGATAGCTTCGAATTCGGGGGTATCAAAACCAAAGCAAAATATGATGAAAGTAAAAATAAAATTGATAAACCCCATAATTTATTATACCATACCTGTTCGCATTGAAACACTTATCACAATATTCTGTGGATCTATATTAAAAAACCTTGTTAAACTTTGTGACATATTTCCATTCTATGGAGGTCAGGCGCAAACGAACACCCAATAATTTTATTATACCATATTTCTTGAAACTGAAACATAATTATCAAAGTATACTTACGAAGATAGATATGAAAAGTCTTTATTAAAGTTTGTGCCTATTTCCATTCCATGGAGGTCAGGCGCGAACGCCGACCCCACAATTTTATTATACCATCCCTATTTAAGTTAAAACATACTTATCAAAGTATTCTTATGTACATCTATATGAAAAACACTTGTAAACGTTTTTTTTTAATTTTTAAATTTTTTATTTCCATACTTTGTGGACCAGGTGCGAACGCAGACCCCACAATTTTAATGAACCACCGTTCTGCCAGATCAAACATACCCATTCCTGTGTCTCGATACATCTTCTATCATTATATGTAATCGGTTTTTTTAAATAGTCAACCATATAGGAGCCTATTCGTGACCAGACACACACACACATTCAGCTTTATATATATATATATATATATATATATATATATATATATATATATATATATTGCTATTGGAGATAAATAAAATTACATGTGGCTTTACGACCTTGCCAATCAGATACGGTTAGTGGTAAAAAATCACTTATCTACCCTAAAGAGTTAGAATTGCCGGTAAGTGGGTGAGAATTTAAGTTAAATTTATATATTAAGCTGATCCCTAACTGTAATTTCTAAAGTAATGTGCTGTTTTTTTTTTTTTGTTTTTTTTTCTTTATGCCAAGTTTTTCAGGATGTTAAACATAATCGCTTAAAAGTCATAGAATCTTATTTGAGGGTAGGAGAGGTGCTTCATCTATAAATTTACCTGTAATCTTTTATTATTACTTCAGTTCAACTTTATATTAAATATAATCATATTCTAATGAAGCTTCAGTGTCTTCCTGTAAACAAACTTTTCGCACCTTTTGAAAATAAAAGTCGAGATAAAGTAATTAATGGAATACTTTCTTCTTTTTTTTATAGAGGAACCAACTTCTTGTCGCCGTATGGACTGTCGGTTTGGAGCTGTCTGCAGGAAAGTGCATCACAGATATGACTGCATATGCGACTTCAACTGCTCTGGCCATCCAGAACTTGTTTGTGGTTCAGATGGGCAAACTTATGGATCAGAATGTCAACTTAAACAATTCTCCTGTCGTCTTAAGAAACGAATCGAACTTGATTACCGAGGAATCTGCAGTTGTAAGAATCAATTTTACAAATTTTACCAATTTTTCCAATATTACCAATTTTACCAATAGTGATAATTTTACTAATTGTGGCAATTTTATCAATATTGACACTTTTACAAATTCTACCAATTTTTCTATATTGGCAATTTTACCAATATTGGCAATTTTTCCAATTTTGGCAATTTTACCAATATTGGCAATTTAGCAAATTGTAATAAATTTTTCCAATATTGGCAATTTTACTAATTTTGGCAAATCTATTGATCCTTTAAATATGACCATAAAGAAAGGAAAAAAGAAGAAATCAATTAATCTTTTAATTTGCAATTGATAAATTGATTAACTATGAAACAACTTCTCACTAAAACGAACTGATAATACCTGGAGTGGTATTAGCACTGGCCTGTTTATACCAGCTTCCTCTGAAGGAGAAAGGTTACATGGAATATTAAATTCATATGCAGCCTCCAGCCACATGTATCTCTCGGTTCTGGGAAGATGACACACTAAATATATCCAAATGGCCACCCTGGTACTGGACAGGCTTCACATTTCTTAACTTTGGTGATCTAATATGAACGAGAGCATCAACGTGATTATGCTGTACCAACTTATCAATGATCTGCTTTAATGTGGCTCTTTAACCCGTCTAATAAAACAAACCGGTAATAGCCATTAGTGGACTATGCTGGCTTACTTCTTCAGAGAAAGTTTACTTAGAATATCAAATTTACAACCAGCCCCCATTCAATTGTATACCTCGGTCATAGGAAGATGACATACAGCGCCTAAAATATCCCAATAGTCATCCATTTAGTACTGGCCAAGCTCAATGTTGCTTAACTTTGATGAGCAATATGATTACGCCATACCAGCTTATCAATTAACTTTTTAATGTTTTTTTAGCTCGGCTAGAAATCTGCATTTTGATGAACAAATTTTATAGACATTAACATTTTTTGGCAAGAGGCTCTATAATTATGTATTCTCAAAATTTTTGCAGAACAATCGCAGAATCTTATTATCATTAATGCTAATAACGTTAGAAGCCGTCAGAGATTGGATTTGCTTTTTTAGGCTACGATCACCCACTGTCTTATGAAAATACAACAATTCTTTGTATATATGAAGTATCTTCAGTAAGTTTCCAGACATTTTTCGTATGGGCACCTTTATTTATAGTGCACACATGAAAATCTTGTTCCTTTGAAGTAATCTCCTCCGGCTGCAATGCACTTGTTTTATCGTTCCAACAACTTCTGAAACGACCTATGGAAGTCCTTTTGTGTGAGCGTGTCAATAACCCTCGTCTAAGCCTCTCTCATCTTCTTAATTGTCTCATAATGACAGCCGCTAAGGTTTTCCTTGAGCTCAGAGAATAACTAAAAGTCACAGGGGGCAAGGTCTGGACTAAAAGGAAGGCGAGGAACTGTCTTGATGCCTATGACAACGTACTTCTTTCTAATCTTCTTTGAGTACCCTTGGGACAAACTTCACGCAAATCTTCTGCATTTTCAGTTCCCCATGAAAAATTGTGTACAGTTCCCACACTGACACCAAACTGCACTTATTGTCTCTATTGACACAAGACTGTTCTTATGCATGAAATTCTTTATTTGGCCAATCAACTTTTGTGTTCTGACTTCCTTACTCCTCCCATACCTTTCATCATCCCTCACAGACTCTCTGCCTTCCTTGAATCTCTTATGTCACTTAAAAACTGATGCTCGATTCATGCAAGATGGTTCAAAAGTAGTCTGAAACATCGTATATGTTTCTGTGGATATTTTTCAAGTTTGAAATAGAATGTTATTGCATATCGTTCTTCTAAAGTGTCATGACATCCAAATTGTATTTTTGTAAATCACCAGCTGTGACATTCAGGCTTTAGTTGAGTATATTCCATAGCTACTGTAGCTGTTCATTTGAACCTGAAATCATAAAAATTGGTCGGTCATCTCATAAGATGCATAGCAATAACATACTGAATTTTCAAGAGTTCACAACAATGTTAAATGTCAGTACAAAAAAGTCGGCAAAATTATTGAAGTCACCTCATATACATATATATATATATAAAATGAAAATTACAATTGAATTTACCAAAATGATCCAAGATGGTAAAATTAAAGTAAATTATAAATATTAAAGGATTAATATTTATAAAATTATCTCAGCCAGCCAGATATATATATATGCTATGCTCTATATCAAAATATTGAAGCTTCAAAGACAAAATTGAACAAATGCTGGGAGAGAATACTCTTAGGTGCTGTGGGTGCTGCTATATATTATTGCCCCATAAGACTTCATAGTGTAGTTAAGGCTCAAGAAAGGCGTTTTGAATAATATTCATGCCACATTGTTCCTTTAGTATGTGCTAATCATTTTCTGTAATTGAGTTTTATAATAAATTATTTTGTTGGGAAAATCTGAGTTTTATTTTGAAACTGTATTTATGCTCAACCATATATATATATATATATATATATATATATATATATATATATATATATATATATATACGAGCTTGTGAGCTGTGGCGTTGTTTGGCTGTGGAAATAATTATATAACCTTTCACATTCTGAAAAATTATATATATATAAATATATATATATATATATATATGAATTATTTATATAAAACTATATGTTACATATTTTAGAGATGTACCATGGTTTCATTGCAGTGGATCTGCTTTTTTAAAACTTTTAAAACCCCAAACAAATTATTAGCGATTCATAAATAGAAAAACAGATCGATTCTTTGATTTGTTTCTTTTATTTCCTGAATCGCTGATAATTTGATTGTATTTTTAAAAGCATGTCGTAAGTCGCTCACTGTTAATGATTTTTTAATATAAGTAATTTGTATTTTAGTTCTCACATTTGCGATCGAGCACTTCAGTCATTTCTTGTCAACACATCTTGACGCCCTATATATATTTTGTATTTAATCTCGTTTCGTAAACGATGAAGGGGTTACACACACACACACACACACACACACACACACACACACACACACACACACACACACACACACACACACACACACATATATATATAACCGTTTTATTTTAAATATGTATGTTTTCTCAGGCAATTTTATTATTTCATTTCCCTCTTTCCAGTTACGACATCTTCACGGATGACGACTCCTCTTCCTCCAACGACGCGATCCCGAAAGACCACTCGGCACATCAATCACGTCAGTAATGAAGTGACTAAATTTATTCTAACTAAAGCAACCGAAAAACCTCCAGAGGACAAAATAGTTGGTAAGTAAAACCCTTTATATATAGTAAGTACATTCAAAATTAATAGCCAATACTCAGAATGTATAAACATTTCGACCCTTCCTTTACTTAAAAATTCACCAAAAATCAGGAAATTAACCAATTTTAATGAACATTTCAGTATTTATCAAATAATGATTACGAAATATAATAAACCCCTTATCTCTTTTTGAATCTGAGAGCAAATGTTCTCTTTTGTTTTAACAAAAACACATTTACTAAAGTTATGGTTTTCAGTAGCAAAAAAAAAATGAATGAATTTATTTTTTGCTTTTTTATGAAACAAAAACACATTTACTAAAGTTATGGTTTTCAGTAGTAAAAAAAAAAAAATAAATGAATTTATTTTTGGCTTTTTGATGCAAATAAAGTATCGTAAATTGTAATAATAGAAAAAAAAAATTTTTCACAAACATTACGAAAAAAGCCTGTAAAGTCCGAATTAATGAATTAATAATTCCTCGAATTTCATTGAATTAAGCATTGTTTATTTAATATTTTCACACATAAAAAATATAATTGCAAAAAATATTTCTATTTTTTTTTTTAGATTACATGCTTCGTTTAATCTTTATATGAAGGATTCTTATATTTTCCTTGCTTGAATGAACGTGAAACGTTCGGTGTAGCATAATTTTTATATAATCTTCAAAAATAAAAATTTAAATTTTAAACCAGGAACACAGAAAAATAACTAAATTAAGAAATGGGTAAAATAGGAATGTACGGATACACGGCTGGTGAAAAAAGAAAACCAACACTACCTCCCTCCAACTACCTGACATCATTTTTAACTAGCCTTTTGACTTTCTGATATGTGTGGCTTCTGTAGAATCCACACTTAGATGACTTCGTTTGTATTTTCTTAAACGAAGCATGAATTTCTTGCTTTTGGGGCTAATTAAGCTATTTTTGTCAAACAAGGTGTTTTTTATTATTTAATTCAATATCTTAGAACTTTACTTTACTAATTATCTTTGAAATAGACCCAGAAAACTAATATTTTTCTTTCAAACGATTTTTAAAATGAATTTATTTAACTTCAAAATATAGCTGAATTTGTCAGCTTGCGAATGTCGCCGTGCAAACATTAGTCATTATAACTTTTTTTTTAATGTGTACAAATATTTTTTCCTTTTGGAATTTAACTTCAGGCTTTAATCTTTCAAATACAATGAAAAGGTAGTCGGAAACCTACAAAAAATGATGATAAATTGGCTTTCAAAACTATGTCCCTCTATCTTTATTCCGGCATTATTGCTCGTAATTTATATATATATATATTTTTCAAATGAACAATTGATTCACACACACACACACACACACACACAACCTTCAACAAATTTTAAAGTTGTACCTGTAAAAATACATAGCGTTATTTAAACATTTTTCAACATAATAACAATGTAATTTATAACTTAAACACAGTTTCAGCACGTATAAAAGATACTTGAATAATAACAATGTAATTTATAACTTAAACACAGTTTCAGCACGTATAAAAGATACTTGAATTTTACTGCATTTTATATCAGGTATTTTTGTTATTGTTTACAATTTCTCGAATATTAATTATTTTACACAAATGATTGTGTTGTTCCTACTTACTTGCCCTCCCCCCAAGAGCCGTCATTCATGATTTTACTTATTTTTACTCATTTTTAGACGTTTATTTTATTTAATTGTCAGCATGAACCAAAATTTTTAGATGCAGCATATGCTAACACTTCAGTGAAGTTTACTGTATTTATTTTTTAGCAAACATTAATAAGAGAAAGTTTTCCACTTTATTTATTTTTTCGCATAATTAATGATGGAAGTGTGTTTTCTGTTTTTTTTAACATCTGTTGTACAGTCTCTTGAAAAAAAAAATCAAACTTTTCTCTACTTTCACATAACTATTTACAATGTTCATATAAAGCATTCATCTGTTCTTTTTATAATAAAAATTCCGTTTTCAAACAGAAACGTTTACTGCCAAATTTCTTTTTAAAAAAGGGCAAGTTTTCCTGAAAAAAAAGAAAAAACTTTCACCTAACAATTTATGGTAAAAAATTAATTTTTTTTGTTTTTTTTTGGGGGGGGGAAACAACAACTTTTATTGATAAAAAGAAAATTGCAAAAAATAATAAAAGTAAATAAACGAACAAAATGCAATTTTTCTTGAGGAATGTGTTCCATTTTAACAAACTGGGCCACAGCAACGCGTGGCCGGGTACAGCTAGTGTATAATATATATCTTTGGTCTGTCACACGTTTGAAATAACATTTTGTCAGCCATGGTTAAGTAAAAGAGTCATTTTCATAATTCTTTCACTCTTACATTTGAAACCACATTTTCTTTGGTTTGTTATGCTTAAATTTGAGATGTATGTTCTTTGATCTGTCACACGTAAGTTTAAAAAATCGGTAATTATGTAGAATAAGGATCGTACTATCGTAAGAATTTTCCTGTGTAGTTTACATATAACGTTGAAAGTGACAATACGCCGAGTCAATAAAATCGCGGTAGCCAGCATCATTTAAGAAAACATGTATTTATTATTTAGGTTATATAAAAAATGTAAATATTTATTTTAATCTGAAAAAAAATCATAAAATAAAAACATTATATAAACAAAAATTTGTTGCTATCAGGTTCTTGTTGTTCAAAAATCAATATTTATTCATGAAACGTGCCTTATATCGAGTGTTTTTATTTTCTTAACTTGAATTTTAATGTTCTCAACGTTTCGGAAAAAATTGTCTAATAATTATTCATTACATTTCCTTCGTTACAACAAAAATAGTATTGTCTTCAGGTTTTAATTAATTTTCATTAAATAATAAATGTCCAGCGTTTGTATAAAAATATAATGAAATTTAAATAAACTGTCCAGAAAATTCCGACAATAGCACAGTCCTTATTCTGAATAAGTAGCAAAAATGTTTGTGATCACTAAACACACAGATTGAAAGCAAACATTTTAGATTGATGCGCGGATCCCTCTAAAAAGTTGTATTAGTCACAGAATCTGAATATATTGTTATCTATCTTTCTTTGTGACCCGTTGGTCAGAACTAAGATCGAAATAGCATTTTCATCGCTAATTAAAATTAAACTTCCAATTTTTTTATAGGACGGAGACGCATTCTAACATTTGTGTTTCCTTTGTGGAGCATAATACTTAATTGATATGTTGAAACTTTAATTTAAGGTAGACATTACTTGTTATTAGACAGTTTACAGGCCTGTTTAAGTCATTGTATCACCCTTTAAAAAAGCGTGGTTATAATTATCCTTCCTCCAGCTACGAGTTAAATAATTAAGTTGACTAGACACGCCCACTTTTGGCTAAGATATTACACTTAATCTTTTCTGTTATGAGATTAACATGTATCTCAATCCTATACATTTCAGCTGACCATTGGCACATACGAAAACGCACAAGACACGCCCAAAGATATATGACAAAGAAATAGCATTTTTAGTATAAACCACAGTAATAATTATAAAAAAAAAAATAATAATAATAGTTACGTGGTCCTATATATATATTATTTTAATTGGAATTCATTATTGAGATGAGTATTATTTATTAATTTTATTTATTGCGGATTATTATCCTCATCTTTTTTTTAGTTGTTTCACGATATTTCGACCAACTATTCCTGACAAAGGCTAAAAAAGATGAGAATAATAGTACACAATAAATAAATTACGCGATCCTGTTTTTAACTATGTCCACCATACGCCCAAATCATCTTATCCGCTCGAAATTACTTTTGGTGGGATACATCACTCTTTATCTGCAGACGTAATTGTAGACAGACTTACGTGGCTTGGAATTTTACAATCTCTTTCTCTCTCTCTCTCTCTCTCTCTCTCTCTCTCTCTCTCTCTCTCTCTCTCTTTTGAGGGGGGGGGAAGGCGCTTGGAGCCGATAACTTTTAAATCAAATAAACTTTATATATTATTTTTTGTGCTTGAATTGTGTTTTTCTTTAATTATTAAATAAATATTTTGATGGTGCGTTTTCTGTGTATTCGTCTGAAAAATCTTATAATCCTATATTGTCTTCAATCAGTGAAAGAGGAATCCTTCTGGACTAAGGAAAATTGCAATTTTATCACAACTCAGAGTTCCTCTTGAAGCATTTATTCTAATAATGAATAGGTTGGGCTTTTGGTTAGGGTAAAAGTGTAATGTCTGTTCTGATACTACGCTTCATTACTTCTGTCCTCAGTTATTGAATGAGATATTTTTTTAGACTGAGACATTTTTTTAAATTTTTACCTCAACCCAGAGTGCCTCTTTTTGACGCAGCGGATTTCTCTCCATTAAAAACCGACCTTGTATCAACATTTTTTACTCGTTGAGAAGTAAGTAAATAGGGACTGGACTCCTAAGCATTGTTAAGAAAACAGAAGCAACGTTTAGAAGAAAGAAATGCAGCTAACCAATCCACATTGGCGTAACATGGCAAATATCGCCAAACCTCTGTGAAGCGCAGTGGGGGCGGTTCTTCTGAAGTAAGGGAAATAACCGTTAAGCCCTGGGGACAAGAAAGAAAAATGTTTCCTTTCTCTCAAAGATTTTAGAACCTGAACTTTTCTGGGGCCATACGAAGACACATCCGCAATTGGCTTTATTCAACCCTGCCTCTAATAATTGGACCTTGTTAGCCACATTGTACATGTGGGTCGTTTGGCTTCAGGGTGTGCAGGATGACATAAATTGATCAATTGGCAACCAGAGATAAATCCCCTTCGGCATTTACAAGTTAATTAGAACAACTCCCCAAATTGGTCAACCTACATCTCTTTTTCTCCTTCTTACTCTTTGATGATAATCACATCTGACCTCTTTTCTTCCTTTCCTTCCTTCAATGTCTCCCCCCCCCCCCTCACTCTCTCTTTCGATTTTCTCTCTCTTCCTTCTCTTCCGTCTTTCTCTGTCTCTCTCCCTTTCTCTTTTCCCTCCTTCTCTCTCTCTCTCTTTTCTCTCTCTGCCTTCTCTTCCTTTTTTCTCTCTCTCTCTCCCTTTCTCTCCTCTCTTTCTTTCACTATATCTTTTCCTCTTTCTCCCTCCTTCTTCCTGTGTTTTCGCCTCTTTCTCTCTTCTTTCTCTCTTTCTCTCTTTCACTCTCTCTCTTCCTCTATCTTTCTCTCTTTCCTTTTCTCTTTCATTTTCTCTTTTTTCTCTGAACTTTTTCTTTCTTTCCCTCCCCCCTCTTTCTCTTTCACTTTTCTTTCTATGATTATTTCAACTAATAAGAGACAATGAAATGATTCAATGTTTAACCCCAAATCAACTCGCCAGCCAATCAATACATCTCTCTTCCTTGAGTGCGCTCTATTTTGGATTTCAGCGTTGAATGTCCGAAACAAATCTAGACATTTAAATGTTAGTAAGAATGTCTATAAGATATTAGCTACTTGGCCAGGAGCAAAGTGTAGAATCTTTTCTGATACTATGCTTAATCTTTCCTGAGAAAATTCTTCTAAATTGAGGAAACTTACATTTTTGTTCAAATCCAGAGTTCCCCTGTTTGGGTAGCTGATTTTTAGCCATATGAAAACCCCATACTGGGTCTAATTCTGACCTCGTGGGGAGGAAAATAACAAGGTACCCTGTTTGAACGATTAGTGTCATTTAAGTTTGAAATTCTGATTTTCAGTATTAAACGTGCAAATTGAATGAAAATACCTTATTTTAGATGTATCCAGTTTCGTTCATTGACTGATTCGTCAACGTAAAGTTTACAATAGAATTTTCGTTGGTCTGTCATGCTTAAGTTTTGTAAAACATTTTCGATGATCTGTCACTGTAAAGTTTGGAAAAGAGTTTTATGTGGTCTTTAGATTTGAAAGAGCATTTTTGTCGGCCCATTTTGTTTCTTTTTCATATATGATTAACGCCAACCATTTGCTCACAAGTGAAAGAAACTTGTGAAAATGGCCAGTCCAATTAAAATTAATTCTGCACAACTAGAACACATTTGTACAACATGTCTTGTTCATTTATTTATTTCCTCCTAATAATCAGAAAGAAAGGAAACCGAGTTTTAATTGAATTTCTCGTTTCAAATAAGAAAAAAATTCTCTGCAACAAAATGAGACCAGAATGTTTCATTTCTGTTTTCTTCATTTTTGTTTTCAGAGGCAAAACTTTATTGCTGTTTGGCGTTAGTTTCTTTGAATTATTTTTTAGAACCAAGTATCCACAAGAGCGATCACACCAGTCACCAGTCATAACGTAAATGGGGCATAGAAATGGGGAAGTCTGCTGTTATTATTTGATTGAGGAAGATCACAGATCTTGATAAAAAAATATTATCAAGGCATTTTTGTTATTCTATATATAAATAAAAACAAAGTAAAAAACAAGGCATAATGGGTGTTTTTTTAGAGGCGGCCAACTTTAAATTGAAATAAATCTTAAAATAATTTTTAAAGGCGGCCAACTTTAAATTTAAATAAATCTTATAAATACGTTTTTATTATACAAATATATGATTTATTCCAAAGATTAATTTTTGGCATTTATAATTTAAATACAATTTTGAGCATGTGCCCCGTGGCTCACGTGTCCAATTTTAACAACTCTACACATTAAATTTGGCTGTATGTCGGCAATAATACGTTGAATGTTATCCTATATATATATATATATATATATATATATATATATATATATATATATATATATATATATATATAATATAGCAAAATATATTCCTTATATTTTTTATTATTCTTTCATGTATATATATATATATATATATATACACACACACACACACACACACACACATATATATAGAGATAGAGAGAGAGAGAGAGAGAGAAGGAGAGAGAGAGAACGAAACCCCCAAAACATTTATGTATATTCATCAACGTTTTGCGTTTATTTAAAGACTTTCTCAAGATGATTGCTTTGTAGAAATAACATGCAAGTACAATATTTGAAATTGTTTCATTTGAAAAAGAAAACAGACAAAAGCATTCTTTTCAATTCAAAAATAGCATTTTAAAATGTATTGATATTTCATATCTTGAGAAATTCTTGAAATAAAGTCAAAAATGCTGAAGAAAGATTCATAATTTGAGTTATTCCGTTTTCATTTTCTCTCTATATATATAATTTTTAGATTCCTTATGTTCATGCATTTCTTATATATATATATATATATATATATATATATATATATATATATATATATGTATATATATATATATATATATATATATATATATTATTTTGTTTATTGCTTTAACTTCTTTCTTAAGTTTGTTGATCTGAGTTTTCAGCCTCAGTTCCCATCCAGGTTTTGCCGGACCATTTTCTTTCCCCGCCTTTTTTCTATTTTGAACTTCATACTTACTGTCTTGGCACCTGCGTGAATTAAATTGTTCAAATCTGTAATTGCATATGTTGGAATGCATAGTAGGAGTTTGTTAACCCTCTCAGTTTCTGCTCTTCATTTCTTCCACTCTTGTTTCCTTAAGAATGGGAGTTTTTTCTTCATTCATTAGTTGTCTGATGTTTTTTTACTTTAACTGCTTAATTTTCGTTAAAATCTGTTCCTTGTGTCTGCTTTTTGCACGCCTTCTGTATCTGGAGTTGCTGTGTGTGGGGAAGGGAGTTTTATTTCTTCTTCCCTAAGAAGTTGCATAATGTTTTCTACTTCTGTTTCATTCTCGTTTAGTTCCGTTGTTTCACAGATCTCGTTCTCATTGGTTTCTGTGTTTATATTTTGCTGATTATCTATGCGTAGATTTTTCATGTGCGACATTCCAGTGAGGATCGCATCTGTGTCTTTTTCATCATTTATCCTTTGTCGTATTTCGAATAGTTGTAAATTAGAAATCCACCCTCTTATGAGAATAAGTCTTGCTTGGTTTGCAATTCTTTCTTCAGTTGTATAGTATTCACTGGACATGTCCCACAACGCTTTCATCCATTTCCGATAACCATGTTCTTTGGGATGACGTCTATAATAGCATTCCATTACCAGTTCATCCTCTTTTGTTGTCCATCTCTTCCTTTGTTTTTTTGGGGTTTTTTTAATGCTTTCGCTGCTCTGTATTTCATTATTATTTTGGCACCTAAAATTAGACAGGATATTTATCTGCTCAGTGCCTGATATTCTTGTAACTGAAATTAGAAGGGGAACCAACATTCGGAAGAATACAACCGGGTCCCCCATGCTGTTAACGACAGAGCACCTGCCGATGATGACATCCAGATCTTTCTTCTGGGTCCCCCGTTTATAGGTTAAATTTTTCATGTTGTGATGTTTGTGGCAACACCACGCCCAGAATTGTTTTATCTGTGGTTCTGTCACAGAGATTGTGTTTGCCTCCCACCAGGAGGGTGGGGGAAGGTGCACTATTACACTTATATAAAAGACAACAGACGTAAAAGACACACACACACACACACACACACACACACACACACAGAACATTCTTAGATATATGTACTTAGTATAAGTCCTCGTGATTAATTTAAGTGTTGGAAAATACACCCCTAACATGTATTCTTTCTAATCTTTTTAATTCTTGCTTTGTTCAGACCGATTATTGAAATCATCACATGGTCTGTTCCAACGAGTTTTTACCATGTCCATAGGGAGGAAGAATGGTTAAATACCAGCATGCATTTTGTTTTTAAGATATGTCTGGTTAATACAGTTTTAGAGAAATGCGTTTAAAATACAATACTAACGCTAAATAAATAAATAACCTTGTATATTATTATTATTATTATTATTATTATTAACTGACAACAATCTATTATGTTCGCTGGTGTCTGGGTGACTACAATACTCCCCAAATATTCAGTACTCTCCACCTCTTCCGATAAGCTTTTCAAATGAATTTGCCTTATCGCAACACCTATTTACCATTGATTTCTCACTGGCAACGGCCATTAGTTTTCATTAGAATTTGGTTGGCAATAAGTTTCCCCAAGCTCCCAGTCCTCTTCGCATTCATCCAGTGGAGGTCTGTTTAGTCATCATCATCATCATCATCATCATCATCATTATTATTATTATTATTATTATTATTATCTTCTTCTTCTTCTTCTTTCTTATGATGTTGTGAATTACTCCTTAAACTATTTTTACCTCGCTTTTCACCTTCCGCCTATCACTACTCTTCATACTTGGAATCTCTATGATATTGTCTCTAAGAAGAACCTCTCTTAACTTCTGAAGTACTTCTTTTTTTTTTACAGAAGTCAAAGTTCGAACTTCATCACCACTTCTCCATACATCTGCTCCTTTCACTGGTTCCATTGTCTCAGAGTCAATGATCTCATCTGCCTTAGATCCTTCAAACTCCTTCTCATCACTTCCCATAACCATAGGATTCCATTCCTTCTCATTTGTATGCCTCCCATCATTGCTTACATTTCCTTTCCGCACTTCCACTTTCTTCTTTCATCAGAGCTAGTTTCATCAAGTTTACTTTCGTTATTCATTTCATTCCTAACCATCCATTCAATCTCTTCTCTTGCAATCACTGAAAGTAGGTTGTTATTTTTAATTTGTTTTAACTAGGATATCAAACTCGTGACATTTCTAGCTCCTCCTCCTCTCGATTCCCATTCTTCCTTCACTTTTCGGATATATTCACCAGATTTGGTGCTTCCACTTCTTACAAAGCATTCCCACAGTACTCTTCTTTCCTCATCCGTCCATGTTTTTTTGACATTTCCATTATTATTATTATTATTATTATTATTATTATTATTATTATTATTATTATTTAGAAGTAATATCATTCGTTATTACTCGTATACAAAACTAAAGAGATTATTATTTTGCCATCTTATTTACATATGTGTTTTTGGTTTGTATTAACACACATACGTAAATTAGATTGCAATGCTGAAATAACGAGAATCTTTCAAAGAATTAAAGTAATAATGAAACAATGATCGAAAAACATGTATTCTTAAATTTCTTAGAGGTGTTCATAAGGAGCATGGATTGTATATAAAAATTAAATCTATTAAAAATAAAAATTTTGTTTTTATCAAACGGAACAATATTTACCTTATCTGACTTATGAAACAGATTTTTTAAACTTAATTTTTGGTATTAAAGCTATTTCGGTTAACGAAATCGGATAAAATCGTTTTTATTTTGCATATGAAAATATTTAAATGCTTTGTATTTCAGGAAGAATAGAAGATTTGTGCCCAGGAGAAAATATGTGTGACGTTCCCAACAGTCATTGCGAATTAGGTATCTGTGTATGTAATACTGGATATATCCCCACGATGGACAAGAAAAACTGCCTCGGTAAGTGCTCGTTTTTAATCAAAAATCAAGTATATCAATGATTTTTTCGTGTCATAAATTTTATTCAAATTAAATTCTTTGTGTTTTAAAAATGATAAAAATCAGCAGTTTTATTTGGGGGTATACTCAACTTATTAAATAAAAAAAAACAAGCGTTATTTGAATGGAAAATTTTGATTGACAGCTAGGAGTTTGAGGTGACTCCAGAAACTGGAATCGTTGAAATTACGTGACTAAGAAATTAATATGCGAAATGAAATGTAAAAAAAAATGTTTTAAAAAATATCATTTTATGGCGGAAGGACAAGAAAGCACTAAAAATTTGGGTGAAAATTTTTATGTATGTTTGTAATTTTTAGCCGAAATTGTTAAAGACTTTTGGGCAAGGATAAGTTCGCACTTCCTGGTGACATGCAAACGTATAAAGGCACCGTCACCGATGTGGAGCGCAAAATGTCACTTGGTTTGACGAGATAATCTATCTGACTATATCATATTCTCTCATGCGCGCATACAAATAAACCGTCTCTCCAATTTTATCTGTGGATGTTCTTTTCCGATTAATATACCTCATTAAAAAAATATACATCGGTGTTCGAGTGATTGCATCCATAGACGATAAAAAAGTCTGAATTACCGATGACCACGGTGTATAATAGTTTATACATGCCACAGACAACAGAAAATGGTAAAATATAATTGTTTAGGATCATGTTAATCATTTTCATTTCATATCACATTTGAATCTATAATTAAATTTCCATGAAATATTTTATTAGAATTATTTTAAAAATACATTATTTATTAACACAAAGCAATTCTCCACTTTATAATATAGAACAATGTGTGTGTGTGTGTGTATATATATATATATATATATATATATATATATATATATATATATATATATGTATATATATATATGTGTGTGTGTGTGTGTGGTCACACAAAAGTTATAAAGAAAACTGCTGCAGAAATCATTTAACGTTTTTAGGGGAATTGATTAAGAAAATAACACATCAGACAACCTTCGCTTTTAATCTATTTCTATAATGAGACGCTTTCTTTTTTTACTGCTTTCTATACAAAGTTAAATGTTTGTTATTTCCTTTCTTTTCTATTTTTTTTAATATCCAGTTTCAGATCTTTACTTTCTTTCTTATTCCTTTTCTAACTTCATTTATTCAGACGCTATTTTTATGAACATGAATACTTGAGTGAACACTGGCGGAGAATATTTTTTCCACATTTTTGACAGAGGATTTTTACCTGTCTAGTGTAATTTCGAAAAGATATTTCTTGGGTATACTTGACGCGAACGATCACTAGCCACAAGCGTACACTGTAGGACGTTCACCTTGCCACTAATTGTTGGTAAACTCAGAAAGTAATATCGACAAAGGAGCGAACAGACACTCCTTGGATTTGACGACCGCGTGCGGCAAGTGACTTGCAAAAGTTTCTGCTACCAGTGCACAACGACTTCTGGATTTGTGAGCAGGCGAACGATTATAATACTAAAACATTCAGTTTCCCACGCACCCACTTTGTCTAACTAACCGTCAGTAGCTAAACGACAAAGATCACTAGTGTCGCAAGGAGGAAGCATAAAGTGAAATCTGTTTGTTATACGCTATGAGTGACATGTGCCTTTTGGGACAATTTTATAGAAGAGTAAGTGTGAAAGGTCGGTGATCTCTAATAGGGATCTCCTTGTCACATATGAGACAATCTTCGGTCACAGACCCAATGTGACCTGTTCTCGTCCTTCATAGGGGGTTCTTTGCAAGGTATCACAGCGTGGTAGGACCTATCAATCGATTTGATCGGAATCACTTTCACCTTCGAGTTGACAGGCCGAGGCTTCATCGATCTGTCACACTGGAAATGAATTAATTTCATGCACGCAAAATGTTTATTCTACTAGTGAATTCAAGATAGATATACAAAATATATACTTATATACAATTTTTCAAATGTTGAGTTTGATAAAACTCTACTGAGTTCCAATTAGATTAATTACTCTCGGTTCTGTGGTGGTGACGGTTTGGGAAGAGAGGGGAGGGGCGACGACTCTTCGATAGTATTTGATTTCTCTCAAATTTCAGCTTCAACTCTGGCGATTTCAGCCTGGGGACTCGTTTAGGTAGGTCGGGCTGCCGCCTGGACTAATCACCATTAATTATGTCACCTCAGCGAAATCCCCTATTCCCTGCGTGTGTACATGTGATTCTGCAAACTCTCTTAGGCCTGTTTCTCATGATCGAAAAGGTTAACCTCGTGACCTCTCGGTCTAGTACGGCACTCAGAGGTCAACCAACCTTGAGTCAGCGCTCATTGGCAACGGAAACGAAATTATATTTCGTTATGTCTCTCAAAGTGACATCAAGTTGTCGTTTTTCACCAAACAATAAAATTTATCTTCTTTCAGCATGGTTGGATGCCGTTGCCCCGATATACAGCAATACTTAACGAATAACATAATCATATATGCCCAGCATTCTCCAGTGTTTCGGGAGCCTCAGCCTCCTCCAGCTCAATCGCTCCCTAGGACGGTCACGCCACATAAGAGCCCATTCTCATATGACCAGAAGAAAACAGAAAAGTAACAGAAAAGCCATATTAGTGAGCTTTTTTTAAAAAATTTTTACTTTTGCTACCTCAAGCAAGACATATTGCCACAAAGACTGTGATTAGGGGTCAAATTCATAGGTAACATCCTAAATGGGGATGTGTATCAAGATATTCATTCACATTACATTTAAATTTGTACATTTTTATACACTCATGGAAATATGGAATAGGAAGGGAATTTCAAAGGCCAGTAGTGCGAGGAAAGAAGTTATTTGAGTAGAATTTTTTCTGACAGCGTGGATCCGGTAGAATAATTTTGCTGTAAGTTGGGGTTTACAAATGCAATATCTTAAGAGCTTTATAATTGTGTTTAACACATCTTTAACTTGTGTCCTTGCCTAATGTCTTTTCCGTTTCTCTTTTTCTTCTATTCTGTAGAGGTTGTATCAGTTCGTCCAGCTGTGCCCCACACCAACACCACTTGTACGCTGAATCCTTGTCAAAATGGAGGAACATGTTTGATGGATGAAACCTTGGGCTACCGTTGTCTCTGTCCTCTCGGAACAGGTGGCTCAATCTGCAAAGACAGTAAGAAACATTCACTCAAATACTTGATACTCGCATCTTTTAAGGATTCGTTCCATTTTTCTGAATTGGGGCTCGAAAAAAGTAATCATTCTTAAACATGAATTAAAGTGTTAGTAATTTTTTAAACAATTTCAAAACCAGTTTGGGCGGGTATACAGCAGAGACCCCTCATCCGCACGTTCAGACCTTTTTTTTTTAACTTTTTATTTTTTTAAAATGTATTGATTGATATCCGTTAGACGTTCAAGTTTTCGTAAAAGAAATTTAAACGGGTGGGAGGGGGCATTACGCCATTCAAGCTTATAGTAAAGCAATCCTCTAATGGAATCGGACCTAACGTTTATAGATAGATGTTTAAAAAATTTCATTTGTGCAACTGTTTTAACACCGAGTGCGCAAAGATTTAAAACATTCGGATTTTTCATAACCTCATCGTTTTGATATTCTTATTCTATTTGCTTGCACTAGACCCCACATCTATAATAAACGATATCTCAAAGCCTAGATTAATATTAGTCATTTTCAAAATCAGATAAATCCCCATTTTAGCAAACTGAATTTTTATCTATTAGATGCCAAACTTTCTCATTAATCTGAACTAGGGCTTAAATAATAAAAAAACACGATGACGCTCAAAACCGAGTTTAAGTGTTAGCCGTTCTTAAAACCAGTTTCAAACTCCTTTCATATATATATATATATATATATATATATATATATATATATATATATATATATATATATATTCCCCTAAAACCTCTGGCCTTGGTGGAGAGGAGACTAAAACTTATTGCTATGGTTTCGCATGATCTAAAATAACAACAAAGTTGAGACTTGATTCCAAATATTTCTCACGTTATATCTCTCCTCTTTTGGAAATAGGGTACGATTATGAATATCTCCAGTATCAAATAATCCTTATACACTGTGAAATTTACTTTATGTACGAAAAATAAAGCAAGGAGATATAACATATGAGAAATATGTGGAATCAAATCTCCCTTGCTGTTATTTCAGATCATGTGAAACCATAGCAGCAAGTTTTACTCTCCCCTTCATCAAGGCCAGAGGTTTTGGGGAAATATAAGATATTTTGTAATTCATATGCAAAACTAGGAAAACAAATGACTATGATTGAAACATTTTATGGCTGTAAAACAGTGCCAAAAATAAGCTCTGGATGATTGATGATCCTCTTAATGTGCGACCATAAAGGCAAATGTCACATAATCCACTACACAATTCAGGTCATTACCTTTCCAACGATCCTTCATTTATCAAATTCTGATCATTAGTCGCTGAGATTTGAAACTTATAATATTGTCAAAAAAGTGGTATATCTATGGATATATCTATACTGGTAGCGAAATTGAATATTGAAATGCCCATATCTTTGGTTCTATGGGATGAAACTGCATGAAAATTTGCAGGCTTTTTGAAGATTATAATACTATTCTATGGTTTGAATTTTATGACAATTGGTAAAAAAGAAACTATATTTTCAAATCAATAAAATATGCCCAAAGTTTCCTACGTTTGTATATGTATATATATATATATAGTGTGCTGGCAGCCCGACTTCAGTTTTGCTGCTTCGGTTGCCTCCCCCTGTGGCCTTGCTAGGCTACTAATAGTAAAATTCATATCTATTTGATGCCAAACTTTCTCATTAATCTGAACTAGGAATTAAATAATAATAAAAAACGATGATTCTCAAAACCAAGTTTAAGTGTTAGCCGTTCTTAAAACCAGTAAAACTCCGTTTTATTTATAATTTATTTGAATGTGTATCAATTAGACAGCGACTTTTATATTAACCTGAATTAATGATAATTCTTAAAATAGAGTTTAAGTGCTGCTCATTCTCAAACCCGGTATTTTAGTGTAAGGCCTCTATACTAGCGACGCTGACAAAAAAGTCACATTTCACAAATTTCACAGTGACATTAAAATATTATAATGGTTGAATCAACAAATAATGTGAAAGATTTAGATAAAAGAGATGGACAATTTGTTTAATTAATTATACATTGCAGCTTATTAGTTAAAACATAATTTCTCTTTCAAAATAACTCAATTCCATTCTGAATTTTAGAGCATAAATATCAGGCGTAAGGGTTCTAGATGTGCATTATATTTAGCTTAATTTAATTCATGAAAAGGATGTAAAAAGTTTATGCAAAGAGATTTTTTAAAAATTCAGATTTCCCCACAATTCCCCTTAATCTTCATGAGGAGCTAAGCAAATAGAGAATCTCTCAGAAATATAAGGAGCAAAAAAAAAGAAAAGAAAAAACATTTCAATTTCATGATTCCAATGCATTTATTCAAACGTATAACCCCCCTTACCTAACCACCTTTTCAGCCAAATAAAAATTACTTGTCCATATTTTTTTTGTGAAAACTTTTTAATCACATTTCAATCCCATGTTTTGAGTGCATTTCTTCAAAGGTATACACCCCTCTTCTCTTTTTTTCACCAATAATGAAAATATTTGTTTCTTTTTTTCTTTTTTTTTTTTTTTGCAGTTGTTTCATTTGACATCCCATCGTTCTCAGGGACATCGTTTCTAAGGATACCGGTCATAAAAAATGCAACAAACGAGATGAAGATTGAAGTAGAATTCAAAAGTTTAAACAAAGATGGCATCATTTTATTTAATAGTCAAGAAGAAGACGGATCAGGAGACTTTGTGTCCCTGACATTGAATCAAGGCTACGTAGAACTCCGGTAAATGCTTCCGATTTCTTTTAATGTATTTCGATCATTTTCAGGTTAATTAATGCCGATTTCAATCATTTTGGTTAAACATTATTTTTGCTTCAAGCTCTTAATCTCTTCCTTCTCAGTTTTTCCTATTACCCTTACAAAAGAGGCAGTTTTTTTTTTATTTGCTTAGTTATTCCTTTTACATTTGACTAGCAAGGCTACTCAGCCTTGTCCGGGATCATAAAAAAACAAATCAGAAAAGGTTTAAAAGTCTGGCATATTATTAATAAAACTTCTATCTACCTAACTCTATCCGGCTCTCTACCTTCTTCTCTTCCCCACTTCATCCCCCCCTCCACTTTTCCCTAAAATTTCTTTCTCCTTATCCCAGCACATACTTGCCTTGCTTTAATGTGTTAATTTTTTTTAAATAAATAATAAATAATGATGATGATGATGATGATGACGATGACGACGACGACGACGACGACGACGACGACGACGACGGTAACGATGTCGTCTTCATTTACAGGAATTTAAGTTTTGAAGTTATTAATTCCGGGCAACATTGAATTTGTACCATCCTTTCCCTAATCTCCTTTCTTCCCTACCTTCCTTAAAAATATTAAAAATCTATATTTATTTTAATGCATTCACAGTCAACGACGAGTTGCTTATTTTCTTCGCACTAGCCTTAAAATTATAAATTAACATAAAACTAGGGAAATGCAGGGAATCTTTTCCATAGAAAAACTACTGCATTATTATACACATATGCATCCTGTTCTTATTAGCTAGAGAAGGTTTTTCCAAATTTCAGGACACCATGGAGCCCCAGAGCAGGACAAAGGTTTTTCACAGAGCACTAACAAGATAATTTCTAAAATAAATATGAAAAACATTAATTTCAAATTTTAACTTAAACTTGTTCATTAGTTGTTCCTTTTTCGTGATTTTATTATATTTTCGTGTTTACAATCATTAATCAAAAATTGTTGCATTTTGGTTAATTTATTTTTTTATTTACTTTTTCATGAACCATCCTGAAACTCTTTACACATGTAGTTATGTATCATATTTCTTTCTAGTAAAAATAAAAATTCAATAATTAAATGTCTTTTTTTTTACACGGTGGGCACCACGTATCAAGGGCCGGAAGCCACTCAGGGATAAGGGTTATTGCAAGTACAGTACGTTAGTGTGGAGATTTGATGAAGTGTTTACTTAAGGGGGCGGTTCATTAAGAATTTGTTAACGTTGGGTTTGAAGACATTCAAGTTGTAGTCAGGTGGGAAGTAGGCAGACGGAACAGAGTTCCACAGGCTCTGCGGCTCCGAGGTGTCCTGAAATTTGGAAAAAACCTTCTCTAGCTAATAAGAACAAAATGCATATGTGTATAATAATGCAGCAGTTTTTCTATAGGAAAGATTCCCTGCCTGTCTGCAGCTATTTAATATTTTCCATATAAAGTATTTGGTGCTCTTTAAGAAAGGGGTTCCAGGGTTCCTCAGCCTCACTCACGGAACCCCAGAGCTCAGTGGAGCCCACTTTGAGAAACCTGATCTAGAGTATTTTCGATAATGACATGATGCATGCACAGACAGACGTACGTATATATATATATATATATATATATATATATATATATATATATATATATATATATATATATAATTATTACTATATATTTATTTTTAATACCTACAGACACTAGTGTTTCATCCTTTCAGGAATCATCACTGCAGAGTCATGGTTACCGCTGGTCGAGAGATTCGAATTCAGCCACGATGCCATCTCTGACTTCATTAACAAGGAACAAACCGCTCGGCCAACGTCAACCGCGGCGAGAAATATAGTTGAAATTAACATTTATATAAAGCGTAAAATGTCATTCAAGATGACAAACAGTGATCTTATGATTTTAACATCACGATCTACGCATGTGAACTTATTATATATATATATATATATATATATATATAATTATTACTATATATGGAAAATAATAAGACAAGCTACCACGTGTAGAGACCTAGACGACCCATGTAGATTATGCCTTCATGAAAAATTTGCTATCTTGTACTTTAAAGAACCACAACATCTATTAAACTGTAGAAGAGAAATAGCAAATAACTGTGTTCGCAAGATAAAATTTACTCTAGGATAACGATACAAAATAGTTTTAAAACTAACAAAAACAATAGAAAATAAACAAATAAATAAATTAAATAAACATGAATATACATAAACGATCACACATATATGTATGTATGTGTGTATATATATATGTATATATATATATATGTATATACATGTGCATATATGTATGTACACATATATATATTTATATATAAACTAACAATAAAAAAGAAAAAAGAACACTAACTGGTTTTAAAACAGATCCTTTGACCGATAAAATGCATGCCCAAGGAAGGGCGCGGTGGATACTAGAAAGCTGATTGGCTAACTAAAATCTCAATAGAAGAGGAGCATATGAAAACGATAAACAACCACAGAATTCGCGCATAAGCCTGAAGAGTCCTAGAGTGGATTAAACGCGGAATATTCAGTGTAGCTTAATCGCCATATATATTTTGTAAATTACTATATATATATATATATATATATATATATATATATATATATATATATATATATAATAGTAATAATGCTTGTCTGTGCGGGTGTGCATGCTTGTATGATAAAAGGAAATTTACCAGAAATTTAATGTACAATTTTGATGAATGCTCACATTTAACAACAGAACATATATAAGTAAATAATGGTATTTTAAATTCCAATAAGCAAGTCTGTGTTAATATTTTTACTTGTTGAATTTTAAAAAGCCCATATAGCTCTTGACAATTGTTTCATGCAGAAAGGAACAATCAAGAATAAAGATATAATTGCCAAGGGAATAATCTTCTGTAGAAATTGCATAAAGAATGTTCAGCAAATGATCCATAACACTAAACTGTGTGTGCGCTCGGGTTATTTGGGTTCAGGTTAATTGATGAACATGATAGAGGAAATGTTGCAGGGCGTTTCTTATTTCATTTATTCATGATATGAAAGGTGTATTGAGTAGAACGAGTTAGCAATCTGGTTTGCTGGACAAAATCAGTAAATTGAACCAGGGATGTATACATATTTTTGGACACGCTATATTTTTCTTTTAGCAATGGAATAAATATACGCAGCTACAAATTCATAATTTAGAAAATAAAAGCCACAATCAGACAAGCTTAAATATCTACAGACGATAAAAGGAAGAATGATTAGGAACACAGAAAGAAGCCGAGGCTGTAAAAGTCAACAAATATCATCAATCATGCAGGCGGGCTTCTGAAAGCAAGTTTTGTGCAAATTGAATATATATATATATATATATATATATATATATATATATATATATATATATATATATATATATATATATATATACAACATATATAATAGAAGGTTCAGGTTAGTAATGGCAAAACAATGCAATGATAAACGAGACGTCAATAAACAACAGTAGAGATTTTTTTTAATGTTTGTCTTTTAAAATCTTTGCCTTAACAGTTGTAGGTAATGTCTATTTCAAACTTGTGAAAATTGAGACAATGTTGATTTTCGAAAAACAAAAAAAAAATCCATGCTATTTTGTTGGTTCTTTTTGTAGAACTGCACTTATATTTACTTCTCGCATCCCTTCCCCATTGTATTGACTCTCATTTATTAACATACTAACAAAGCTATCCGGCGTTCACCTGGACAAAAGTGAAATATTTTTTTAATTAAAATTTCTATCCCCTTAAGCTTCTCTATCTTTCCTTCTTTCTCCATCCTCAGTTTTTCCCTTCCCTTTTCTCAATCTCTTCTTTATCTCCTCCTGTTCCTGTCATGAATGAACCATGCTATTTTCATATTAATTTAAATTCTAATCAGAAATTATTTTCGAATTGGTAATTCAAAGGTTTTAAAATAACTTTCTAATGTCGATTTTACGTCATAAACATTGTATCAGAAATTCGCCATGATAACTTTCTTTGTACTTGAGGAAAATTTTAAAGCATGTTCCAGGCTCTTTATGAGAGTCAAGAGGGGGACTTAAAGTGTGGGAGGACTGGCACTTTCCACCCACACCCTCTAGTATGTCACTAATAAAAAATATATCGATTAGAATTAAATATAATAATATTAAAATCGATTGTAAATAGAATTTTTCTTTTGAATAACACGGAACATTATTTCTCATAATTAACTTACAAAACGGAATTAGGTATCTACCTTTCGAAAAAAAATTTTTGTAGCCAAAGAAAAGGTTTTTAGACTTACTCTATCTTATATATAAGATTAATTCTTACTTTTAGTTGCTATTGTATTGTTTTGTACCCATTAACATTTATATATGAATGCGGAATTTCTGCAATAAACATTTGGGTGTTATCAAAATATTACTAATCAAAATCAAATATTAACCAGAATTAAATATTTAAATCGATTGGAAACACAATCTTTTGTCTTTTTTAAAAACATGGACCAATATTTGCCATATAGCTTGCAAAACAGAATAAAGTATTTACTTTAAAAGCTTATTAATTTTTTTAAATGTTGAATAGATTGACGTTAAATATGATCATCAGATTTTTCTGTTTCCAGAGAGCTGTGTTATCTTTTTTTTATTGTATATATGCCTAACCTCTGTGTGCAATGTAGTTCCCTTACTTAATTACCTTGGAATTTGAGGCCGTGCTGAGAAGAAGACTGCGCCAAAGATTTTGAAATAATTTGATTATTATTTATTTATTTGCCACATGAAAAGTAATTATTTAGATAAAATTATTTAATTAGATTTAAAACATATTCGTTTGATGTTGTTTGGGTTCAATTCGTTGCTTTTCGGTGTAAAATTCAAACGTATTTGCAAATGAATTTGTGCTTAAAAAATAAAAACTAATGATGAAATAATAATAAATAAAATATATTTTAGCTCATAATGCCACCTTCATAATCCTTATTATATATATCCTACTAAAAACTTAATTCTATATCTCAATTGTTATCAATGTTCAACAGTTATTATTTAAATGAAAAAAAAAAGAACGTAAATAAAGGTGTAATTGTCAGTATTGAGGTTAACCAATAAAATATAGGCAATCTTAGAATTAAGGATGCAATTCTTATAGCTAAATCCTATCCGCACATTTCGTTATGCATCCAATATACTTTAATACTCCAAAACAGACTAATGCTTCCTATCATCTGCTCTCTCTCTCACTCTCTCTCTCTCTCTCTCTCTCTCTCTCTCTCTCTCTCTCTTGATTCATGTGAAATCATATCTGTGTTTAATATATTTCCACACTGTATAATTTTTTACAAAGGGTTTAGCATATTTTCGCTGACCTTTCACTGCCACTTTTCTTGCTATTTTCAACTAATTAAATTATATACTAGTTGATCTAATCGTTCTATATTTAACTGTCAAGCCTGTCCTGCTTTTTTATTAGCACAATACACAGTCCAAATATAGGCGATCCTTATGACCCATCATATATTTTGAGACTTGGAACAACTTCCAACTAATCAAACTTTTTCTATTCAATTTTATATTTCAGATACGACTTGGGTAGCGGTCTTGCAGTAATTCGCAGTGCCAAGCCAATCAAGACGAACAAATACCATCGAATAATAGCGTATCGCACGGGACAAGATGGCGTCCTGGAAGTAGATAATCCTAGCCATACTTCAAAAAGCAGTAGTCTCGGAGCTCTCACGTCACTCAACCTCGCCTCACCTCTCTATGTTGGTCATATCCAAAACTTCACGGCTTTGTAAGTTCTGGTTCTAAATTCTTTTGCCTTATGCTTGGTTTTAAATACTTTTGTTTCATCTCTGAGAGTAGTGGTGGCGTAATCATAAACCTTGAATGAAATAGTAGACTCTTAAGCATCGTAGATCTCTCTTTCTCTCTATTTCGCTTTCTCTCTCTCTCTCTCTCTCTCACTCTCTCTCTCTCTCTCTCTCTAAACACATGTATTTTTGTGTAACCCCTGAGCATCAAAGGAAAGATTCAGAGCAATAAACGCATTAAACATTTTGTAATTCATTTCCAAGTGTGTGAGAGAGAAAGAAAGGGTGAGAGAGAAAGAAATAGCCAGAGAGAGAGAGAGAAAAAAGAGAGTGCAGGAAAGAACAAGAAGGAGGAAGAAAGAGAGATCGAGAGAAAGAAAGACTGAGTGAAAAAGTGAGAGAGGATGAGAAAGTGAGGAAAAAAGTGAGAGAATGAGAAAATGAAAGATAGAGAGGACAGAGAGAGAAAGAGAGAGATAGAGAGAGAGGGAGAGAGAAATTATTTCGCTATTGTTTTCATGGCAATTATTCCAACAACATAGGAACTGACTTTCAAGATGGTTTGGCTCAGTTCTAAGATGCATATCATCTCAGACATTACCTTCTCTTTCGGAGGTGAGAGTTAGTTTATTGCTAAATACATGACTCTGCTATTGAGGCTGGAGGTGACAAAACTGGAATTAGCAACACTATAGTGATATGGACATGTTGAAAGAAGCTCTGGTTAATTAAGTAAATGTGCACAAATCCCAATTGGAGGTAAGCGAGGAAAGACTCAAGAATTTTGAGTAGTTAAATATGAATTCAAACGATGATACATCGAAACCAATGTAAAAGAAAAGTCAACTCAAGTCACAAGGGCTAACATGTACTTAACATCTGATGTTGAAGAGACATGTTAAACGAAGAAGAAGAAGAAGAAGAAGAAGAAGAAGAAGAAGAATGCTGACAAGTTTATTCATGGATACTTTTGTACTCTACCAGAATAATTCTGGAGAAGTTGGTTTTCCTCATCTCTTGGACTTCTGTCACATCCTTTTACAATGGAAATCAAGAAAATCAAATCTTCACAAGGAACTGAAAATTTTCAATGATGAAAAGTGAAAGTCTCATTCCCGTTTTTTTTTTTTTTTTTACACGGTGGTCACCACTTATCAAGGCCCGGAAGCCACTCAGGTATAAGGGTTATTGTAAGTACAATACGTTAGTGTGGAGATTTAATGAAGTGTTTACTTAAGAGGGCGGTTCATTAGGAATTTGTTAACGTTGGACTTGAAGACATCACAGTTGTAGTCCGGTGGGAAGCAGGCAGACGGAACAAAGTTCCACAGGCGTGCAGTTCTAAGAAAGAAGCTTTGTTCATGGAATCCACGTTTTGATTTAGGCACAGATAAAGAGTGGGGAAATTTTTCACAGTGGATTCAGCTAGACGGGTGTTTTTCATGAAAAATTGGCGAGGGGGTACCAGAGATTGGAGTTCAGACGAGCACCTGCCATGGAAATAAAGATAAAACAAGGACAGGCTCGCAACGTCTCTTCTCTGGGAGAGAGGTTGCAGGGTGGAGAAAAAAGCATCCCCCACTAAGCCATGAAGTCTATTTTGTACTCTGTCAAGGCAGGATAGGTTGTTTTTAGCAGCTCCTACCCAGATATGGCAGCAGTATTCCATCCTTAGACGTACTTGGCTTTATATAGATAGAGAATTGCATTAGTAGTGAGATATCTTCTGGAGCGGTAGAAGGATCCCACCATCTTTCCAGCGACCTTGGCAACAGACTTGATGCACGTGTTCCATTTCAGATCAGGAGCAAAGGTCAAACCCAGAAGCTTGTCAAAATACGGGGCTTCTCCTAGACAAGAGCCATCCATTTCAATTGGTGCCAGATGGGGATCAGAGCGTTGATGATGTAAGGAAAGGAGTTTGGTTTTAGATGCATTAAAGGTAACCAGCCACGTCTTCCCCCACTGAATCTCGAGATCAGAGGAGAGAGAATCAGAGAGAACTTTGTCATTTACAGCCTTTGATGTGTTGCCGTAGATGGTCGTTTCATCAGCATAGATGTCAACGAATGATTTAAGTATGTGTTTAGGGAGATCATTGATGTAGATCAGGAAGAAAGTTGGGCCCAGGATGGACCCCTGAGGGACTCCAGCATTAATACTGCAGGCCTCTGATTTTTGTCCATCGACCACTACTCTTATGAGCCTATCGGAGAGAAATGATTTAATCATTGAGAAAACATTTCCAGTTATACCGTAGCTGGAAATCTTGTGAAGTAGACCCTTATGCCATACCTTGTCGAAGGCCTTTGATATGTCAAGAGCAATTGCTCTAGAAAGGAAGCCTTTTTCAAGAGATTCACTAATCCTGTGAGATATAACCGTTAGCACATCGGTGGTAGATCTTGCAGAGCGGAAACCATATTGTGCGTCACTAAGAAGGTTGTTTCTGCTGAGGTGGTTGACTATTTCTCTATTTAATATGGATTCCAGCAACTTACTCATAACACAGAGGAGACTTATTGGTCTGTAATGAAAGGGAGATGACTTATCATCTGAATTCTTAAATACAGGGCATACGGATGAGGTTTTCCAGGGAGTCGGAAAGCACTTCTCCTTAAGGCAACGTTTAAACAGTTTTGTAAGTATGGGAGCAAGTTCTGGTTGAAGCTTTTTTAACACTATAATTGGGATGCCATCAGGGCCAGTTGCTTTACTGGAATCAAGGTTCTTGATTAGCTTGGCGACCTCATGCACAGATATTTGTATGTTACCTAGCATGTTCTGTGTTATAGGAGGAAATATGGGGAGTTGATGGCCTTCGTCGCATAGGGTAGAATTAGCTGCAAAGTTCTTTGCAAATAGTTTGGTCTTGTCTGATGCTGACGAGATGACCTCTGGTCCATTGATAATGGTTGGGATAGAACGCACACTTCTGTTCAGGATCCTATTTGTTATTTGCCAAAACTGGTGGGAACCAAGCCGCTGATCAGCTACTTTGGATTTAACAGACTGAGCATATAGCTCTCTTGCATTTTTTTATTACTCTTTTACAGTGGTTGCTGGCTTTCCTGAAAGCAACTATAGTCTCAGTGCATCTATTACGTTGGTAGTTATGGAAAAAGTGATTTCTGTGTGCAATAGCAGCAGCACATTCTGGGGAGAACCATGGCTGGCTGTTAGGTTTTTGTTGGAATTTTTTAGATGGTATGAATTGGTCTATGCCTACAATAAACCATTCGGTCAGATCTGATACTATAGAGGACACATCCTTCTTAAACATGGAATGCAGAGGTAAATCAGATATGAATGTACGGAAGCTATCCCAGTCAGCCATAGAGTATCGGTATACAGTACCATGGAGGGGTACGTCTGGGGACTTATTACATTTCATTTTTATCTTAACTGATACGACAGAGTGGTCGGAGGATCCTAGAGGAGAATGAACGGAACATGAACATAGCTCAGGGGAAGTTGAGAGAAAAAGGTTGTGGAGGCTTGCATATTGACCAGTAGTATTGGACACATGAGTGGGTTCGCGAACAATCTGAGTGAGGTCATAAACAATGGCAAAATCATGACAAAACCTCCCCTCATCGTCCGTCTTATTTGAATGTTTCAATCGAAAATTATAATTTTAACTTGTGTCTTCATCTGTTATTTTAATTTGTTTCCTTTAACTTCATAACAGAGGAACTCATAATTTCTGATGATTCAAATATAAGGCAGATAAGACTGAGTAAAAACAAACGTTATTATTATTTTGACCGTATGCTTCCGACTATTTTAATTTATTGCTATTTCCAACAGTTTTAATAATTTTAAATTTTATTTCATACAATATTTTAGTCGCCTTTTTAGTTTGTTTCATGAACTCTTACTTCTTTGCATAAACTAGTATTTTTGTCACTATTTCTCCTTTCATTCGAACAATAATTAGATGGCATTCAAGTATGTAATATTCTGCCGTTTATTTGTCATCTTTCACTTTCTATTTAAATTTGTAGGTTTTGTACTTCTGTGTATCTATGTAATCACTGTTTTCATCCGTTTATCTTTCAGAATAAAAAGTCGAATTGAAGTAGAAGTTGGCTTGGTGGGATGTGTTCGTGAATTGATAGCTGGCGGAAAGCAAAAGCCGTACAACTATCGGCTTTCCTACCCCGATGAACAAGGCGATATTATTGATGGAGTCGATGTTGGTACGTATTAAATTTGAATTACCTTTTGTCATTCATCATTTAAAAGATAATTTGTCATGGCTGCTCATTTCCCAATATTTAACTACAGATAATACATACAAATACGAAAATCTTCAACAAATTTCAATACACAGAAACAAACATCACCATGGATGAATAATATGTCTGAAAAGGGTCAGAGAGTATATTAGTTGAAATCCAGTAAACAAAATAACAATAGAGAGCGCTTCATCATCATCATCATCATCATCATCATCATCATCATCATCATCATCATCATCATTATGCGATTGGTATTTAGGGTGTTGCGAATGTCCCTGACTCTAGGCTAGACAACACCAAGTAACATCTTATGCCTACTCTCCATGCAGTACAATCAAAAGGGTTGGCATCAGTCAGGTTGCATGAAAGCGTATCACTTCTTATGCGCTAAAACCAGGCCTTTCTCGATCTACAACACTACCTAGTTCTGGATATCTAGGCGTGTTATCGAGTTGATGCAAGATGTGATAAACTGCACATTGCCCAAGCCAGCTGAGTTGGCAAGTGCATAGGACATCCATAATCTCACCAATACTAAGTTTCTGATAAAACATGGTTGATCCTTCCTCTCTAGTTTCCAAGTACTCATCTAATTGGTTATAGCACGATTATTATATAAAGTGCTTGGCGATCATATCTTACACGATGGCAGAGAAAACGCTACTAAGGACTGATTCCCCCAAAAGCAATGACACAGGAGAATGTGGAGGAAATGATTAAAAAAAAAATAAGAAGCCATGGAAAGTGTGATGAGTAGATTGTTTGATAATGACCAGGTAGTTAGCTCTGAGTAGCTGAGAGAGTGGATTATTTCTGCTTGTCAGTTACTCTGAGAAAAAGACTAGACATTTAGGATTTCCGGTTGAAACTATATATATTTAGGAGTCAATATTCTGCTTAAAGCAGATGGGAGGAGAGAGATGGATTGGAGCGGATTAGTGTGCACCAAAAGAGAGAAAACTCAGTAGAGACTTACTGGACGATGAGATGAGATGGCAGCGAATGACAATGATGCCTCAAAAAAACAATTATCTCAGTTGCACTCTAATTGATATATTGAAACTTAACTGAAATGTGGACGCTAGCATTTGAGAGTCTTTTCCACAACGGTGTCTCACACACACACACACGCACGCACGCACGCACGCCCGCACGCACGCACACACACACACACACACACACACACACACACACACACACACACACACACACACACACACAGAACACAATAGACTGAGTGTATCTGAGTTTGTGTTTTTCTTGTGAGCCTGCGTTGCTTTTTGTTTTGTATATTTGTAAACTAATACTTGTGTCCTCAGACAATATGGTAAGAATGAGAGATAAAGACGAAAGGAAAACTAAATCACATGAACGTTGGGATCAGCAATCGTCGGGAATGGTCGTTTAAATGCTGAAAAAGCTGAAGAGAAACAAAACAAACAATCAAGTATAATCGCGGCAGACCAAGTAATGGACAGACTCTCTTCATCCAAACAAATGATTGAATATTGTAAATAGATAAAAGTATACGGAAAAAGCAACTAGGAAAACTGAATCACAATCCTATTGTCCATGTTGTTAGCTACACACGTGCTGGCAATATCTATTCTTTGTGAACTAAGCAATCACGCTGGAATGAATGATATGACATATGTGTTGAAACATAAAGTGGAAAACAATAGGTAAAACATAAATGTGTATAAAATTCAACGTTTATTTACGATGTGTCGACGACATTTAAAGAAGTTAAAATCATGTTATTTAATGTGAGAATACAAAGAAAGCAAAGAAGAAAACTGAAACAAATAATAATAATCCATGAAAATACACAAGGTGTTAGTTGCACACATGCTGATAATCTCTATTCTTTGTGAATAAAGCAATCGCGTTGAATTGACGAACATAGCACATGTGGCGCAAAATGAAGATGGTGAAATAAATAATAAAACGATTTATTTACAGATTGTCGGTAACTAAACACTAAATGACGGTTAACGGCATGTAACTTAATGAAAGGACACATAGAAAGCAATTAAGAAAACTGAATTTTAAACAAAAAACATCCATTGTGCTAGAAAAATGCATGAGTTGATGGAGAAACGAAATAAAAATGAATAAAGTGAATGACAATTTGTATTCTGAATTTTGAATTTTCAATTCATGGAATCTAAGTTAAATATGTCTAGTTATGTTTGACCAAAACCTACACGTCTCTTAGCATCATAGCCTCGAACGAAACACCTGTTATCGCTGAATCTCTCTCTCTTTCTTTTTCGTTGTCTCTCTCAGCCAAATTGCTTACTAAACGTTAGAGACATTCTGGTTTGTTTTGTCGAACGGCAAATCATCCAGTTTACGTAGAGCTACAAATATTATCTTTCTTCATCGAAAACTAAACAAAATACCGGTATAAACACATCCAATAAATGTCACGAAGATTCTGCTAGTATTTTGTTTCTGAATTTTCTAGTTGAGGATTGATAATTCGTATTATTTGGATTATTCAGACTATTGTTCTTATCTTGAGTCTTATTTTTCAGAAGGTTTCGACCTCCAACATTCTTGAGGTATATCTCATCGAACTCAGGAATCTTTCTATTGAACTCGAGAACTGCACAGAATTTCAAATGAAACTCTTTATTTATCGCATACTCTTGTTCCGTCAGCCATGACCGGGTAGAAGTCCTAAATAATTTGCAGTTGTATTCTGAGTCTCGCCCGCACTAAGGATTGGACTTTTAACGTTCAGATGAGTGCCATTTTCAACTGAATATTACCAAGTACTTTATCAGTTATACCACGGATCCTTGCAGACAATTCTAGTATGAATTCTAGGGACCTAAAATAATAAGTCGAGATATATATCGAGAGGTAGTAGATTGTACGTCTAATAACAAGAGGAGGTTTAAGGCTTTTTATGTACATTATAGGTAATTCTTTGTCAGTTACTGCGGGGAATCAGCTTTGGTTATTACACTTATATAGTCTCAGCACAAGGTCAAAAATATCTTGTTAAATTGTTTCATTTTTTTTCTTCCATTTCCAGCTGAATGCGGTAACAATCCATGCAGCGCAATGCCGTGTAAAAATGGTGGAAATTGCTTAATGCTCGACCCAGTCATGGTTCAATGTATCTGCCAAGAAGGATTCATCGGTGAGTCGAGTTTGATTTCTCAAAACAAAATTTTAAGCAACTCATTTTTTTTTTATTTGTGTCTTTTCTCTAAATAAAGACTTTATAATATAGAATAATAATACGATATAATCACATTGATGCTCCAATTCTTATTAGATCATCAAAGTTAAGCAATGCTGAGCTTAGTCAGTACCAAATAGGTTGCTATTTAGAAATATTAGATGCAGTACGTCATTTCCTGACTGAGATATGCATACTTCTAGGGACTGCATGTGCATTTTATATTCCTTTCAGTCCCATCATCGTACTGTTGTATCATTGAGGTGGTTTTACAAGTACTTTGATGGAATGTGCTCCAACGAACGTATTGCACTTGTTCCCTTCAACAGAAATACTCCCAATTGACAGATATTTAACCAAAATTCCTTCTGTTCACTGTAGAATTCCCCAAATGATGAAACACCTTCTAGCTTCTTTTTTCGACCTGCTAGTCTGAAATTCCTTCCCTAACCTTTCTTTACTTACCAACATGCAGAAATTTAAATGTAATGTAAACAAACATGTCGCTGCTAAACTTAGGATGGTCCTGTAGTTATGATCTTACATTCAGGTGAGCCCCTTATGTTTCAGTGACAAAGCACCTTTTTTGCCGTGAATTAAAGTTATAAAGGTTTTTGTAATTTAGAAATAATGATAAAGAAGTAATTAAGAAAAATGCGGAATAAAATATTTGACGAAGTTTTATTTCTACAAATATTTAAACTGTAACAAAAGCAACGTTTTTCAAGAGTAGAATCGAAAATATCGTTTATAAAGGATATGCAGAAGTCAAAGAGACATTGATCTTTTTTTCTCCTCTCTCCTTTTTCCTGAAATAATGGAATTCATTAAAAGAACAAATAACTTCAATATTTGCTCTGGGATTTGATTTAATTCTTATGGTAATTCACAGTCCGAGTGTATCCTCTCAACCATAACCTTAACTTAACCGGGATAGTGGAAGGTTTGAAAAACCTATCCAATCAGTTTGATGCCCAAAAGAGACAGGAATTCTTTAATTTCTCTGGCATGTTCTTCCTACCATAGTATCACCAAGTACATGTTATCTGACTGGGAAAACTCGCCCCGCCCCCTAGGGGTGCCTTTCGGGTTAAAATAGCTAAAATTGACACTTTTTTGCTTATTAAAAAAATTGATGCCTTGGATTTTTATAAAACTTTCTGAAAAGTTGTAACTAATTGATTTCTATATAATTTTGTTTGTCTATACTTCACGATAACTCTTGGGTGTGCCCCAAGGGTTCTTTTAGGACTAATAAAAACACTCCATTTTGGGGACTATTTTACTATATTTGTCCAAAATCTTTTGTGTATGTCTATTTAGCAGTTTTGCATGGTGCTGAACTAAAAACGGGGGGGGGGCAAATGATGGACTTAGTCATTTCTGTTTTTTCATGGTGCAGAACTCAAATCTACATATGTCAAAGCCTAAAACTGCACCGTTTGTTCATTTTTACCAGGATATGACGTCTCCTGGAGGCTTTTGGTGCTATATGGGGGTGGCAAATGCTGAACTTAGTCATTTTTTTATGCCTTGTTCACTGTGCATTCACGGGGGACCATGCATGCTTCACTTGTTCATTTTTAATCTTATTTTTACATATTCAGTATCTAATCTTGCTGCGATTGAAACCAACTTTAGAATCGTAAATATTTAATCCTGCCTTTTTACTTGTGCCAATCCAGGAAAATACTGCGAGAATGAAGACATGTGCATCAACAATCCCTGTCAAGGGGGAGGAACCTGTGCGTCCACTGATGTTGGAACTTACGTTTGTACCTGCCCTGAAGACAGAATGGGACGCCACTGTGAAAAAGGTAAGGATCAGCACTTCAAAGGGTTTCAGCAATGCAGAAACCGCATTCACTCCATTTCATTTTAGATTCCTTTATTTTGATGTTAACAGGCTAACAATTTGTGTTCAATACATTGTATACAATAGAAAACTGTATTGGGTAAGAATAAAAACAATATTCCAGTGTAAGTTTGAACGTTTATATAATAGCTTTTATAATAATAGAAAAAGTAATGCCTGAAATTCTGAAAATTAGAGAAACAAAGTAACCCCCCCAAGCATGTATGAATGTAGTTTAGTCTAAAATTTTTAAACGAAACGCTTGAAAAGAAATAACCCTAAGGGGAGGGGTACTATTCATTTAGAGGTAAAATTGATGAAAAACATGTGATAGAAACACGGACAAGTTTTGTGGTTAAAAGGATCATCAAGGCATTTCAAATCGCTCATGAGTAATAAAAGACATTAATTTATTAAGTGATCCGATTTCATCAAATATGGTCTGTTGAGCTGTTGTTAAGAATCTCTGGTTCTCCCTTTATAAGATATTCACAGCAAGAACGCGTCTTCTTACCATATTGAAAAAAAAATACTGTTCTCTCATCCTCTGTGGGCCTTGTGTTTCCACAAACAGAGATACTTCATAAGGATTTTCTGTATATTGAGCACATTGCCTGGGGGATTGTTTACCAGCAAAATACAACATGGTCGTCTTCAAATCCAATGTCAACAAATTTCTGTTATGGACTGCTCCTACAACTATTCAAACATGTGCTCTTCTACAAAGAAGAGTGATAAATACTAATAAAAAGAGTAAAATATTTAAGCAGTTTCAGATGAAATCAGATGAGTTAAAAAATAATGGTAAAAAAAGGAATTCCTAAAAAAGGAACGTTTTTTTTTAAATTATCGGATGAAATATTTTACAGAATTCGATCATGTTTCGGAATTTTTTAGATGAGTCTTGATAATTTGTATTATTTGGATTACCTTTCTCATTTTGGGTGGTATTCTCACAATAAAATGGACCTCTTTATTTAATTCACGGAGGTATCTTACTCTCATTCTGTCAGCAATGATTTTTAGCATTACCCGTATTGTGGATTGAACCTTCAACCTCCAGAAGACTGTAACTTGGAACTGATTATAGATTAGCACTTATATTTATTGCAACACACGGCGAATTACTTAAGAATTCTATCTAGTTATGGCTGACAGAACGAGAACAAGTTACCCCCGAAGATTAAATATTTTGAAATGTCATACACATTCTTGAGTTTGACACAAAGTTTCCAGAGTTCAACGAGATGCCCCTTAAAACGGTCGTTGGATCCATCAGCCAGAACACTTTAAGCTGAAAACAATAGTTCAAATGATCCAAATAATAAGGTATTAGATGAAATAAAGGACATTGTTGGGAACTATTGGATGAAATTTTTAATAGAATTTGATCTGTATATAAATATTACACTTGCAAATTACTTTTCTACCTTTTCATGGCTGATTAAATGAGAGCAAGTTATCATAGTTAAATCAAAATTTCATACGGATTCTTGAGATTGACAAAATGATTTCTGCGTTCGACGAGATGCACCAGAAGAAGGTCGGAGTTTTCTTTGGATGAGACGCTGTGAGAATAAGACTTCAAAACGAGAACAGTAGCCTGAATAATCCAACTAATACAGCATGAGATAAATCAAAAATAAGGCTAAAGACAAAAAGGAATAAAGAAGACATAGTTGGGAATTATTAGATAAAGTATTTATCAAAATTTGTTCTACATATTAATATTAATAATAATTAATTAATTAATATTAATAATTAAATTATTAAATATCAATTAATATTAATAATAATATTGTATTAATAGAATAAGTTTTTTGTGTGATTTACTTTGTTTTTGTTTTTAAATTTAAATTGAAAAACTCATTAAAAAATGAGATCAGCCATAGAGGCGAAGAAAACAGCAAAATTAATCCTTTCTTAATCAATTACTTGCATTTTTGTTGTCTTTTTTTATCAGAAAAAGAGGAGCGAAAAGGTCTTTTTTGGTGGCTAAACGATGGCACCGACGGTGAGATTTTATCAATAACACAAACCACATATTTTTTTTTGTTTTCTTACTAAAAAAAAAAACTGCTCACAAATGCTGAAATAGTCTTACATTTTTACTAACATCTTTTTCGTGTGTGTTCAAGTTTTGCAAGTTTAACTCATTCTTTATTCCCAGCCATCGCGGAGGAGAGGGCGGACGGGTTATCATAGATAACAGAATCGGCTGGGGCACTATTTCTTCATGATTATTAGCAGGGCTATGACAATAGAATATTATTATCATTGTTTTGACTCGAGTTTATATTCGACAAAGTTAGACACAGTTAATCAAGCGAGAACCAAATCACTCTATATAAAAACATATAAGATATTAATATATACTCGAGAGTCAAAATCATGAAAAGAATATGCTCTTGTCATAGCCCTAATTATTAGTAAGGATTTAATGTTCTCTACAAGTGTTTTGCTCCAATAGCTGAATTGAAAAAACATAACAGGGAGGAGGGGAGGAGGAGGAAATTAATAATGATAGTAACGCTACTGATTCTGATGATGACGATGATGATAATGATAACTGATTATGATGATGACTAATAAAAATGCTATTTCAAAGTTAAATATGACAGACTAACGAAAATGCTGTTTTGGAGGATGAAAAAAAAACTCAGGATAGGATTCTGTTGGGAAGCAGTCATCATGACAACAGCATATTCTTTTCCTTGTTTTGCTTCTCAGGTATATATCTATTGATATCATATGTTTTTTATGTAGAGCAGGGGGTTCTCAACCGGGGTCCACATGGACCCTAGGGGTCCATGGAATATTTCTGAGGGTCTACAAGCAAAACATAACAAAATGGGGGTCCACAACGATATTTTGGTGGTCCATGAAGAAAACCAACTCAGAATAGTTTTTATTATTAAAACTTAAATTTCTACTGGAATTTTGTATAGTTTTTTTTTTTCAATCATTTAAGCTATTTTTACTATAATATTTCTATTTACCAGGTTTACCTCAAACATTTACCTTGCACTCTGCCTCTAAACATGTGTTTTATTTGTCGAAAATTTTATAAAAATGAATAGCAATATATATAGTTAGATATTATGAACTGCAGTAATTGTATTACCTACTGTGTATATATATATAATATATACATATATTGGTAAAAAATTATTATCACTCTAATTTAGATTATTATTATTATTACTCATTATCATTATTATCATAACTATTATAGTTGTTGTAGAATACTTTATTTGCATTAAATTAGTTTTCATTTAAAAATAAAGCTTAATTATATAATATTTCTTTGGTTATTAAAACCTCAAAATTTATATTAATGGAAAATAAAAGATTGTCTTACGACCAATAGTTATGAAGGAGTCCACCAAGATAAAAAGAAGGGAAAAGGGGTCCATGAGTAAAAAAAAGGTTGAAAACCACTGATGTAGAGTGATGTAATCATTGGTTGATTAATTGTGTCTGTGTCGGATATATAATCGAGAGTAAAAACCATGAAAAAATATGCTGTTGTCATAGTCCTAGTCGTCATCACACTTCACATCAAAGTAGTAATTTATCTTTTCTTAACGAACATTTGACAATATCTTTCAATATTATTATGATGAGATACACTGTTAAAATGAGAAATGATCAAACAAGTGTAACAGATCTTTTGAGTGTCTGAGTTTGTGACCAGAACACAGAATACTATTCCAAAGAGACAAACATGTTAACGGGATATTATATTTATGTATCAGTTGCCGTTTGAATTAGTCAGCTATAAGTTATCTCATTTTGTTATAAAACTCTTCAAGGACGCAACCTTCGTCTCATCTCACTATCACACAGCTTTTCGCCCAACTTTTGCTCTAGGAGATCACGCAAAACCTTAATCCTCATCAAAAATATCTATGCTTAAAAAAACAACACCAAAACAATTTCCGTTGTCTGTCTTTTATCAAAAACTCATTTTCTCGGCTTTTTTTTTTCTCTCTGCCAGTTTTTTTTTTTTTTTTTTGACCTCCATTACTTTCACCTTTTCATTTTCATGTTTTCTCCAAAAAAATATCAGTTTTCTTTTATCTCGCTTGGATTTAATATTTCTAAATAAGATATGAAATTGTGCCGGAACGCCATAGCAACTGGATAATGTTTATTTCACATTAGTAATTATATATATATATATATATATATATATATATATATATATATATATATATATATATATATATATATATATAGAGAGAGAGAGAGAGAGAGAGAGAGAGAGACAAATAATACATAGTCGCAACACTGAATATGCAAATGTTTCGGACAAATTGGTTTGCAAGAAACCAAAAGTCACTTGTCAGACGACGTAAAAACGTTTTTACGTCGTCTGACAAGTGATTTTTGTTTTCTTGCAAACCAATTTGACCGAAACATTAGTATGTTCAGTGTTGCGACTATGTATTATTTGTCTAAATAAATAAAAATATTATATTTTGCTCTTTTTATTGATCACTCTTAATAACCTCGTTTTATTTCATGAGTTTTATCTCCTAAATACCTTTAACTTAGTATCTCTCTCTTTCTCTCTCTCTCTCTCTCTCTCTCTCTCTCTCTCTACATATATATATATATATATATATATATATTAGGTTGGTGCAAAAATACTATCGTGTTTATATATATATATATATATATATATATATATATACCTTCAAAAAGCGACATTATCTTTGCATCAACCCTCTAAATAATATACATATATATAAGAAACAAGATGATAAAAATTGAATAAATTACCATATTTATTAATTCAACAAAAATTTAAACAAATAATTATAATAAAGAAATTGTGGATCTTATTAAGTAAAACTCATTAATTATTTGATTTTTGACGAGTTTTTATGCATTACAAATTTATTCATACTTGGATTTCAGATTAATGTTTCGGCTTCACGGACTACTATTTCATTAAGTAATTGATCGACTAATCAGTTAATTGATTGATTTTTTTTGTTTGCTATTCTATTGAAAATGGAAATTGCTTCACAAAAAGTTTCTTATAGATATATATTTTTTTGATATTTTCAAATTTATGCTAACCAGTGCGATTTCCTGGCAAAGACAGAATAAGAAGAAAAAATATCCTAGCCCCTTTATCTGACGATGGATTTTCGACCAAACATCTCCTCATAATATAATCATTGTTAACAAAATATATTTATAATAACCAAAAATAGCAAATTGAGGAAAATAAAATGCTTATAAAAATGGAAAAGAATTAATTTGACGTACAGACCAAAAACCTTTTTAAATAAGTTAGATTTAAGGCAAAACCACAAAAGAACCAGTTATCTAAATCGATCTATGCAAGGCAATACAGCGATTGATTCCAACACTAAAAGATGGGGTTTCGGAATCAGCCCTATACGAACCACTCTAGGCCATGCTTATTATCTTTACAAGCATTATCAGCAAAATAGAAGTTTTTTCTATTCGCAGCACAAGCAGCCAGATCGATAATATTTGATTTAGTATGAGACATGTTGGCTTTGCCATATCTCCTGATGTTACGTTGTACACCCAATATAACCAGAATTGCACTTGCAGTTATATATATATATATATATATATATGTGTGCGTGTGTGTGTGTGTGTGTGTGTGTGTGTGTGTGTGTGTGTGAGTTCATAAGAAGGTTGTAAGCAATGGAAAATACTGGGATATTGACGTGATATGACGTACATGCAGCAAGATAATTATCAAAGAGGGAACATCTAGTATTATGCTCATGCATATGTATTCACTTTTCCTATTTTTCTTTTCTCTTTTTTTCCTCTTTTTAAATTGTTTATATTTCTTTTTATTTCATTTTCACAAAACAAAACAAACATTTGTTTATTGATTACAAAAAATGAAAAAGGGGGTAAGAGGCGGAGATGAAAATCATCAAGTTTCTAAAGTATTTGGCAAGATGTTCAGTCGTTATTATTCGCCCTTCTTCTACCTACTGCATGGGATCTAATTAAGCATTGTATCCAAGCTAATTGGTGCATCGAATCAAAAGTTGACCTCAATAATAATAATAATAATAATAATAATAATAATAATAATAATAATAATAATAATTTGTTTGATAACGACTCCCTGAAAAGAGATGGAATTCATTCTCAGAGTATTCTCTCTCTCAATCCCAGCTTTAAACCAAAGTTCAGGGTTTTTTTCTAATAATAGAGGACAACACATCAGAAATTCCTAGTTTTTTAAAACCTCCTACCAGACGACTTGATATAACATTAAAAACAACTACTACCACCGGAACTACTTTAACTCCAATGCCAACAAAGTGTAATTGCCACACTTCTCATTTCCTTTCCACATTTTTGTGCCCGGGCACAGAAAAGTCTACAATTTGCTACCTCTTTCAGACCTCGTCAATGACTACCACATTCGGGAGATTATGTTCCAACTGCTTAGTTGTCATGACATTTTTGGCCACCAAAACTCGTTCTCTCTATGTGGGAAGAGGACTTGGACCTTAAGAAGGCCTGTTGCCACCCAAATTCTAGTGAAGACCAGTGGTTGTTGCCAGTGAGAAGTCAATGGCAAGTAGCTGTTGTGATAATACAAATTCATTCGCTGAAATAGTAAAGAGTACTGGGGAAATTTATTGTCAAGCAAACTCCAGAGATCACCACCGATTGTTGTCAATGAGTAATCTCTGAATGATGATCTATGTGAGAACTCCTAGTAAGTAATAATAATAATAATAATAATAATAATAATAATAATAATAATAATCAGGTGAATTGTTACCAGACAAATTCCAGGAAGCACCACCGATTTTTATCAATGATGATGACTTACTCCTAGCCAAAAAGACCAGTTGCTTTAGTAATCCTTATTTTCTTTCCTCCCCAGGACATCAGTTAGAGTTGTTTTTAATGAGGAGTAAAACCCAGTCGCCCACAAAAGAACACTTTGATTTAAAACAAAAACAAAAATTGCCTGTCAAGAAGGAGTTCTTGTTCACTGACCGAGAACAGAAAAAGATGAAGTGCCATATCAGAACAGATACTAAACTTTGACCTTAACCTAAATTCACTTGCTATGTTTAAATTTAAAGTGACACTTTAGATGTTCCTATGTATCTCAATAAGAGGTTCTAGATGATACATTAGTCAACCATTTTTTTGTTTCAATCAATGATTTAAGTTTACCAAAGACGTTTGGTTTCTTTGTCTTTTTTGAGGTCAAATATGAACGTGTGATTTGACCTCGATTGAACGAGACAGACGGAAATAAGGAAAGCGTGTGATTTGCGTTATTTGTAAGGCATTAAATCTCTCTCCCTTTCTCCTTCTCTTCTCCCGCTCTCTTTCCTCTCTCCCTCTTCCTCGCCTTCTCTTTTTTGATCTCTCTTGTTATTTCATGCTCTGTCGATTCACAATTAAATGAAGCAGTAGAGAGAGAAAGCGAATCGTAAGCTGACAAGTTTTCAGATTTGCTTTTCCATTTGGCAGTCAATAAATGTCAAATATTTGCCTCCAAGTCTGAAACCTGGCAGAATCCGATTTAGAGTAGCGGAGTGGTAGTGAGGGTTAGGGGGTTCTGGTAGTTATGTCTGTCGGTCTGCAATTGGAAAATCGTCTTGCCAAATCCTCGAGTTGATTTCTGCTATTGCCGACATTTAAAATTTATCTGGTGATCGTTAGTGACATGATTTTCGCTCAAATAAAATGAATGAAAAGGTGACTGAGGGCGTTTTTTTTGGATATATATGAATATATATGAAGCGATAATGGATACATTCTTAAGATACATACAATTCATTTTTTAAATGCGTCCATTCAATCTACGCGTTTAATGATGAAAATTATATTTCAAACGCAAGCATGGCAAATCAATAAAAATACTATTTTAAAATAATGCGTTGCAGACCAACGAAAATGCCAATTCAAACTTAAGCATAACAGATAAACGAAAATTCTATTTCAAACGTAAGCATGACAGAAAAAAACTACTAATTTAAAATTAAGCATCACAAACCATCGAAAATACTATTTTTAACTTAAGAACGAAAAACCAACGAAAATGCTTGTTCAAACATGACAGACCAACGAAAATGATATTTCAAAATTAAGTATGACAGACCAGCGAAAATGTTGTTTTAAAATTAAGCATGACAGACCAACGAAAAAACTATTAAAAATTTAAGCTTGACAGACCAACAAATATTTGTTTTTGCTAGGGCTGGAGCATTTTACCAGATGCCAAACATGCACCTGCTATTTTAGAGACTCCAGCCGAGAGATCTTTTTCCCTCTAAATGAAACTGATTAGATATCTCTTGCATTGGGTTCGCCATGTATATTCACTATATAATTTTTTAAATTGTTTCTCATAAGTCAGATTTCTTCTATAATTACTAAAATGGTGAAATCTTCCAAAGATTCCAATTTCTATTTATGTCATATATAAAACCTTGATATTTTAACCCTCTCAGCTCTGTTTAAGCTAGCATTAAAAATGCTATTAAAACACTGACTTTAACTAGGGTTGCTACTTTCTACTTCTTCCCCATGTGTACAATAGGATGAATGATGAAGGGTTGATGACGGATTATCCGAAGGATGGATAAACAGACACTTTTACTGAGATACATGTCCGCCTCGATAAAAACCATGTTAAGCGATATATATGCTATTTTTAACTTGACAGACAAACGGAAGGAGCAAATATAAAAGCAGGACATTGAGTAGGATTAGAAGGGAGGGAGATAGAGCAAGAGTGTGTGAGTGTGAGAAATAGATAGATAGATAGATAGAGAGAGAGAGTAAGAGAGAGAGAGAGAAAGAGAGAGAGAGAGAGAGAGCATAAACCATAGTGTGTTTATTTTTGTCCCTTTTTCCTGTAGTCGTCATTGGCAAGGAGGATTTGTTATGTCGTATTGTGTTAGTGAATAGTGACAAATCACCAACGGAAAAGGAATACTGCGTCTAGGATTCAGTTTCATAAAATTGTGAACAATAGTGTTCTCGGAATAAACTAAGGTTTTACATAGTATATATATATATATATATATATATATATATATATATATATATATATATATATATATATATATATATATATATATATATATATATATATATATATACACCCCTTCTGGTAGTAAAATATATACATTTTTAATGTATATATATATTCAATAAATTGTTTTTAAAAAATTGCCAGATTTATTAAAGTTCAATAGAAATGGACTGCACTTTCACAGCACACACACACACACACACACACACACACACACACACACACACACACACACATATATATATACACATATATATATCATTTGTAAACAATTCCAATACCACAAGTATATTTTCTATAACATTCATATTATTTTATTGGTTGCATGGTACATCTTATGTTTCGTTAAATGGTATAGATTGACCAAACAACTCCTCAGAGACTCATATAAATCCATGAGAAAAAATACATTAAAAAAAAGGACTAAAGGTGGACAAGGGTTTTTTTTTTAAGTCATAAATAGAGTCAAAATAGAAATCGTAGGTTATTTATAAGTCGTTCCAGGAAGGAAAACACTTTAAACACAGATGTCACGAGGGGAAAATTGTGGCGACGTATACGTAGCAATCTTTCCCCGGGTGGCATCTGTGTTATAGTATATTGATAACATAAACTAGAAAGGAATATTTTCTCGGGATTTATTAATAAACAAGTATAACTTTTATAAATGAAATGCTTTTTATAATTTATTTTCTGTCTGCCTGATTCATTTAGAAGTCCTGGCGAGGACAAGGAAATGTTGAAACCTAATTGATCCGCTTAGTCTCTTCCATGCTTATATATATATATATATATATATATATATATATATATACTAGCATGGGTGTCCGGTGTTGCCCGGGTGCTTGGAGGTGTAGGCTGAGCAAAAAAAAAAAAAACGGTCAATTTCTTTTTACTTTGACTCCTATTATGACCCCTTAAAATTTATTGTTTTGGGCTCAAATCAAGTTATTAAGTTAGATACATGTCCAATGAACCTATATCTAAAATTTCAAGTGTTTAGACTCCAAATTGGCGGAGGAGTTTTGTAGAGTTCTCAAAGGTAAAATCGTTGAACTTTGACCCCTTAACAGCTAAATTTCTGGCCGAAAACCGATCACATCGATTTTCCCCAATCTCAGTACCTTGTATATCAAATTTCGAGTCTGTAGACTAAAAATTGACAGAATTATTGCATAGGGAAATGTACACAGACATACAGACACGTTCACTTTTATAGATAGACTAGCATGGGTGCCCTGCGTTGCCCGGGTGTTTGGAGGTGTATACGGAGCAAAAAAAAACAAAAAAAAAAACGTCAATTTTTTAAATTTGACTCCTATTATGACCCCT